>NC_079190.1:225776332-226086544 GCF_029499605.1 Hyla sarda
TAAGTACTGGAAGAATTAAGATTTTAAAATAGAAGTAATTTCCAAATTTGTTTAACTTTCTGCCACCAGTTGATATGAAAAAATAAAGTTTTCCACAAAAAACATAATTTTAGAAGGCTCTCCAGGACATGACCATATATTATTTTCTGTATAATTTTTCAAGGAATGTAAAACTTTGCTTGCACAGAGTTTTCAAAAGAAGAAATAAAACATGAAACTAGTTTTCTTTTCATATTTGCCTCTGTAAATATGATAACATATTCGAAAAATAAATTGAATTAATAAATGAAGTATTGACACAGGCTCAATGGATTGTAGCTTTTATTCTTAATTTCTTTGTAGCCTCAAATGCCTTCATACAGACTTCAAAAAGTCTTGGACATGCTCTAAAAAAATTAAGCAAAATATCGGAAAAAAAAATGCTAAACACAATAGAATCAAGTATAAAGTAACCAATGTAATCAAATTGAACATACATTTTTTAAATTGCCTCTATACTGAAATGCTGTTGTCAATTAAACATTACAACATTCAAAACAATTACAAATATATTTATATACCAGGTTGTGACTTTTTAATAAAGTAATCCACAGCCCAATTCTTTTCACAAATCTATAATGCAAGATGATAAAATCATCTACTGTATTTCCCCATTTGCCACACTGCATAAGGATTTACAGTCATTCCTTCCAAAAAAAGCACCACACCTGTTTGCAAGTTGTATGCGGCATTACAACTTGTTTCTAGTTACTTTAATTGAACTGAACTGCAATACCATACATAACCTGAGTAAAGGTGCTGTTTTCTTCTTTGCTTTTTTTGAAGAAATTATCTCTGTTTTTCTTGGATAACACCTTTAAAAAGAAAATGTATGTGTATGTATACATTGCTTACTGATTTTTTTTTTTATACTGAACTGCTGAGGGTATTTCAAGTGCAATTAAACCTTCCACTAAGCAAACTGTTTTAACTGTATGTAACCCCTTAAGGACGCAGTGTTTTTCCGTTTTTGCATTTTCATTTTTTCCTCATCATCTTCTAAAAATCATAACGCTTTCAATTTTGCACATAAAATTCCATATGATGGCTTATTTTTTGTACCACCAATTCTACTTTGCAGTAACATTAGTCATTTTACAAAAAAATCCACGGCGAAACGGGAAAAAAATTCATTGTGCGACAAAATTGAAGAAACAATGTAATTTTGTAACTTTTGGGGGCTTCTGTTTCTACGCAGTGCATTTTTTGGTAAAAATGACACCTTATCTTTATTCTGTAGGTCCATGCAGTTAAAATAATACCCTACTTATATAAGTTGGATTTTGTCGTACTTTGGAAAAAAAATCATAACTACATGTAGGAAAATTTATACGTTAAAAATTCTCATCTTTTAACCCCTATAACTTTTTTATTTTTCCGTGTATGGGCTGGTATGAGGGCTATTTTTTTGTGCCATGCTTTGAAGTTTGTATCAGTACCATTTTTGTATTGATCTGACTTTTTGATCGCTTTTTATAATTTTTTTCATGATATAAAAAGTGACCAAAAATACGCTATGTTGAACTTTGGAATTTTTTTGCTCGTGCCCAATTGACCGTGCGGTATTACTAACAATATATTTTTTATAGTTCGGACATTTCTGCACACGGCGATACCACATATGTTTATTTTTATTTACAGTTTTTTTTTTTATGGGAAAAGGGGGGTGATTCAAACTTTTATTAGGGAAGGGGTTAAATGACCTTTGTTAACTTTTTTTTCCACTTTTTTTTGCAGTGCTATAGCTCCCATAGGGAGTTATAGCACTGCACACACTGATCTTTTACTTTGATCTCTGAAAAGCCATAGCTTTGCATGGATCAGCAAGATAGGGGCTCGATTGCTCAAGACTGTAGCTCAGGCTTGGAGCAATCAAACGCCGATTGGACGCGACGGAGCATGGTAAGGGGGTCTCCGCTCGCGTCCTAGCTGATCGGGACAGCCTGATTGAGCTGCCGGAAAACGTTTACTTTCACTTTCAGACGCGGCGGTCAACTTTGATCGCCACGTCTGAAGGGTTAATAGCGTGCGGCACAATGATCGGCGCCGCGCACTGTTAGCCCAGGGTCCCGGCTATCATTAGCAGCCGGGACCGACCCAGTGTGATGCGGGGTCACGGTGTGACCCCATTTTAAACACCGGGACCGGGCGTAGGGCATACAGGTACGCCCTACGTCCTTAACAGGTTAATAATGTATAATAATTTCCTGTCAATATTTACAATTTTGAGAAATGAATAATGGAAAAAATGTCTCCGTAATAATATTAGTGTAAATATTGTAGAGATATACCGTACACAGTGAATACATAGAGAGAAGAAAGATAATTGTTTTCCTATCTTGCTATTAATCTGCACTTTGCACGGTAAATGTAGACTGTTTGTGTTTCCTATCTCTCAATCGCTAATAGCTTTAATAATTTGTAATGGAAGTTTCATGGCCTAAAGTGACATGGAATTACTGATGATCACAGTTATCATTGAACAGTACATAATAGGCATGTCTTTTCACAGACTTCAGTCTCTTTGGTGCAATAGATTTGCTTAACGTGTTAGATTTTGTTCCAGAAAGTCAATACCTGCATGGCGAATTTTCTTCTCACTTGATTAAATGTGGTAATTTGTTGGTGTCTGTAGCACATAAATCAGTAACCAACGATCATATCTCCAGCATTTAATTACCTCTTTAGCATCTGTACAAAATGTCTTCTGTTAAACTACCTACCGTATACTATTACTATTAATAGTATACTATCAATACTATTAAAATGATACCCATGTTTATATGCTTTACTATTACTGTAAAACTTTTTTTTTTAAAAACTCTTTTTACCTCTTAAGGACGCAGGGTTTTTCCGTTTTTACGTTTGAATTTTTCCTCCTTACCTTCTAACAATCATAACGCTTTTAATTTTGCACCAAAAATTCCATATTATGGCTTAATTTTTGCGCCACCAATTCTACTTTGCAGTAACAATAATTTTACCAAAATATCCATGGCAAGAAAGGAGAAAAAAATTGTGTGACAAAATTGAAGGAAAAATTTAATTTTGTAACTTTTTGGGACTTTGGTTTATACACAGTTCATGACATCTTCTCTTTTTGTATTCTGTAGGTCCATATGGTTAAAATGATACCCTACTTATATAGGTTTGATTTTGTCGTACTTCTAAGAAAAATCGTTTAAAATTGTCATATTCTGACCCCTATAACTTTTCCATTTCCAGTGTACGGGCCAGTATAAGGGCTAATTTTTTGCACGGTGATCTGAAGTTTTTATTGGTAGTTTTTATATTGATCAGACTTTTTGATCGCTTTTGATACATTTTTATATGATCTAAAAAGTGATCAAAAATGTGCAATTTTGGACTTTGGAATTTTTTTACGCGTACGCCATTGGCTGTGTGGTTTAATTAACGCGGCGATACCACATATGTTTATTTTATTTTTTTATTTACACAGTTTTTTTTATGGGAAAAGGGGGGGGGGGTTCTTACTTTTATTTGGGAAGAGGTTAAATGATCTTTATTAACTTTTTCTTCCACACTTTTTTTTTGCAGTGTTATAGCACCCCTAGTGGCTATTACCCTGCCCACACTATTAGCCCAGGGTCCCGGCTTTCATTAGCCGCCGGGATCGACCCGGTATGACGAGGGCTCACGGAGTGACCACACATTATATACCACAACCGGGCGCAGGGTCGTGGTATATAACGTGTATAACGTGTCGTGGTATATAACAGGTACACCCTGCATCCTTAAACGGGTACATCTGCCCTAAGACATCTTACCCCATATCCAAAGGATAGGGGATAAGATGTCTGATCTTGGGGGTCCTGCTGCCGGGGACCCTCGTAATCTACCATGCAGCACCCACCCGTGAGAACTTTAGGAAGTGCTGGAGGCTCCAAGTCTTATGCCTCCTGACCACGGGGATGGAGTATCGTGACGTCACGACTCCGTCCCGTGTGACGTCATGCCCCTCCCTTAGACTTGCACTAAGGACAAGCAGGGCTCTTTGCAGTGAGGACAATCAGGGCTCTATGCAGTGAGGACAAGCAGGGCTCTGTGCAGTGAGGACAAGCAGGGCTCTGTACACTGAGGATAAGCAGGGCTCTGTACACTGAGGACAAGCAGGGCTCTGAACACTGAGGACAAGCAGGGCTCTGTATACTGAGGACAAGCAAGGCTCTGTACACTGGGGACAAGCAGGGCTCTGTGCACTGGGGACAAGCAGGGCTCTGTACACTGAGGACATGCAGGGCTCTGTACACTGAGGACATGCAGGGCTCTGTGCTGTGAGGACAAGCAGGTCTCTGTGCAGGGAGGACAAGCAGGGCTCTGTGCAGTGAGGACATGCAGGGCTCTGTGCAGTGAGGACAAGCAGGGCTCTGTACACTGAGGACAAGCAAGGCTCTGTACACTGAGGACAAGCAGGGCTCTGTGCACTGGGGACAAGCAGGGCTCTGTGCACTGGGGACAAGCAGGGCTCTGTACACTGAGGACATGCATGGCTCTGTACATTGAGGACAAGCAGGGCTCTGTGCTGTGAGGACAAGCAGGGGGCTCTGTGCAGTGAGGACAAGCAGGGGGCTCTGTGCAGTGAGGACAAGCAGGGGGCTCTGTGCAGTGAGGACAAGCAGGCCTCTGTACACTGAGGACAAGCAGGCCTCTGTACACTGAGGACAAGCAGGGCTCTGTACACTGAGGCCAAGCAGGGCTCTGTGCACTGAGGCCAAGCAGGGCTCTGTGCACTGAGGACAAGCAGGGTTCTGTGCACTGAGGACAAGCAGGGCTCTGTGCACTGAGGACAAGCAGGGCTCTGTGCACTGAGAACAAGCAGGGCTCTGTGCACTGAGGATAAGCACGGGGCCCTGTACATTGAGGATAAGCAGGGTTCTGTGCAGTGAGGCTCCCTGACATGCTATAGGCTCACACAGAAGACAGGCAAGCCAAGAGCCTGCACAGAGCCCTGCTTGTCTAGCCCTCACTTCCAGTATTTTGTCCCAGCTTAGACACACAGGCAATAGCTGCACAGACAAGACAGCAATTTTCCCCCAAAAATATACACAATTTTTAACCGATGTATATGACAGATACATATAGGCCCTTATATACTTAGAGTGTTGAGTTTTTACTAGTGTGAAATGTTTCAGACTTGCATGATTCCTTTCTATTTACTATGGGGATTCACACATTTTCTGATGAGTTATTTCTAGGTGGAAATTTCCAGCCATTTTTTTACAGGATTTTCTGTGAATTCAATAGTTAATAGGTTGGGTTGTGAAACCATGACCCTTTTGGGAGCTAACCACGCCCCCCCCCCTTTCTGACAGACCAAACCCCTTTTTCGGCTTTTTACAATGCAATGTCGGGTTTGTCGGATTTTCCTGTCGCACACTGATTCAGACATGTCACATACACATTGCACCAAAATAGACAGACAAAAACTAGTTGGTTTTAGCTTAGTAAATGAGGGCCAGAATATTATCATCCACCTTATTTAAAACTTTTATTTTTTTTCAAATGATAGTTTTCCCTTTTGGGGTAACCACTCCCCCTTTCTGACAGACCACACCCCTTTTTCGACTTTTCACGATGCCATGTCAGGTTTGCCTGATTTTCCTGGTGCACACTGTCTCACACTGGTGCAGAAATGTCGCATATACTATGCACCAAAATAACCCGTTTGTTTTAGCTTTTAGTAAACTTAGAAAACTTTTTCCCAAATAATTGTGGTTCTTTTAACGTCTGACTAATTTGCATGTTTAGATCTGAGCCCCTATTTGTTTACAAATGCAAATTACAGTGATTGCATAATTTTACCTCTACCTAATGTGGAAATTCATATATTATAAAAAAAATTATATAATAATTATATATAAAATTTGTTTTAGTTATTTATAAAGTCACATCGTTTTTTGTCATATCTGTGATTTGTGTATTTGGTATTTGCTACAAGGTAAGATTTATGATAAAAAATTTTAATCTGTAGCGTAGCAGCCTACACTAATCTGCACATCTGGGGCAATGGAAACCTGATAAAAATAAACTATAATGCCAGTGTGAACAGAGCCAGCCTTCATTTTTTTTTAACAATAATACCCTATAGATCATTCATGACAGATAAAATGCGGTTACTACTCTAAGAATGTATTATATTACCATAATGCATTGCTTCTAGGTAAAAATTTCTCCAAATGTAAGACACCAAAGGGAGCTTATAACACCCTTTGTACTGCCATACGAGCTCAGTTTACAAGATCTGGAGCATTTTAACCTGTTGGACGGAGGGCGTACAGGTACACCCTCGCCTCCTGGTACGCCCTCCGTACTTGCGATCACTGCCACTCGCCGGGCAGTGATCGGAACAGGATGCCTGCTGAAATCATTTAGCAGGCATCCCGTGACATCAGCCAGGGGGGTCTTGAGACCCCCCCATAACGTCAATCGCTGTGATTGCACAGTCAATTCTGACCGTTCAATGACAGCTTTTCCGGGCTGATCGAGTCTCTGGTGACCCGATCACCCAGAAAACAAGGATGATCAGAGCTGTCAGAGACAGCCCCGATCATCCTAAAGGATAGGAGTGAGGTGGCAGTGGTGCCACCTCCTCCTATCCCCTGCCATTGGTCGGTCAGGACTGACCGACCAATGACAGGAGGGGGCGGGGGGTCAAATGTCAAGATCCCCCACTCTGCCCACCAATAGAAGTCCGGGTAGAGCGGGGGTAACGGCGGCAGCTGCAGGATGTCAGAAAGACAATCGCGTGACCGGTGGCGAGGACGATTAGCGTGGGCAGGCCACAGTATGAAGATTGCTGGTAAGTGATCTTCAACTGTGGGCCTCAAGAAGTTGCAAAACTACAACTCCCAGCATGTCAAGGCAGCCTATGGCTGTCTGGGCATGCTGGAAGTTGTAGTTTTGCAACATCTGGAGGGCCACAGATTGGAGAACACTGTGCAATGGTCTTCAAACTGTGGTCCTCCTAATATTGCAAAACTACAACTCTCAGCATGCCCAGGCATGCTCGGAGTTGTAGTTCTGTAACATCTGGCGTTTCAGATGTTGCAGAACTACTACTCCCAGCATGCCTGGACAGTCTTGGCACACTGGGAGTAGTTTTAGTTTTGCAACATCTGGAGGTCTACAGTTTGGAGACCACTATGCAGTGGTCTCCAAACTGTAGACCTCCAGATGTTGCAAAACTACAATTCCCAGCATGCCCAAACTGTCAGGCATGGTGGGTGTTGCAGTTCTGCAACATCTGGCTTTCAGATGTTGCTGAACTGCAATTCCCAGCATGCCTGGACAGTCTGGGCATGCTTGAAATTGTAGTTTTGCAACATCTGGAGGTCTACAGTTTGTAGACCACTACACAGTGGTCTCCAAACTGTTCTCCTCCAGTTGCTGCATAACTACAACTCCCAGCATGCCCTTCCGCTGTCTGTGCATGCTGGGAGTTGTAGTTTTGCAACAGCTAAAGGCACACTTGTTGGGAAACACTGATTTAAAGTCTGTTTCCTAACTCAAAATTTCCAAACCAGGGTGCCTCCAGCTTTTGTAAAACTACAACTCCAAGCATGCACTGACAGACCGTGCATGCTGGGAGTTGTAGTTTTGCCACTGCTGGAGGCACACTGGTGGGAAGGCATTGAGTTAGTCTGTTACCTAATTCAGTGTTTCCCCACCAGTGTGCCTCCAGCTGTGGCAAAACTACAACTCCCAGCCTGCATGGTCTGTCAGTGCAGGCTGGGAGTTGTAGTTTTGCAACAGCTGGAGGTTTGCGCACCACTCCCCCTCATGTTAATGTACAGTTTGCAAGTTTAAACTGCAGCAAATTTACCGTTGCTGCTCAAACTCCCAGCAGGAAACTCGCTGTAAACCCCCGTCCGTCTGAATGTATCCTAAAAATACTACACTACTCTACACTACACTTACATGAAATAAAGAGTGAAACACTACAAACACACCCTAACAATGCCCCCCCAATAAAAATGGAAAACGCATTGTACGCCACTGTTTCCTAAACAGAGCCTCCAGCTGTTGCAAAACAACAATTCTTGCCAGACAGCCATTTTGTAACAGCTGGAGGCACCCTGTTTGAGAAACACTGCCATAGATTATTTGTGGTGCAGGAAGCAAGCGCCATGCTTGCATCCGGATCCGCCCCCATACAAATCCCTAATTTAGGCCTCAAATGGGCATGGCGCTCTCTCACTCCTGAGCAGGGCTGGATTAACATTGGTGCTCTTGGAGCTTGTGCTCCGGGCCCCAGGCACCCAGTCAAACAAGAGGGCCCCCGAAAGTATGACATTTTTTTTTAAATAAACTAATTTGCAGCTTTGGAGTTCTTCTCAGCTCACCACAATCACGCTCCCCCTCTGCACTTGGCATCTTCCCTCAGCCCCGGACTCTTCTCTCAGCCTTCAGCCGTCTGAGCAGGAGGAGGGGGAGGAGAGAGCACAGAGCTGTGAGGAAAGGAGAGCACCGCAGAGGCTGTACAACATGGGGCCTGACTAAAGTAGGTGTCCCTGCATGTATGTATGTGTATAAGCGTGTGTGTGTGTGGATATATATGTGTGTGTACAAATGTGTATGTCTATGTAATGTGCCTGTGTGTGTGTGTTACTACTGTGGATGACTATATCTAAAGTGCATGTGTGTATCTATACCAGTGTTTCCCAACCAGTGTGCCTCCAGTTGTTGCAAAACTACAACTCCAAGCATGTCGGTCAGTCAAAGGCTGTCTTCGCATGCTGGGAGTTGTAGTTTTGCAACCTCTGAAGGCTCACTGGTTGGAAAACACTGATCTATTTGTGTGTGTATGAAGCATGCATATACAATATGTAATGTGTACAGTATGTGTGTGTATATAATGCATGCAGTGGCGGATCCAGGTGGGGGGCAATGGGGCAATTGCCCCCCTCCAACCCCTGAGATTAATTTCCCCATCACTATTAAAGACATTCCTGTGTCCCGAAAGATGTTTTTGGAACACAGGGATGCCCATGTTAGCCTCGCGTTTACTTTAAAAATGCAGGGACCGCCGGGCGGTAGCACATGCCGGGACATCACTGACGTCCCGTGCGTGCGCCCATTAGAAAGGAGCGCGGAGGAGCGGAGCAGCGAACAGGACGTGCGCTGGCCAGCATGGTAAGTGACCAGTGGCACGTCAGCTTCGGTGCTCCGACAACCACTCCTCCGGTCCCGGGACCTGTTGCTATGGCCGGACCGGAGGAGCGGTGGTCGGAGCAATGAAGTAGGGCAGTACACACTTGAACATTTGAAACCCCACTTTTGTCCATAGGTGCGGGTCCTCTACCCCATTGTATGTGTGCACAATTCCACTTGGGGTTGAGCACCTGTTATCACCTTGAGACTACGTTGTTTTGTTTTTCAGTACACAGGCATACAGCCTCCAGCCATACACTGTATATGGCTGGAGGCTGGATTTCTGTGGGGGGACTATACTGCACCTAATTTGGGGAACTATACTGCACCTAATGTGGGGGAACTATACTGCACCCAATGTGGGGAAACTATAGCCTAATGTGGGGGAACTAGACTGCACCTAATGTGGGGGAACTAAACAGCACCTAATGTGGGGGAATATACTGCACCTAATGTGGGGGAACTATACTGCACCTAATGTGGGTGAACTATACTACACCTAATGTGGGGAACTATAATGCACCTAGAGTGGGGAACATACTGCCAGCCTAATGTGGGGAACATACTGCCAGCCAAATGTGGGGGAACTATACTGCACCTAATGTGGGGAACTATACTGCACCTAATGTGGGGAGACTATACTGCACATAATGTGGAGGACCTACAGCCTAATGTGAGGGAACTATGCTGCACCTAATGTGGGGGACTATACTGCACCTAATGTGGGGAACTATACTGCACCTAATGTGGGGAACTATACTGCCTAATGAGGGTGAACTATGCTGCCTAATGAGGGGTAACTATACTGCACCTAATGAGGGGGAACTATACTGCACCTAATGTGGGGGACTATACTGCACCTAATGTGGGGGAACTATACTGCACCTAATGTGGGGGAACTATACTGCACCTAATGTGGGGGAACTATAGCCTAATGTGGGGGAACTATACTGCACCTTATGTGGGGGACTATACTGCACCTAATGTGGGGGAACTATACTGCACCTAATGTGGGGAACTATACTGCACCTTATGTGGGGAACTATACTGCACCTAATGTGGGGGAACTGTACTGCACCTAATGTGGGGAACTATACCGCACCTAATGTGGGGAACTATACTGCCAACCTAATGTGGGGGAACTATACTGCACCTAATGGGGGGGGGGACTATACTGCACCTAATGCGGGGGAACTACAGCCTAACGTGAGGGAACTATACTGCACCTAATGTGGGGAATATACTGCACCTAATGTGGGGAACTATACTGCACCTAATGTGGGGAACTATACCGCACCTAATGTGGGGAACTATACTGCACCTAATGTGGGGGAACTATACTGCACCTAATGTGGGGGAACTATACTGCACCTAATGTGGGCGAACTATACTGCACCTAATGTGGGTGACTATACTGCACCTAATGTGGGAGGACTATACTGCACCTAATGCTGGGGAACTACAGCCTAATGTGGGGGAACTATACTGCACCTAATGTGGGGAACTATACTGCCTAATGTGAGGGAACAATACTGCACCTAATGTGGGGGACTATACTGCACCTAATGTGGGGAACTATACTGCACCTAATGTGGGGAACTATACTGCACCTAATGTGGGGAACTATACTGCACTTAATGTGGGGAACTATACTGCACCTAATGTGGGGAACTATACTGCACCTAATGTGGGGGAACTATACTGCACCTAATGTGGGGGAACTATAATGCAACTAATGTGGGAAACTATACTGCCAACCTAATGTGGGGAACTATACTGCACCTAATGTGGGGAACTATACTGCATCTAATGTGGGGGAACTATACTGCACCTAATGTGGGGAACTATACTGCACCTAATGTGGGGGAACTATACTGCACCTAATGTGGGGAAATTATACTGCCTAATGTGAGGGAACTATACTGCACCTAATGTGGGGGAACTATACTGCACCCAATGTGGGGAACAAAACTGCACCTAATGTGGGTAACTGTACTGCACCTAATGTGGGGGACTATACTGCCAATCTAATGTGGGGAACTATACTGCCAATCTAATGTGGGGAACTATACTGCCCCTAGTGTAGGGAACTATACTGCCAACCTAATGTGGGGAACTATACTGCACCTAATGTGGGGGAACTATACTGCACCTAATGTGGGGGAACTATAATGCAACTAATGTGGGAAACTACACTACCAACCTAATGTGGGAAACTATACTGCACCTAATGTGGGGAACTATACTGCATCTAATGTGGGGGAACTATACTGCACCTAATGTGGGGAACTATACTGCACCTAATGTGGGGGAACTATACTGCACCTAATGTGGGGGAACTATACTGCACCTAATGTGGGGAACAAAACTGCACCTAATGTGGGTAACTGTACTGCACCTAATGTGGGGGACTATACTGCCAATCTAATGTGGGGAACTATACTGCCAATCTAATGTGGGGAACTATACTGCCCCTAGTGTAGGGAACTATACTGCCAACCTAATGTGGGGGACTATACTGCACCTAATGTGGGGGGACTATACTGCACCTAATGCGGGGGAACTACAGCCTAATGTGGGGAAACTAAACTGCACCTAATGTGGGGAAACTATACTGCCTAATGTGAGGGAACTATACTGCACCTAATGTGGGGGAACTATACTGCACCTAATGTGGGGAACTACACTGCACCTAATGTGGGGAACTATACTGCCAAATGTGGGGGAACTATACTGCCTAATGTGGGGGGACTATACTGCACCTAATGTGGAGGACTATACTGCACCTAATTTGGGGGAACTATACTGCACCTAATGTGGGGGAACTATACTGCACCTAATGTGGGGAACTATACTGCACCTAATGTGGGGGAACTATACTGCATCTAATGTGGGAAACTATACTGCCAACCTAATATGGGGAACTAAACTGCACCTGATGTGGGGAACTATACTGCACCTTATATGGGGGACTATACTGCACCTAATGTGGGGGACTATACTGCACCTAATGTGGGGGAACTATACTGCACCTAATGTGGGGAACTATACTGCCAACCTAATGTGGGGGAACTATACTGCACCTAATGTGGGTGACTATACTGCACCTAATGTGGGGGGACTATACTGCACCTAATGTGGGGGAACTACAGCCTAATGTGGGGGAACTATACTGCGCCTAATGTGAGGGAACTATACTGCACCTAATGTGGGGGACTATACTGCACCTAATGTGGGGAACAATACTGCACCTAATGTGGGGAACTATACTGCACCTAATGTGGGGAACTATACTGCACCTAATGTGGGGAACTATACTGCACCTAATGTGGGGAACTATACTGCATCTAATGTGGGGAACTATACTGCACCTAATGTGGGGGACTATACTGCACCTAATGTGGGGGATTATACTGCACCTAATGTGGGGGAACTATATTGCACCTAATGTGGGGAACTATACTGCATCTAATGTGGAGAACTATACTGCATCTAATGTGGGGAACTATACTGCACCTAATGTGGGATAACTATACTGCACCTAATGTGGGAGACTGTACTGCACCTAATGTGGGGGAACTATACTGCACCTAATGTGGGGGAACTATGGGGGAACAGTATGTAATGTGTACAGTATGTGTGTATGATGCATGTACAGTAAGTAATGTGTACAGTATGTGTGTTGTGTGTATGAAGCATGCATGTACATGTATATGATCTGAACCTGTAACCAAGTTTTGCTTCATAAGCTCACACTGTGCTTTTAATAAATATTAGGCCTTTTAATAAATATTTCTTCCATGTCTGTACTAAAGCGGACACCGTTAGCACAATTCACATATTTAATTCAGCCATGAGCCCTATGCAACTTGTTTTATTGTCATCTGTACATGGGGTTCTGTGTTTAACATCAATAGAACCAAGGGAACTATGACAATATCTGTATAAAAATTGTCCTTATGCATTAGGGAGGACTATTAGGTGTACAGTGAGTCAATGTACATATCAACCCTGTACTGTGAGTCACTGTACAGGGTTAATATACACAATGATGTCGCAGTACAGGGATAATATACAGTGATGTAATAGAGCAAGGATAGGACTCAGGAAACAGTATGTGGAGAAAAGAGTCTAAATAGAAACAACAAAGGGGTCTGGAGAAAGGCACAGTGGAGTGATGAGGATCTCTGGAAGAGGACCGAGGGGTTGGAGAAGGAGGGAAGAGAGGGATCTGGAGGAGGATGGGTAATTATGTAGGGATGGACCCCCTCCAAAAAATGGTCTGCATAATCTGAAGTGCCCATGCCTATGTGAAGGCTTGTTAATTGTCATCACTGAAAACATGCATAGGGTGGTTGAGGTTTAGGGATGTGCCTGTGTCGGTATTGGTTTATTTTCAGGGAAGGGGGCCCCATCATACTAAAGTGCTCCGTCCTCCAAGCAGCCTTAATCTGGCCTTGCTCCTGAGCCCTGTGTTATTTCAAGGCAACGATTTAGTGCCACATACTCAGGAGAAATTGCATTACAAATTTTGGGGGCCTTATTCTCATGTTACCACTTATTAAAAGGAAAGGTTGTTTGCTACACCAGCATGTTAGTGTAAACATTTTTTTAATTTTGTACACTAACATGCTAGTGTTGCCCCGCATACTTTTCCTTTTCACAAGAGGTAAAAGGAGAAAAAAAAAATTGTAAGGCAATTTCTCCTGAGTAGGGAAATATCCCACATGTGGACGTAAAATGCTCCTCGGGCACACAACAAGGCTCAGGAGTGAGAGTGCCATGTACATTTGAGGCCTAAATTGGTGATTTGCACAGGGGTGGCTGATTTTACAGCGGTCCTGACATAAACGCTAAAAGGAAAACACCCACATGTGATCACATTTTAGAAAACAAAACCCCTCAAGGAATGTAACAAGGGGTATAGTGAGCTTTTACACCCTACAGGTGTTTGACAAATTTTCATTAAAGTTGGATGTGAAAATTAAAAATTAGATTTTTTTCACTGAAATGCTGGTGTTACCCCAAAGTTTTCATTTTCACAAGGGGTAATAGATGAAACAGTCATACAATATTTGCAACTCAATTTCTTCTGAGAAAATACCCCATATGTGGATGTAAAGTGTTCTGCGGGTGCACTACAGGGCTCAGAAGAGAAGGAGCAAAATTTGATTTTTAGAAAGAGAATTTGGCTGGAATTGAAGGCCAAGTGCATTTACAAAGCCCCCATGCTGTCAGAACAGTGGACCCCACCCACATGTGACACCATTTGGGAAACTACACCCCTCAAAGAATGTAATAATAGGTACAGTGAGCATTTACACCCCACAGGTGTCTGACAGATTTTATGAACAGTCGTCCGTAAAAATGAAAAAATACATTTTTCATTTGCACAGCCCACTGTTCCAAAGAGCTGTCAAACACCAGTGGGGTGTAAATGCTCACTGCACCCCTTATTACATTCCGTGAGGGGTGTAGTTTCCGAAATGAGGTTACATGTGGATGGTCCACTGTTCTGGCACCATGAGGGCTTTGTAAACGCACATTTCTATATCCCAAATTCCCTAAAGGATTCCCAGGGTTATCAATATTTAGTAATTCCCTTCTGGAACCCCACTTTAAAAATTTACTTTTATTTTTCACTTAAAATATATTAATTTACCCTATGTGTTCATATATACAGTGATAACGAAATTAAAATTACAAAGAGGAGCAGATGCAGCTTTGAATGACTTATAATAGTCCACTCTTTGTTGGGGACTTTTTAACCACAATACCACATTGCTAATAGATCCTTGATATTACTGCCAAAGCATTTTATTTGATGGGTCAAACCCTTACATTTTTTAGTCTCCCTATTCCAATCTGCCCCGAATGCTTATAAAAATTTCACACATACATACCCTCCCAATGTTTTGTTGGAAGAACCAGCTTTATCAAGGGTTGGGGTATCACTGTAATTTTAATTTCGTCATCACTGTATATATGAACACATAGGGTAAATGAATATATTTTAAGTGAAAAATAAAAGTTAATTTTTAAAGGGGGGTTCCCTAGAAATAGGGATTCTGTCCCGACTGGACCTAGGTCCAGAAGGGAATTAGTAAATATTGTAAACGCACATGGCCCCCGATCCAAACAAATTCTCTCTCCAAAATCCCAATGGTGCTCCTTCTCTTCTGAGACCTGTAGTGCACCAGCAGGGCACTTTACGACCACATATGGGGTATTTTCTTACTTGGGAGAAATTGGGCTTAACATTTTTCGGGCCTTTTTCTCCTATTACCCCATGTGAAAATGAAAAATTTGGGGTAACACCAGAATTTTAATGTTAAAAATCTAAATTTTCATTTGTACTGCCCACTGTTTAAAAAACCTGTGAGGTGTAAGTACTCAAATGTTCCTTGAGTGGAGAAGTTTCCAAAATGGTGTCACATGTGGGGGTTTCTGCTGTTCTGGCTGGCACAATGAGAGCTTTGTAAACGCACATGGCCCCCGACTTCAATTCCAGCCAAATTCTCTCTCCAAAAGCCCAATGTGCAGCTCCTTCTGTTCTGAACCCTCTGGTGCGCCAGCAGAGCACTTTACAACCACATATGGGGTATTTCCTTACTTGGGAGAAATGGAGTTTTAAATTTGGGGGGGGGGGGGGCATATTACCGCATGTGAAAATGAAACATTTTGGGGTAACACCAGTATTTTAGTGTTAAAAATTTTTAACATTAACAAAGTCCAACATTAACAAAAAGTCGTCAATCACCTGTGAGGTGTTAAGGCTCACTGTACCCCTTGTTACATTCCTTGAGGGGTGAAGTTTCCCAAATAGTGTCCCATGTGTTTTTTGCTGTTCTTGCACACTGGGAACTTCCTAAATGCAACATGCCCCCCAAAAAATAAAGTGCAATATTCGTTCTCCAAAATCCCAAAGTTGCTCCTTCCCTCCCGAGCCATGTTGTGCGCTCCCAGAGCACTTAACATGCACATATGAGAAATTGCCATACTCAAGAGAAATTGGGTTACAATTTTACCCCATGTAAAAAAAATGGGGCAACAAGAACATGTTAGTGTAAAAATTGGAGATTTTGAGTTTTCTCCTCCACATTGCTGCTATTCATGTGAAACACCTAAAGGGTTAACAAACTTTCTGAATGAATACTTTCAGGGGTGCTGTTTTCATAATGGGGTATATTATAGGGGATTTCTTACAGAAAGGCCCCTCAAATCCACTTCAAACAGAACTGGACCCTGAAAATTTCCTATTTAGAATTTTCATGAAAATTTACATTTCTGCTTTAACCCCTTTTTCACCTTTTTTGCAAATCTGACCACTGTCACTTTAAACATTAATAACTCTGGAATGCTTTTAGTTATCATTCTGATTCCGAGATTGTTTTTTCGTGACATATTCTACTTTAACGTAGTGGTAAAATTTTTTGGTAACTTGCATCCTTTCTTGGTGAAAAATCCCAAAATTTGATGAAAAATTTTAAAATTTTGCATTTTTCTAACTTAGAAGCTCTCTGCTTGTAAGGAAAATGGATATTCAAAATAATTTTTATTCACATATACAATATGTCTACTTTATATTTGCATCATAAAATTGATGAGTTTTTACTTTTGGAAGACACCAGAGGGCTTCAAAGTTCCGCAGCAATTTTCCAATTTTTCACAAAATTTTGAAACTCGCTTTTTTTCAGGGACCAGTTCAGGTTTGAAGTGGATTTGAAGGGTCTTCATATTAGAAATACCCCATAAATGACCCCATTATAAAAACTGCACCCCGAAAGTATTCAAAATGACATTCAGTAAGCGTTTTAACCCTTTACGGGTTTCACAGGAATAGCAGCAAAGTGAAGGAGAAAATTCACAATCTTCATTTTTTACACTCGCATGTTCTTGTAGACCCAATTTTTGAATTTTTGCAAGAGGTAAAAAGGAGAAAATTTTTACTTGTATTTGAAACCCAATTTCTCTCGAGTAAGCACATACCTCATATGTCTATGTAACGTGTTCGGCGGGCGCAGTAGAGGGCTCAGAAGGGAAGGAGTGTCAAATGGTTTTTGGGGGGCATGTCACCTTTAGGAAGCCCCTATGGTGCCAGAACAGCAAAAAAAACCACATGGCATACCATTTTGGAAACTAGACCCCTCGGGGAACGTAACAAGGGGTAATGTGAACCTTAATACCCCACAGGTGATTCACGACTTTTGCATATGTAAAAAAAAAAAAAAAATTTACCTAAAATGCTTGGTTTCCCTAAAGTTTTACATTTTTAAAAAGGGTAATAGCAGAAAATACCCCCCAAAATTTGAAGGCCAATTTCTCCCGATTCAGAAAACACCCCATATGGGGGTGAAAAGTGCTCTGCTGGCGCACTACAGGTCTCAGAAGAGAGGGAGTCACATTTGGCTTTTTTGATGGAAATTTTGCTCTGGGGGCATGCCGCATTTAGGAAGCCCCTATGGTGCCAGGACAGCAAAAAAAAACCACATGGCATACCATTTTGGAAACTAGACCCCTCGGGGAACGTAACAAGGGGTAAAGTGAACCTTAATACCCTACAGGTGTTTCACGACTTTTGCATATGTAAAAAAAAAAAAAAATTACCTAAAATGCTTGGTTTCCCAAAAAATGTACATTTAAACAAAGGGTTAAAGCAGAAAATACCCCCCAAAATTTGAAGCTTAATTTCTCCCGATTCAGAAAACACCCCATATGGGGGTGAAAAGTGCTCTGTTGGCGCACTACAGGTCTCAGAAGAGAAGGAGTCACATTTGGCTTTTTGAAAGCAAATTTTGCTCTGGGGGCATGCCGCATTTAGGAAGCCCCTATGGTGCCAGGACCGCAAAAAAAAAAACACATGGCATACCATTTTGGAAACTAGAGCCCTCGGGGAATGTAACAAGGGGTTAAGTGAACCTTAATACCCCACAGGCGTTTCACGACTAATGCATATGTTAACAAAATTAAAAAAAATTTACCTAAAATGCTTCTTTTCCCAAAAACTTAACATTTTTAAAAAGGGTAAAAGCAGAAAATACCCCCCAAAATTTGAAGCCCAATTTCTCCCGAGTACGGCGATACCCCATATGTGACACTTAACTGTTGCCTTGAAATACGACAGGGCTCCAAAGTGAGAGCACCATGCGCATTTGAGGCCTAAATTAGGGATTGCATAGGGGTGGACATAGGGGTATTCTACGCCAGTGATTCCCAAACAGGGTGCCTCCAGCTGTTGCAAAACTCCCAGCATGCCTGGACAGTCAACGGCTGTCCGACAATACTGGGAGTTGTTGTTTTGCAACAGCTGGAGGCTCCGTTTTGGAAACCGTGGCGTACCAGACGTTTTTCATTTTTATTGGGGAGGGGAGGGGGGCTGTGTAGGGGTATGTGTATATGTAGTGTTTTTAACTTTTTATTTTATTTTTTGTGGTAGTGTAGTGTAGTGTTTTTAGGGTACAGTCGCACGGGCGGGGGTTCACAGTAGTTTCTCGCTGGCAGTTTGAGCTGTTGCAGAAAATTTGCTACAGCTCAAACTTGCAGCCCGATACTTACTGTAAGCCTCCGCCCATGTGAGAGTACCCTGTACGTTCACATTGGAGGGGGGGGGGAACATCCAGCTGTTGCAAAACTACAACTCCCAGCATGCGCTGACAGACTGTACATGCTGAGAGTTTTAGTTTTGCAACAGCTGTAGGCACACTGGTTATGTATCACGGAGTTTGTGACCTTACTCAGTGTTTCAAAACCAGTGTGCCTCCAGCTGTTGCAAAACTACAACTCCCAGCATGTACGGTGCATGGTGTAAGGTGACTGCTGGGAGTTGTAGTTTGCAACAGCTGGAGGCACACCGGTCGTGAAACACTGAGTTAGGTAAAAAAAAAACTCAAGTTTAAAGTTTCACAACCAGTGTGCCTTCAGCTGTTGCAAAACTACAACTCTCAGCAGTCACCGACAGCCAACGGGCATGCTGGGAGTTGTAGTTATGCAATCAGCAGATGCACCACTACAACTCCCAGCATGCACTTTAGCTGTTTGTGCAAGCTGGGAGTTGTAGTTATACAACAGCTGAAGGTACACTTTTCCATTGAAAAAATGTGCCTCCAGCTGTTGCAAAACCATAAGTCCCAGCATGCTCATAAGGGAATGCTGGGAGTTGTGGTGGTCTGCCTCCTGCTGTTGCATAACTACAGCTCCCAGCATGCCCTTTTTGCATGCTGGGAGCTTTTGTTAAGCAACAGCAGGAGGCTGTAACTCACCTTCTGCTGCTGCTCCATCGCAGGCTGTCCCTCGCCGCGGCCGTCACTCCTGGGGCCCTGATCCCAACATGGACGCCGAGGATCGGGGTCCCCAGCACCCGGGGTCATCTTCCCGCACCCGCTCACGCCCTCAGGAAGAGGGGTGGAGCGGGTGCGGGAGTGACACCCGCAGCAGGCGCCCTGATTGGTCGGCCGGTAATCCGGCCGACGAATCAGGGCGATCGTGAGGTGGCACCAGTGCCACCTCACCCCTGCAGGCTCTGGCTGTTCGGGGCCGTCAGAGACGGCCCCGAACAGCCAGTAATTCCGGGTCACCGGGTCACTGGAGACCCGATTGACCCGGAATCACCGCAGATCGCTGGACTGAATTGTCCAGCGATCTGCAGCGATCGCCGACATGGGGGGGCATAATGACCCCCCTGGGCGATATGCCGGGATGCCTGCTGAACGATTTCAGCAGGCATCCGGCTCCGGTCCCCAACCGGCTAGCGGTGGGGACCGGAATTCCCACGGGCGTATGGATACGCCCTGCGTCCTTAAGGACTCGGAATGCAGGGCGTATCCATACGCCCTGCGTCCTTAAGAGGTTAATATGAAGCCCTCTAATGTTTTCAAAAAGTAAAAACATGTTAACTTTATGATGCCAACATAAAGTAAACATATTGTATATGTGAATCAATATATAATTTATTTGGTATTAGACATGTGCAATTCGGTTCAGCACGAATGTCTAATTTACCGAATGTTACCGTTTTCAGGCATTCGGACCGATCCGAATGCACGAAAACATATTTTGAACATTCCCGAATAGCCATGATAATACGAATAGCAAAATAACAAATGTATTCGTTATTTCCCGAATATATGCGGTAAATAACGAATGCATACGTTATCCGTAAACTAAAGTAAATAATTCATTCTAATAACAAAGATAATAAAAAGGAAACAGATACAGTTTGATTTTTCAGATACATTCGGTATTCGGGTACATTCGGTAAATCTTTTTATTCTTTTTTGGACTTTAGCGATCCTAAAAAATTATGGAGATACCTTTTTTATAAAAATTTTGTAGGGTACCATAAACAAATCATAATAAAAAAGATACAGTAGTGATGGAAAAAATTGTATCTAACGAAATGTATCTTTTTTATTATGAAATGTTTATTAATTTTTAAACAGGGATCAATTTATGTGAGCGGGTAAAGCACTAAAAATGTAGCCGACAATAATAAAAATGTAGTGTGTGTGTGTTTTTCACTTTTTTTAAAACATTTTTTAGGTAGTACTACTACTCCCAGCATGGAACACACTCATCCATGATGGGAGTAGTAGTTACCTGTACTAATTGACAGATCGCAGGGGTCCCTTGCGATCCTCATGTATAATGTATAGATGTGTCCGGCAGCTCTTCTATGGTCCCCTGCACTCACGTATATATACACATATTCATATTTCCCGCAGAGCAGTGATTGGCCAGATGGTTCCAGCCAATCACAGCTCTCTGTGTGAAATAGGAATATGTGTATATATACGGCCGTGCAGGGGACCATAGGAGAGCGGCCGCCGCATCCATACATTATACAGGAGCATCGGTGTCAGGAGTGATACCCGCAGTGATCTTTCATTAATTACAAGTACTACTACTCCCAACATGCAGTACACTCTGCTCCATGCTGGGAGCTGTAGTACCTGCATTAATAGACAGATCGCAGCGGGTGTCAGAAGTTACACTCGCTGCAATATGTCTATTAATGCAGGTACTACAGCTCCCAGCATGGAGCAGAGTGTGCTCCATGTTGGGAGTATTAGTACCTGCAGTAAGGGACAGATCCCAGTGGATGTCACTCCTCCTGACACCCGCTGCGATCGTCCTTATGTGTATGTCGGGATCAGCTGTTCTCAGGGCTACAGAGCCGGGAGAACAGCTGACGCTGAGCCGTAGGTATACATCGTATATCTACTGCCCAGCAAGAACTTACAGTGAGCCTGCAATGTGTATACAGTATACACATTGCTGGCTCACTTAACCCCTTGCTGAGCTGTGCGCTATGCGCAAGCCCAGCAAGGGAAGAGTTAATTTACACTGCTGGACATTGTAGGTTAACCCTTTGGGCGGTATACACTATATACAGCTATCTATAGATAGCTGTATATAGTGTATACAGAAGACGAAGTCCGCTTACTTCCCTCGAGTCCCAGGCAGGTCCGTGTAGCTCTGCCCCTAGTGATGACGTCATTAGGGGCGGAGCTACAGAAGGGAACACGGCTAGTTAATCTCAAGCTCTGTTCACATTGTCCGTTTTGTATAAAGTGAACAGACCCTTCTGACAGTGTCTACCCAGACAGGGAGACTCTAGCTGTTGCTAAACTATAACTCCCAGCATGCCCAGACAGCCAAGGGCTGTCTGGGCATGCTGGGAGTTGTAGTTTTGCACCAATTGGTGGCTCCCTGTTTGGGTAGACATTGCATCATGGGTGCTCTCCCCAGCGGACAGCGCCAAAAATGTCATAACCCTTTTTTTGTGTTTTTTTTCTTCTCGTTTCAGATCCGTGTATGCAGAGGATTACTGCGGATTCGATGGATTACGACGGATTTTTTTTTTCTTTTAATAAAATGGTTAACGAGGGCTGTGGGGGAGTGTTTTTTTTAATAAAATAATTTTTCCATTGTGTTGTGTTTTTTTTTATTGAATTTTCAGGGTCAGTAGTGGAAGCTGGTCTTAATGACTGAATCCATTACTAAGCCAGGGCTTAGTGCTAGCCCCAAAAACAGCTAGCGCTAACCCCCAATTATTACCCCGGTACCCACTGCCCCAGGGGTGCCGGGAAGAGCCGGTACCAACAGGCCCGGAGCGTCAAAAATGGCGCTCTTGGGCTAGGCGGTAACAGGCTGGCGTTATTTAGGCTGGGGAGGGCCAGTAACAATGGTCCTCGCCCACCCTGGTAACGTCAGGCTGTTGCTGCTTGGTTGGTATTGTGCTGAGAATGAAAATACGGGGAACCCTATGCATTTTTTATTTTATTTATTTAAATAAAAAAATAAAAATAAAAAACGTATAGGGTTCCCCGTATTTTAATTCTCAGCACAATACCAACCAAACAGCAAAAGCCTGAGGTTACCAGGGTGGGCGAGGACCATTGTTACTGGCCCTCCCCAGCCTAAATAACGCCAGTCTGTTACCGCCTAGGCCCAGGAGCGCAATTTTTGATGCTACGGGCCTGTTGCTACCGGCTCTTCCCGGCACCCCTGTGGCGGTGGGTACCGGAGTAATAATGGGGGGTTAGCGCTAACTGTTTTTGGGGCTAGCACTAAGCCCTGGCTTAGTAATGGATTCAGTCAATAAGACCGGCTTCCACTACTAACCCTGAAAATTCTATTTAAAAAAAACACAACACATTGGAAAAATTATTTTATTTAAAAAAACACTCCCCCACAGCCCTCGTTAACCATTTTATTAAAAGAAAAAAATAATAATCCGCCGTAATCCATGAAATCCGCAGTAATCCTCTGCATACACGGATCTGAAACGAGAAGAAAAAAAACACAAAAAAATGGTTATGACATTTTTGGCGCTGTCCGCTGGGGAGAGCACCCATGATGCAATGTCTACCCAAACAGGGAGCCACCAATTGGTGCAAAACTACAACTCCCAGCATGCCCAGAAAGCCTTTGGCTGTCTGGGCATGCTGGGAGTTATAGTTTAGCAACAGCTGGAGTCTCCCTGTCTGCGTAGACACTGCCAGAAGGGTCTGTTCACATTATACAAAACGGACAATGTGAACAGAGCTTCAGATTAAATAGCCTAGTTCCCTTATGCAGCTCCGCCTCTAATGACGTCATCACTAGGGGGCGAAGGTACATGGACCTGCCCGGGACTCGAGGGAAGTAAGCGGACTTCGTCTTCTGTATACACTATATACAGCTATCTATAGATAGCTGTATATAGTGTATACCGCCCAAAGGGTTAACCTACACTGTCCAGCAGTGTAAGTTAACTCTTCCCTTGCTGGGCTTGCGCATAGCGCACAGCTCAGCAAGGGGTTGAGTGAGCCAGCAATGTGTATACTGTATACACATTGCAGGCTCACTGTAAGTTCTTGCTGGGCAGTAGATATAGGATGTACACCTACGGCTCAGCGTCAGCTGTTCTCCTGACTTTTTAGCCCTGAGAACAGCACATAAGGACGATCGCAGCGGGTGTCAGGAGGAGTGACATCCACTGGGATCTGTCCATTACTGCAGGTACTAATACTCCCAACATGGAGTACACTCTGCTCCATGCTGGGAGCTGTAGTACCTGCATTAATAGACATATTGCAGCGAGTGTAACTTCTGACACCCGCTGCAATCTGTCTATTAATGCAGGTACTACAGCTCCCAGCATGGAGCAGAGTGTACTCCATGTTGGGAGTAGTAGTACTTGTAGTAAAGGAAAGATCACTGCGGGTATCACTCCTGACACCCGCTGTGATGCTCCTGTATAATGTATGGATGCGGCGGCCGCTCTCCTATGGTCCCCTGCACGGCCGTATATATACACATATTCATATTTCACTCAGAGAGCTGTGATTGGCTGGAACCATCTGGGCAATCACAGCTCTGTGGGAAATATGAATATGTGTATATATACGTGAGTGCAGGGGAACATAGAAGAGCGGCCGCCGCATCTATACATTATACAAGAGGATCGCAAGGGACCCCAGCGATCTGTCAATTAGTACAGGTAACTACTACTCCCATCATGGAAGAGTGTGTTCCATTATGGGAGTAGTAGTACTACCTAAAAAAAAATAAAAAATAAAGTGAAAAACACACACACTGCATTTTTATTATTGTCGGCTACATTTTTAGTGCTTTACCGGCTCACATAAATTGATCCCTGTTTAAAAATTAATAAACATTTCATAATAATAAAGATACATTTCGTCAGATACAATTTTTTCCATCACTACTGTATCTTTTTTATTATGATTTTTTTATGGTACCCTACGTAATTTTAATAAAAAAGGTATCTCCATAATTTTTTAGGATCGCTAAAGTCCCAAAAAAATTAAAAGATTTACCGAATGTACCCGAATACCGATTGTATCCGAAAACAAAATCAACCCGAACACCCGAATATCGAATGTATCCAAAAAATCTAAACCGAAAATATTGCCGAACCGAAAAAAAATTCCAAACCGAAAAAACAAAACGAAAATGTTTCTAGTGCACAAATCTTTTTGGTATGTCCATTTTCCTTACAAGCAGAGAGTTTCAAAGTTAGGAAAATGCTAAATTCATAAGTAAAAGCATCTCAGAGTTATTAATGCTTAAAGTGACAGAGGTCAGATTTGCAAAAAATGCCCCCGTCCTTAGGATAAAAATGATCTCTGTCCCCAAGGGGTTAAACAAAAAGAAGTTACATTTTCTATGATATTATCGCATTTAAACCTTTGCTAGGAACAGTCACATTGTATCTTGTTTTGTTATTATACAAAGGCAAATGCTCACAGTTATGTTCACATTATATCAGCTTTTACATTAAACCGTAACCCCAAATTTAAGGACTGACCACCATAGCTTTAATGAAAGCAGATGGTGCATTATAGCTGTTATGTTAAAAGTGTCACCATAATTTACAACACCTGGGCTGTGGGCACAGCATACCCTGCTGTCTCCATGACTACCACACTTTCCAGAAACTGGAAGTTATCACTCTCAAGGCTATTGCCACATTGCTAAATGCGATGTACCTATACAAACAACACTGATGCAGTTATTTTTTGTCAGCAATATTCTAACAAGAACAGTTTGTTCCATGTAGTTATAATGCTGTCCAGAGTGAAGGGAATTACTGCATTTATACTGATGAAAGTGCTTGGTATTATATAAGCAGTATCTACTTCAATCTTTTTACTATTAGCTATACTTATAGTTAACTTATACTGTCATTTTACAGCCATGAAAATGGTATTCTGGAAAGAAGAAATGAGTGGGCATGTTTAAAAAAGTTAAAGAGTAACCTATCACCAAACTAAACTTTGAATACTGTATATTGTTCCTTATGTAATTATAAGACACTTTGCTATTTATTTGCTGTTAAAATTCTCAACCTTTATATGTTTTTAATGGGATTGAAAAAAATGGCCACTAGGTGGCTGTGTTCCGTTCCCTGTTCTGTTCTCCACCCAGACTTGCAGAAGTCCAAACTCAGGAAGTGCGTGCAGGGCAAGTTGAGGTACAGCTCTCACAGGCTTCAGTGACGTTGCGCCTGCTGGGGAACACCCACTTTCTACTGCCGGGAAGGTCACACAATGTGAGCAAAAGGAAAGGTATGATAAAAAAAAAATCCGAGCTTTAAAAAGTTCTGTAAGGGCAGGAGGGGTGTTAGGAGTAGTTAGGGAATATAATCTGAGTTAGTTTAGAAAATATGGTTTGATGACAGGTACTCTTTAACTAAAAAAGGGAGTTTGGATACATGCAAGTGTTTTTGATCCTAAGTGTGATTTGCAAAAAAGAAACCCTGGCACACTTGCGACATTCAATGCAACAACTGTATGGGGGGAAAAAACCATAAATGCAATGATAAATCTCTGTCTATGTCTTCAGAAAATAACCTATTTTTTTAAGGGTAGGGTCACATATAGCACATACACAGCATATTTGACAATGCGAGAAATCTGCGGGGCAGCTAGTAATATGCTGCATATGCGGCAGGAGCAGACACACAGGGCTTTCTCCGCCACGGCCCTATGTGTTCAGTGAGCAGTGGTGGATATATTCCAGGAAAAATAGGAATTACCATCGGGCGCTTCTCCTCCTAGGACATACATAGGCAGCAGTCCGTGTAGGGTTAACAGAGTATCTTTATTTGCAACTCACTTGAGCGCCCGATGGTAATTCTTATTTTTCCTGGATTACATCCACCACTGCTCATCAATTATCCAGCCGACCGAGAGGGACCTGGAAAGGAAACCGTGGCTGCTGACCTCCACTTCACTTGCGATTCTATCTGCCTGCAGAGGTGTTTTGCTCTAAGCACAATATTATCCGGTAAGTCTTCCATTTTTTGCGCACATTGAAGCCCAAATGATAAAACTGTCTGCACTAGGAGCGCACCTGTCTTTTTGTCTTTTTATATTCTATGTGTTCAGTGAGGTTCGGAGGTGGGCCGCACATCAACGTTACATTGGTGTGCTTGACCCGCCTCTGAAACTCACTGCGCATACAGCACTGGGAAAGCCCTATGTGTCTGCTCCTAGCTCATACACAGCATATTTCCTGCTTTCCAGCAGATTTCTCGCAGTGTTGAAATCTGCGTTTGCGCTGTGTGTGACCCTACCCTTAATCAAGTTTTAACCCCTTAAGGACTCAGCCCATTTTGGCCTTAAGGACTCAGACAATTTAATTTTTACGTTTTCATTTTTTCCTCCTCGCCTTCTAAAAATCATAACTCTTTTATATTTCCATCCACAGACTAGTATGAGGGCTTGTTTTTGCGCGACCAGTTGTCCTTTGTAATGACATCACTCATTATATCATAAAATGTATGGCGCAACCAAAAAACACTATTTTTGTGGGGAAATTAAAACGAAAAACGCAATTTTGCTAATTTTGGAAGGTTTTGTTTTCACGCCGTACAATTTCTGGTAAAAATGACGTGTGTTCTTTATTCTGAGGGTCAATACGATTAATATGATACCCATTATTATATACTTTTATATTATTGTTGCGCTTAAAAAAAATCACAAACTTTTTAACCAAATTAGTACGTTTATAATCCCTTTATTTTGATGACCTATAACTTTTTTATTTTTCCGTATAAGCGGCGGTATGGGGGCTCATTTTTTGCGCCATGATCTGTACTTTTTTTTATATACACATTTGCATATAAAAAACTTTTAATACATTTTTTATAATTTTTTTTTTAATAAAATGTATTTAAAAAGTAGGAATTTTGGACTTTTTAAAATTTTTTTCGTTCACGCCGTTCACCGTACGGGATCATTAACATTTTATTTTAATAGTTCAGACATTTACGCACGCGGCGATACCAAATATGTCTATAAAAAATGTTTTTTACGCTTTTTGGGGGTAAAATAGGAAAAAACGGACGTTTTACTCTTTTATTGGGGGAGGGGATTTTTCACTTTTTTTTTTACTTTTACTTTTACATTTTTTTACATTTTTTTTTACACTTGAATAGTCCCCATAGGGGACTATTCATAGCAATACCATGATTGCTAATACTGATCTGTTCTATGTATAGGACATAGAACAGATCAGTATTATCGGTCATCTCCTGCTCTGGTCTGCTCGATCACAGACCAGAGCAGGAGACGCCGGGAGCCACACGGAGGAAGGAGAGGGGACCTCCGTGCGGCGTTATGAATGATCGGATCCCCGCATCAGCGCTGCGGGCGATCCGATCGTTCATTTTAATCGCGAACTGCCGCAGATGCCGGGATCTGTATTGATCCCGGCACCTGAGGGGTTAATGGCGGACGCCCGCGAGATCGCGGGCGTCGGCCATTGCCGGCGGGTCCCTGGCTGCGATCAGCAGCCGGGATCAGACGCGCATGACACGGGCATCGCTCCGATGCCCGCGGTTATGCTTAGGACGTAAATGTACGTCCTGGTGCGTTAAGTACCACCTCACCAGGACGTACATTTACGTCCTGCGTCCTTAAGGGGTTAATGAGGTTAATGATTTAACGTTTTTTCTAATTTTTTCATTTTACTTTCTTGTAGTTTCTATTCTAGCTACTAAGCCTAAAACTAAGCTGAGACTTCCTGTTCTGTACAGATCCCTTTCTAACACTCTCCTCATTTTGCCACATAGAAAAAATACAAAAACCGAGCATCCTATTGGGCAGTATGTTTGTACTGGATATTGAGTTGAGGTGGACATAAATAGGAATCTCACCTTGCTTGGTTGTGTTGGGCACACGACAACCTTGTAAGCGTCTTACATATGTGGTCCCTTAGGATCCTGTTTACTGTGCAGCCGTCCGGGTTGCTCGAGATGTGTGGTTACACACTCGATGAAACAAATGTGCGGGGTTTCATCTCTGGAAAAAATGGTGAATGGAATGAAATTTCAGTACGACTTGGTGGGTTTTAAGTCTCTTAATTCGCTGTGTCAAACGCGTTTCGAGGTCTTGCACCTCTTTCTCAATGACTATGGCATACATACATAAATACAATATCAATGGCTATATATATAATTTAAAAAGGGCGCCAGAAAATGCAATTGGCTGATTAAAAAGTGTCCTAAGGTTGCGCCACGCCATACTGTAGTAGCGCTGTTCAATGACGTGGAATAGTATTTCATTCATAAAAATAACGGTGTGTTTTTTTATGTTATATAATGAATACAATCAAGAATAAAATCTAATGTGTAAAAAAGAATTATAAAAGCGCTCATGTTTGAAGTGTGCATTGTGATGAAAAATGTTTAGAGTATACTTCAGCAAGAATGGGATTTTTACTTCGCGCTTGCGAAAGTTGTGTTTAAACGGCGACTTATGAGATGGCAGCAGCAGTGGTCTCAAAAAAGTGGGACTGCAACGCTGTATAATGCCGGATAGGGGGTATCGGGACATATTATTAAGAGGGGTTTTACTAAGCATGAGTGTGTATATTGAGTAGCAGCAGCAGTGGGCTCAAGGATGAGGAGCTGCAGCGCTGTCAATATGCCGGTGAGTAGTTAACGCTGTTGGAATGCCGGTTGTTGGGTATCGAGACCTGTTGTTTAGAGATAGATGTTTTCCACATATATGTGTGTTACCTGTGGTATATGTTTAGTTATATGCTGTTTATAATTTTTTTAAATCGGGTGCGCAGGTTATTCAAGCGCATATGTGAATACTGAAGATCAAGTGTGCAGGATAATATTAATGCGCTAGTACTAAAGATCGAGTGTGTAGGTATAGATATTCGTTAATACTATTGGATATTGTGGGATTCTGGATGCGCAAAAATATGTTTGCTATGAATGTTTGTATGAATGATTCTCGAAGCGCTGTTTACAAAACAGTGATATGGTTTAATGGTGTGGTGGTGTGATTAATTGGGCTCCAGCGGTATGAAATGCTGTATATCAGGTTTTTAACCTGATTTGGAATAGAAAGAAATGTACTTGTGGATATTTTTTACACATGGTATGTACATAGTATCCTAATTAGTAGTGGGTAGCCGTATCAGGCTATATATATATGTTAGAATCGCATATACTATATTTGTTATAATAACATGCACTGTATTACATTATATATGGATCAAGAGTGGAGATATGAATATATTATGCTGTTACATTATTGGTGATAGTATATGTTAAGATGGTATAAGGGTTTAGTGATGAGTAGATACTTATGTTACTTTCTGTATTTTTTTTTGTTTATGTACGGAATGATGATTTTCGGTGCTATGTCCTAGACGTATGCTGGACCATATTTTTTCATATATTATCGATATTCTCATTTAAACCCAGAGGGGTTAAAGTGTTCATCTTAAAGATCCAGAATGACTCTCTTCTACAGAATCTCCCAAATCTGTCGCCACAATTATCGGGTATTTGTTCAATTCCGGTCATTTTGAATTCTTCAAAGTTATTGTCGTGTTTATCGGTTGCGTGTCTCGATACACTAAGTTTTGGGAATTTATGTGTGACATTGAAATGATGTCCACTCTTGCGGTTTCTTAATGTCTGTGAAGTCTGTCCGATTTATTGTAGGCCACATCCGCATTCTATTAAATAAATGACATGAGTTGAGTTGCAGTCCACTCTGGTTTTTATTTTGAAAGTTTCACCTGTTTGATTACTTTTAAATGTTTTTGCATTGTGATTAATATTTATACATACCGTATTTATCGGGGTATACCACGCACCGGGCTATAACACGCACCCTCATTTTACCAAGGATATTTGGGTAAAAAACGTTTTTCACCCAGATATCCTTGGTAAAATGAGGGTGCGTGTGTTTGCATGTGTATACCCCGATACACTGTTTCTGACCCCGCAGAAGCCCCCAGGAAAGGCAGGGGGGAGGCCGTCGCTGCCTGCATCTCTCCCCCTGTCTTTCCTGGGTTCGAGAGCCCTGCTGCCGCCGCTTCTCTCCCCTTGGCTGTCGGCGCCGCTGCCCCATTGCCGGCGCCGCTGCCCCATTGCCTCCCCCATCCCCGATTTTATAATAACCTGTTGCCGGGGTCGGGTCAGCGCTGCTTCTGGCTCCGGTGTGGCGCCTCCTGTGTCGTTGCTATGCGCTGCGAGGCGCAAAGACGAGTGACGTCTTCAACGCCACATCACTCGTCATTTCACAGCGCATAGCAACGACACAGGAGACACCACACCGGAGCCAGAAGCGGCGCGGACCCGACCCCGGCAACAGGTTATTCTAAAACCGGGGATGAGGCAGCGGCTCCGATAGCCAGGGGGAGAGAAGCGGCGGCAGCAGGGCTCTAGACCCCAGGAAAGGCAGGGGGAGGGAAACGGGCAGCAACGGCCTCTCTTCCCCTGCCTTTCCTGGGGGCTTCTGCGGGTCAGAAAAACCGGGGATGGGGGAGGCAATGGGGCAGCGGTGCCGGCAGTCTCTGGACCCCAGGTTAGGCAGGGGCAGAGAATCGGGCAGCGACGGCAGGTCTCTGGACCTGCAAAAGCCGCTGCAGTTCATTGATTTAAAGCGCCCGCTTTAAATAATTGAACTGCAGCGGCTTATCGGCGTATAACACGCAGATGGACTTTAGCCTAAAAATTTTAGCCTAAAAAATGTGTGTTATACGCCAGTAAATACGCTAGTTTGCAGTTTTTTACTCCGCATTTAAAACATCCACTTTGGTCCATGGTCAAATTTTTTTGCGTTTTGTCCATTGATGTTTCTTCTCTAAGGCGACTTGGAGCTACCATATTTTTTATGGTTTTTGCACGTCTATACGTGAATCCCGTTTTTTGGGGTAATACCTTTCTAACCCCTTAAGGACTCAGCCCATTTTGGCCTTAAGGACAATTTAATTTTTACGTTTTCATTTTTTCCTCCTCGCCTTCTAAAAATCATAACTCTTTTATATTTTCATCCACAGACTAGTATGAGGGCTTGTTTTTTGCGCGACCAGTTTTCCTTTTCCTAACTCATTATATCATAAAATGTATGGCGCAACCAAAAAACACTATTTTTTTGTGGGGAAATTAAAAAGAAAAACGCAATTTTGCTAATTTTGGAAGGTTTTGTTTTCACGCCGTACAATTTACGGTAAAAATGATGTGTGTTCTTTATTCTGAGGGTCAATACGATTAAAATGATACCCATTATTACATACTTTTATATTATTGTTGTGCTTAAAAAAAATCACAAACTTTTTAACCAAATTAGTATGTTTATAATCCCTTTATTTTGATGACCTATAACTTTTTTATTTTTCCGTATAAGCGGCGGTATGAGGGCAAATTTTTTGCGCCATGATCTGTCCTTTTTTTTCATACCACATTTGCATATAAAAAACGTTTAATACATTTTTTATAATTTTTTTTTATAAAATGTATTAAAAAAGTAGCAATTTTGGACTTTTTTTTTTTTTACATTCACGCCGTTCACCGTACGGGAGCATTAACATTTTATTTTAATAGTTTGGACATTTATGCACGTGGCGATACCAAATATGTCTATAAAATTTATTTTTTACGCTTTTTGGGGGTAAAATAGGAAAAAACTGATGTTTTACTTTTTTATTGGGGGAGGGGATTTTTCACTTTTCTTTTACGTTTACATTTTTTTACATTTTTTTTACACTTGAATAGTCCCCATAGGGGACTATTCATAGCAATACCATGATTGCTAATACTGATCTGTTCTATGTATAGGACACAGAACAGATCAGTGTTATCGGCTATCTTCTGTTCTGGTCTGCTCGATCACAGACCAGAGCAGAAGACGCTGGGAGCCGGAAGCAGGAGGGTGAGGGGACCTCCGTGCGGCGTTCTGAATGATCGGATCCCCGCAGCAGAGCTACGGGCGATCCGATCGTTCATTTAAATCGCGCACTGCCGCAGATGCGTGGGCGTCGGCCATTACCAGCGGGTCCCTGGCTGCGATTAGCAGCCGGGATCAGCCGCGCATGACACGGGCATCGCTTCGATGCCCGCGGTTATGCACAGGACGTAAATGTACGTCCTGGTGCGTTAAGTACCACCGCACCAGGACGTACATTTACATCCTGCGTCCTTAAGGGGTTAAGGATGGGGTCTTGCAATAGGATCTTCCAATGTGTTCCCATTATGTTGTTAATTTTTTGTTTGTCCACAGCATAATCAATAATAAAATTATAATATATTTTTCCTGTTTTCCTTTTTCTTGGGTTTTTCTTTCGGTTCCTTTTTCTTGTGTATCTTCGATTGTAGTCCTTGTAGATGTTTTAAAAAAAATAAAAATAAAAAATTATAATCAAAAAAAATAATCGAAGAGGCCTACAAAAAAGCATATACATCTACAAGGACTTCAATCGAAGATACATAAAGAAAAGGAACCAAAAGAAAAACCCAAGAAAAAGAACAGGAAAAATATAAGTATAATTTTATTACTGATTATGCTGCGGACAAACAAAAAAATTTACAACATAATGGAAACACATTGGAAGATCCTATTGCAAGACCCCATCCGTAGAAAGGTATTACCCCCAAAAAACGGGATTCACGTATAGACGTGCAAAAACCATCAAAAATATGGTAGCTCCAAGTCATCTTAGAGAAGAAACATCAATGGACAAACAGCAAAAAAAATTGACCATGGACCAAAGTGAATGTTTTCAATGCTGAGTAAAAAACTGCAAACTATGTATAAATATTAATCACAATACAAAAACATTTAAAAGTAAGCAAACAGGTGTAACTTTCAAAATAAAAACCAGAGTGGACTGCAACTCAACTCATGTCATGTATTTAACATATACTATCACCAATAATGTAACAGCATAATATATTCATATCTCCACTCTTGATCCATATATAATGTAATACAGTGCATGTTATTATAACAACTATAGTATATGCGATTCTAACATATATATAGCCTGATACTGATACCCACTACTAATGGTAGTGGGTAGCAGTATCAGGCTATTCCAACCTATTCCAAATCAGGTTAAAAACCTGATATCCAGCATTTCATACCGCTGGAGCCCAATTAATCACACCACCACACCATTAAACCATATCACCGTTTTGTAAACATTGCTTCGAGAATCATTCATACAAACATTCATAGCAAACATATTTTTGCGCATCCAGAATCCCACAATATCCAATAGTATTAACGAATATCTATACCTACACACTCAATCTTTAGTACTAGCGCATTAATATTATCCTGCACGCACTTGATCTTCAGTATTCACATATGCGCTTGAATAACCTGCGCACCCGATTTAAAAAAATTATAAACAGCATATAACTACACATAAACCACAGGTAACACACATATATGTGGAAAACATCTATCTCTAAACAACAGGTCTCGATACCCAACAACCGGCATTCCAACAGCGTTACCTACTCACCGGCATATTGACAGCGCTGTAGCTCTTCTTCCTTGAGCCCACTGCTGCTGCTACTCAATATACACACTTATGCTTAGTAAAACCCCTCTTAATGATATGTCCCGATACCCCCTATCCGGCATTATACAGTGCTGCAGTCCCACTTTTTTGAGACCACTGCTGCTGCCATCTCACAAGCAGCCGTTTAAACACAACTTACGCAAGCGCGAAGTAAAAATCCCATTCGTGCTGAAGTATACTCTTTTTCATCACAATGCACACTTCAAACATGAGCGCTTTTATAATTCTTTTTTACACATTAGATTTTATTCTTGATTTTATTCATTATATAACATAAAATACACACATTGTTATTTTTATGAATGAAATACTATTCCACGTCATTGAAAAGCGCTACTACAGCATGGTGTGGCGCAACCTCATGACACTTTTTAATCAGCCAATTGCATATCTGGCGCCCTCTTTAAACTATATATAGCCATTGATATTGTATTTATGTATGTATGCCATAGTCATTGAGAAAGAGGTGCAAGACCTTGAAGCGCATTTGACACGGCGAATAAAGAGACTTAAAACCCACCAAGTCGTACTGAACCTTCATTCCATTCACGGCTGGCGCCGAACACTAGGGATTTTTTCCAGAGACAAAACCCTGCATAAATGCTGTTAATGATGTACTGTACAATAGATGAATTACAGTTACCTGAAACTATGTCACCTTCCTCCATGGACCACACCTCCTTAATGTTACAGTGGCACCTAAATCTATTATCTTCAATCTGTTTGCTGCACTGTATAACCATTTTATGCTGCTCAGGCAGCAGATATCCTCTGCCCATATATAGCTGACCTATAATTGCTCACACAACCAGGATTCAGGCTGTAAGCTTTTACAAAATGTTTGTCCCCACTCCATAAAAATGGATAAACAAAATAAATATAATTTTCCACTTCCTGTCATCTCCTTTATCTCTGTTAAACGGGATTATCCATCATAAAGTGACTTTAGTACTTACCTGCAAGTACTTTTTGTGAAATGGCTATTTTTTGTTGGAGTTCCCTCCCTCCAACTACAAGTCCCAGGATCCCTTGTTTGTAAATGTGAGTTCACTTTACTCCCTCTCACACATCAGTCATCCAACCCCTTCCAACACACATAGTTACAATTCCTGCAGGCCTTTGGGCAATGATCTCCTTCTCAACCAGTGGTCGCTCCCCCATTGAAGCAGACTGGCTCCCTTTTTAACACCTGACTAGTGATGTAATGTCTCGTGTCGCACTGCAACCTGCGAAATCCTGAGACCACACTCCTTTTGTATGCTGTCAAAAGTAAACAATGGGGCATAAATCATATAAGAATTGCAAGACCACCTTCACACACATGTACAGACTACATTACACTAATTTACATCCTCTATAAGCACAGTCAAAAATGTTTTTTTCTGGAATACCCCTTTAACCTCTTAATGATGCAGGGCATACCTGTATGCCTTGCACCCGCTCCCGTGATATAACGCGGGGTCACGCGCTGACCCTGTGTCAGAGCGGGTTGGTCCTGGTACCTAGTAACAATCGCAGGGATGTCTGGTATTAACCCCTTAGATGTGGCAATCAAAGTTGATCGCCGCATCTAAAATGTAAAATCGCGGTGTCCAGATCAGCTGGGGACACGCTAGGAGGGTCCCTTCCTTCATTTTCAGCATTCGATCGGCAATTGATTGCTCCATGCCTGAGATCCAGGCTGGGGAAATGGAGCGCCAATAACACTGATCAATGCAATACTATGGCTTGGGTGTTATACAAGTGTACAAAAGTGAAAAATAAATGTGATTTAACCCTGTCCCTAATAAAAGAAAAAAAGAGTATGTAAACAATAATAAACATTAACATGTTTGGTATCGCCGCGTGCATAAATGTCCAAACTATAAAAATATAATGTAAAGTCCAAAATTGCGTATTTTTGGTCACTTTGTATACCATAAAAAATGTATAAAAAGCGATCAAAAATTCCCATCAAAACAAAAATGGTACCAATAAAAACTTCAGATCCCAGTGCAAAAAATGTGCCCTCATACCACTCTGTAGGCAAAAAAATAAAAAAGTTAAAGGGGTCAGTAAAGGACTTTTTTAAACGTATTAATTTTCGTGCAAACAGTTATAATTTTCACCAGAAGTAAAACAAAATCAAACATATATAAATAGGATATCATTTTTATCGTATGGACCTACAGAATAAATATAAGGTGTACCCGAAAAGTGCACTGCGTAGAAACAGAAGCCCCAAAAGTTACAAAATGGTGTTTGTTTTTTTAAAATTTTGTCCCACAAATATATTTTTTTTGTGCACCGTAGATTTTTTTGTAAAATGACTGATGTCATTACAAAGTACAATTGGTGGCGCAAAAAAAAAACAAGCCATCTTAAGAGTTTGTAGATGCAAAATTGAAAGGGTTATGATTTTTAAAAAGCGAGGAGGAAAAAATGAATGTGCAAAAACTGCGTCTATAAGGCTAGGATTCTACTTGTTTTTTTGTGCTGCGTTTTTTGGGATTAAAAAAAACGCCATTGCAATTTCCTGCATCTGGCGTTTTTTCTGACAATTTTTCTTGTGTTTTTTCATTTGTGTGGAAATTGCACCTTGGCAGTTTTTTTTTTGGTACCCAAAAAAAAAAAAAAAAAAAAAAAAAAAAAAGGATGCAGCAGTGATGTAAAATTTTTTATTAAACGAAATTTATATATTTTATGACAAAATGTTTAATAGTGTTTGGCTTTTTTTCTCTTTTATTTTTATTTTTAGGTAGTACTTCTACTCCCAGCATGGAACACACTGTTCCATGATGGGAGTAGTAGTACATGTTATAATAGACATATTGCCCCGGGATCATCCATAATATAGCAGAGATGCGAGTGGCTCTATACAGCGCTCGCATCTCTGCTCTGTACTCCGGCCAGTGATGTGAATAGAACATCATTCATATTTTCCGCCCAGAGTGGGGATTGGCCGGATGGTTGCAGCCAATCACAGCTCTGAGGAAAATGAGTGGGCGGAGTACAGAGCAGAGATGTGAGCACTGTATACAGGTGCTCTGCATCTCTGCTATAGACAGGATGATCACAGCGTATGTTAGTAGTGATACCCGCTGTGATCTGTTCTTACCTGCAGATACTACTACTCCCAACATGGAGCACACTCTGCTCCATGCTGGGAGCTGTAGTACCTGCATTAATAGACAGATCGCAGCAAGTGGAACTTCTGACACCCGCTGCGATCTGTCTATTAATGCAGGTACTACAGCTCCCAGCATGGAGCAGAGTGTACTCAATGTTGGGAGTAGTAGTACCTGCAGTTAAGGAAAGATCACAGCGGATATCACTATTGACACTCGCTGTGATCCTCCTGTATAATGTATAGATGCGGTCGCTCTTCTATGGTCCCCTGCACGGCCGTATATGTACACATTTTCATATATCCCACAGAGAGCTGTGATTGGCTGGAACCATCTGGCCAATCACAGCTCTGCGGGAAATATGAATAGGTGTATATATACGGCAGTGCAGGGGACCATAGAAGATCGGCCGCCGCATCTATACATTATACAGGAGGATCGCAAAGGATCTGTCAATTAATACAGGTACTAATACTCCCATCATGGAACAGTGTGTTCCATGCCGGGAGTAGTAGTTTTACCTAAAAAAAAGAAAGAAAAAAAGTGAAAAACACACACATACTACAATTTTTTCCTTCACTACTGTATCTTTTTATTTTTATTTTTTTATGGTACTCTATGACATTTAATTAAAAAAAGGTATCTCCATCACTTTTTTTGATCGCTAAAGTCCAAAAAAGAATGAAAACTGCCTGCAAAAATGCCAAAGTTAAAACCCACATATCGTTTTTCTTGTAGTTTTTTCACTCCCATAGACTTCTATGGGAGAAAAGTGCCACGATTTTGACAAAAAAAAATCGTCAGTGGCTCAACATGCTGAGATTACCAAGGATCTGAAAAACGTAAAAAAAGAGTGAAAAAACGCCAAAAGGTTAAAAAAAAAGCCAAAGTGAAAAACGCCAAGTGGAATAAGAATTTTGCGATTTCTCATTGATTTACAGCTAACATCTGGCCGCAGCGTTTTTTGGCAGAAAAAACGCCATGCGGCAGAATTGGCGTTTTTCTTGGTGTCCCCCCCCCCTCAAAAAAAAAACAGGGAATTCCAGCCTAAGGGGTTAAATGACTTCCATGCCCAGTGTGGCTTGACAACAGCAGCCCTTCAGGACCTGGTGGGAGTTGTAGTTTTTGTTACAGCTTGAGAGCCACAGATTGCATTCCCTTCTTAACTTCTTCCTCCTAAGTTATAGTTTGTTTGGGTTTGTGTATCACTCCTCCAAAACCACAATACATTGCAATAATGATGCTGGCTACATTATACTATGCTCTATGAGATGGGATCTGATAAAACTATGACATATTTACTGTACTACAAGTTTTTCAGAGAATTACATAAGCAATTTAATGATACAAATTGTATATATTAGATACTGTCGAAATCATAATGGCCCATAAATGTAAACAATGAAAAAAAAAAGATAATTTCACTGCCTTAGGATGATGTCCACAATGTTACAAGATACCAAATGGATTCTCAGTACACAGTAGTTGGCCATCTCCTAGGGAACGCCAAGCATACAAAAAATGTATTTGTTCCAGCTGCCAAAAACTGTTTAACGCACAATTGAGCTTCGTTATATTATTGAAAAAGCACTTTGAATTAGTCTTTTTACTTTTACAGACTTTTTAATGTGTTTCATGGCATTTTAGCTTTTTACTTTAGCCGGGCTCTTTAAACAGTTTTTGGGAGCTGGAATAACCACTTTTCTGGTGTGCAAATTATGACGAATAAACAAAAGGTAATAAAGTATTAATACTGTACAGCACATGGCATAAAAAAATCCTCAACTTACATGAGCAAATCTACTATTATTTTATGTGGCCTATTTTCCCCATTTCAGTGGTGTCACTGGAAAAACACAAGAGCTCAAGTGGTCTCAATGGTGGAAGACCCTGGGCACAATCAGTCTCCTTCCCGCGCTAACAGCCAACAATATAGTCCCTTCTGACTTCCTCTGATATACTTCCCTGGACCTTTCCTGACTTGTAGAACAGATAAACAGAGAATCAATATGCAGCGTGGGGAGTAACTGATCATATCTGTCTATCAGCACTCAGCACATTTGGTGGACATGCACATTGCCATATATATACTTTGAACACCAAGTGGCACCGTACCGTGTGAATGTCATTAGTCCACTGGCTCAGGTAAATGGCAACTAACGGTAACTTTTTATAAACTATACAATCAATGTGATATTCAATGGTGGGACAACCCTCTTTAAAGGGTTAAATGGGGCTTTTCTATTCACATAGCACATATATACCAACTCTAGGACCTCCCCTATAAGGAGAATATAGCTCCCTTGATCTCTTTTTCCCATTTCCCAGCGGACATATATTTTAATGTAGAGTGCCAGTAGAGCCCTTTCAATTGACATGTATAGAGAATGTGACCACCAAGGATCGGCAATCAGGCATTTATGGTATATATTTACCTCTTACATTCTACTACATATACAAATTTGTTTCCATTTTATAAAACATCTCTTATTCTGGCCTTTACTCAAACTTCCTGTGAAAGTTTATTTTAATAATCTTGATATTTTCATGACTTTATGAGGACATGTTGATAGATTTGCAAGCTCGTTTTCTGCTCTCAAAAAATGCTTCTTTAAATAGGTTATGTAACATGGGATTCTTTTCTGTGTGTTTTGTCTCTAAGTAATTACATTGACAGTTTTTACTCTGTTGTTACTATACACCATGCTAACCTGTATTTAATCTTAATAATTATGTGTTTTTGGTTGTTTCTGCAATACAATTATTTGCCCATGATTTGTCAAATCTTGAAAATAAAACGGACAGCTGTTGCACATAACTATAGATGAGTGAATTTTTGAAAAATTCAATTCGGCCGATTTGCTAAATTTTGCCCACATTTTTTTTCCGGCAATATCGCTGTTAAAAATGTCTATTTCTGGCCTACAGAGAGGCTCAATAGGAGTGTAGAACACTTTGCCTTGCTGTAACACGCATAGGGAGTGTGCTTGGGTAGTGAAATAATACTGTTATTCAGTATGACATGCAGATCAGACATGTCGCTAATAGAATCACTGTCGCAGAGCGGCACAATGACAGAGCCTGGAGGTGGCATAAGTATGAGGAGACCATATAGTTGCTGAATGACACAGCATGGAGGTGTTGGCAACATGAGGAGACCATATAGTGCCTGAATGACAAACCGTGGAGGTGGCAGCAATATGAGGAGACCATATAGTGGCTGAATGACACCGCGTGGAGGTGGCGGCAGCATGAGGATACCATACAGTGGCTGAATGACACAGCATGGAGGTGGCGGCAGCATGAGAAGAACATATAGTGGCTGAATGACACAGCCTTGAGTTGGCGGAAGCACTTTTGTAAAAGTGTTAGTGTGCACAAGTATTTAGGATATGCAATATGTAAAACTTAACTTTTAATAATATGCTTAGGATAAAATATATGGACCCCAATTTTTTTTTAAATCAAACAAAAGGAAACACCATGTGCCACCTACACCACCATGTATTGATATGATGCAAAGGCCTCTAAAAGGTGTAAGGGAACAATGTATGATCTTGCATTATTAATTCCCTTCTTGGCAAGTGTTACTCGCCCTAAAGGGCGGCCCCACACAGGAATCTCTCCCTATTTCCACCTACAAACACTGCCATTTCCCAGGGTTTTTAGGTGGAAATAGGGATTGGTTCCTGTTTGTGGCCGCCCTTTTTCAGACGAGTAACATTTTCCTCGAAAAGGTGGAAGGAAACAAAGTTTTGTTCATTGTAGCAAGTGGGGGTAAAAACTTCCCCTTTAAGGCCCTACTCTCGCCCTATTAATTCCATTTTTGGCAAATGTTACTCATGGCCCCATACAGGAAATTCTCTTTATTTCCACCTAAAAACCCTGGGAAATAGCAGTGTTTGTAGGGGAAAATCGGGAGAGGTTCCTGTGTGGGGCCGCCCTTTTTGGGCGAGTAAAACTTGCCAAGAAGAGAATTAATGATGGGAGAGTAAGGCCTTACAGGGAAGTTTTTACCCCCCACCGGTTACAATGGACCCCATGTTGTTCCCTTCCACCTTTTAGAGGTCTTTGCATCACATCAATACTTGGTGGTATAGGGGGCACATGGTGTCTTTTGCACATCTTTCCTTTTGTTTGATTAAAAAAAATAATTTGGGTCCATATATTTTATCCTAAGAATATTATTAAAAGTTATGTTTTACATATCCTCAATACTTGTGGTTTGATTTGGAGGAATTTCTGTAACTGGGGAGCAGCGCATTAAATATGTTTAGCACTATCCGTATTTGTGAAGTGTTGTTGTGGCAACATGGTCAATCTACTCTAATGCATCAGGCATTGGTGGGTGGAAATCCTGGCTGATCCATGCCTGATTCATCTTCACAAAGGTCAGTCTCTCCATATTTTTCGTGGACAGATGAGTTGACCTTTGGGTTACTATAGCCCCCGCTGCACTAGACACCAGCTCTGATGGCACATTACTGGCTGGTCAGGACAGCTTTTCCAGGGCAAACTCTGCTAGTTGTGGCCACAAGTGTAGTTTGGCTGCCCAGAAGTCCAGTTGATCTTCTAGGTGTGTTGACATTGTCATGTCAAGGTATGCAAGCACCTGCTGGGTCAGGTCCTGCTCCAGGTCTACCTGCTGCTGATGAGTTGTTTCACTATGCGGGTGAAGAAAGCTACTCATCAGTGACTGTAGACTCAGGCTGCTGCTGACGGAGCTGGTACTGCTCCTGAAACCCCACCCCTCCCCAGCAGCCATGGCAGTGAAAGGTGAGTGCAGAGGGCCCCCCGAGTCATACCTGTGAGAGGATGGACGATGGCGCAGATAGGCATTGGCCAACTGACTACGAAGGATGTCTCTGTAGTAGGTCAGTTTGTCCTCCCTCTTGGTGGGTGTAAGAAAGGCCCAATTTTTTGTCGGTAGCGAGGGTACAATAAGATGGAGAGCCAGAAGTCATCTCGCTGCCGAATGGTGACAATTCGACGGTCACTACGCAGGCAAGTGGGCATGCATCGTGCCATTTGTGCAAATGACTCGGAGGGACTCCCGGCCTCCATCTCTAATGCATACTGCCACAGTGTGTCTGGGTCCTCTGTCTCACCTTTCTCATAACCCTCTAGCTCATCTGGCTGCTCCTTCTCCTCCTCTCCTGTCAGATGACTATAAAAACTGCCCATTTTGTGAAACTTGAACTGTGCTCCACTGTCCCTCTCCCCCTCCTCCTCCAGTTCAGCCCCCCACAGGGCTCATGTGCCCGTGAGATGTAGGCAGCACGTCTCCAGTGCCCTTACCAGCCATTGTTTCCAACACATGTTGTAGTAGATGAAGCAGTGGAATGACGTTGTTCATCCCGTAATCCTGGCGACTGACTTATAATGTGGCTTCCTCAAAGGGCCTGAGTAAACGGCAGGTGTCATCTATGAGCTGCCACTGGTTGACAATGAAGTTAGACAGGGGAGTCCCTTTTTAGTGTTGAGCGGCATAGGCTATATTCGAATTCGCGATATTTTGCGAATATATAGACGAATATCCATCATATATTCGCTAAATTTGCATATTCGTAATATTCGTGTTTATTTTCGCATATGTGAAAATTCGCGTATGTGAAAATTAGCATATACAAAAATTAACATACCCGAAAATTTGCATATGCGAAAATTAACATGCAAATTTTCGCATATGCCAAAATTTGCACGGCAGTCTCACACAGTAGTATTAGAGCCTTCTTTACACCACACAAGCTGGAAGCAGAGAGGGATGATCACTGTGATGTGTACTGTAAAAAAAAAATAATAATACGAATATTCGTAATTACGAATATATAGTGCAATATTCGCGAATATTCGTCAATATGCAATATTCGCGAATAAAATTCGAATTGCGAATATTCGCGAGCAACACTATCCCTTATCTGCGTGGATCATCAAGAAATCGGTGATGGCTTTACTCTGTTCATATAGTCGGTCCAACATATGGAGGGTGGAATTCCAATGTGTGGAAACATCGCAAATCAGACTATGTTGGGGGATACCGTTCTGACGCTGCAGCTCAAGGAGGGTGTGCTTTGCGGTGTACGAGTGGCTGAAGTGCATGCAAAGTTTCTTTCCCTTTGTTAGGATGTCTTGCAGATTAGGGGAACACTTCAGGAACCACTTGACAACCATATTGAACACGTGTGCCATGTAGGGCGCATGTCTGAAGCTTTCTTGTTGCACCGCAGACAATATGTTCTTCCTGTTGTCAGTCCCCATGGCTCCCATTTCCAGTTTTCGTGGAGTAAGCCATGATTCAATTTCTTTATGAATGACTTTTAGCAGTTCCTCCACTATGTGATTCGCCAAGGCAAACCATGTGAAGAACAGCGTGACACCACTGTGCCCTGCACACATGGTATGCTGGAGGGGCACTGAGACTTGTCCGTGTAGTGGAGGCTGAGAACATGGTGGAGGATGAGGAGGCTCAGTTTCACACTGTCACAGGAACAACGGCCTGAAAGGGTGGAGGCGAAAGTGGTGTGACCTGTCCAAGTTACTGTTGTTGCTGTGCAGGAACCACATTTACCCAGTGGGCCGTAAAGGATATGTATTGTCCCTGACTGTAGTTACAGCTCCACACTTCGGCGCTGCCGTGCACTTTGGTACAAACCGACAGGCTCAAGGACTGGCCCACCTCCTGTTCCACAAAATTGTGCAGGGCTGGTACCGCCTTCTTCGCAAATAAATGACAGCTTGTGACTCTCCACCTAGGCTCAGCGCAAGCCATTAGTTCTCTGAAAGGCGCAGAGTCCACCACTTGAAAAGTGAGGGACTGCAGCACCAGCAACTTGGACATGAGCACATTCAGCTTCTGCACCATTGGATGAATGGGTGCATACTGTTGTTGCTTGGACATGGCTTTGCCGATAGATTGCTGGCAGAATGACTCGAAGTAGGAGGAGCAGGAGCATCTGGAGCAACCGAAGATGGTTATGATACAAGGCTCCCTTCGGCTGAGGTGCTGGAGCCTTGGCTGGCTGAAACTGGGAGCGGTGTGCCACTGAGTGATGCAGCAGGCTGGTCCACCACTTCAGACGGTTCTCCCAGGCCGCTTTATTATGATACTGCATATGTTGATGCAGGGCCATGGTACCAACAATGAGACCCTGGCCACGCTTCACCTTCTGCCGACACATCTTGCATGTGGCCAGGCTAACATCCTCCGGATGCTTGATGAAAAGCTGCTGAAAAACTGCAGAAAAACTGAAAAGTAGCTGATTTTCCCACCAACAGTCCGCTCTGACTGCTACTGCCGCCGACTCCAGGAATCCCTGTTCCACTACCTCCCGGGAAGATAGGCTGCCATGAAGCAGGTGGTCTACCCTGGGCACGTTTGGCCCCAGACTTTCCACTTCTGCTACCATGCCGACTGCCAACCATGCTACCACCTTGCTGGCTCAGCTGCTGCCTCACAAGCAACCTGCAACCCTCTTCTCCTGATGATGATTATGATGATGAAGCCCCTTGTGTCTGCACGTCACTGATGTCTTCCTCAGGTTCCTCAACAGTGTCTGCTTCAGGAGCCTGAACGCTCGCAACACCACCTCCCATGCCACTCTCCTCATCACTACTTGCCTGCCTAGAAGAGGAAGCGGCAGATGTCTCCTCCACTTCTTGGCTGGGCAGTAGCTGCTGACTGTCCTCTAGTAGATTGTCCTGACTAAGTAGTGGAGCTGAACCCACAGCATAAGATACTTCTGTGGGGAGGGAACGGCATAGGACAGAGGCAATGGGAGGACAGGGACTGCTGAGGCCAGTCCAACTGAGGGTTGTGTCTGAGGATCCCACTGACTGTTGACTGGAGGTGTCAGATGTCACTTGTGATGAAGTGGATCACCGTGTTAACCAATCGATGACGGCACATGGGTTGCTGGTCGAGACATGGCCGCTAGCTGATACCGGGAGCCTGAGCCTGAGCCTGATGAATTTAGGCCTCTGCCACTACTCTGTGCATGTCCTGGAACTTCTCTGTCTCACATACTTGTGCGTATATGAGGGGAGTACAATACGCTCCACTACACTTAAAACAGTATTTGTCTACAACACCAGCAGGTGTGTACTTTTGCCTGGCCTTTCACAGTATCTAGGCCCTTAAGACTTTAACAGGAACAAAATGGTACACCACTTAGATGTACGCACAGGTTACACTTAATAGAGTACAATATGCTTTTAGTGTTTTGTTCAGCCTAACTGGCTGGCTACTATTAGTTTTTCATTTGTTGTACACACCAGTGCTGTAGCATACAGTCGCTGTGTGCTACACCCATAATTTCACTTTCTCTCTCAATCTCATTCCGTTCCCTATCAGTGCTTCTAGGCTGTATTTGGACTGAGGTGAATCGGTGCTGTAAAAAAGCTTTTTTGTGCAACACACACTGCTCTCTGTCCCTCTCTGCAATAGAATGCTAATGTGACTGGGAGGTGAATCACTGCTTTAAAAATGCTTTTCTGTGCAACACACTGCTCTCTGTCCCTCTCTGCAATAGAATGCTGATGTGACTGGGAGGTGAATCGCTGCTGTAAAAATGCTTCCCAGGATTTCTTGCCCCATGTCCTTACATGTGGATCCGCCATTTTAGATTCCCTGGAGCCTGAACCGCACTAAATGGAGTTTAGCGATCGAATCGTGGCGATATTCGCATTAATTGCAAATAGAATTTTCCCTGAAATTCGTAAGGAATTCGGATTTGTCAGATTCGATTTTCTCATCCCTACACATATCACATCCAATCACAGCTCAGCTTTCATATCTTAACATGCTCTGGTAAAATAAAAGCTGAGCTGTGATTGGTTGTTATGGGCTAAACTAGACAGTCTAGGTTTCAAGCAGATTGATAAATCTGAATTTAATTTAATTTTTTTTGCTTTGTCTGTGGAATATCATATGGTACTGGCAATGGGACTATTATAGGGTAAGTGATGAGAAACATGTGGCCTTTTGGTGCCTGAATGCTAGGATGAGGAGATGACATTAGGGTAGCCCAGCATACCTTGTTGCTAGCAGCAAGATCACATGACCGCAGGTTAGCCAATTATTGCCTGCATTATGTGACATACAGCTTTCATGCCAATCAGGAGACAACATAGGGGTGGATTTAAGAGACAAATAAAACCCTATGTACTGCATTGTGGCTGACATCTTGGAGAGGAAGCTGACCAGCAGTGAGCAGTGCTCAGAAGAACTCTCTGTGGAACTACTGATTCCAGAAAGCTATCACAATATAAATCAAAGCAAGTTGAGTAAAAGCAAGGTGCAATGGGCTAACCCCAGTAACCTGCATTATTGTGTCCAGTTGCTGTACCACGAATCCCAGCAATGTGTCCGCAGAACGAGCCCATAGGAAGCTATCACACTATAAATCAAAGCAAACTGAGCAAAGCACTGACCTCAGTGACCTATCACCTGCATTGCTGTTTCCAGTTGCTGCACTACAAATACTAGCAGCGTACTACTACCAGCCAAGCCCACACATACACTACCTAACCTTGTTCCCAAAAAAGGATAATTTTTTCTACATTTCAAAATTTCAATGTTTACAAAATAAATGTTTTACTCTTTTGAGATACACACCAGTTTTGTTGCTATTTCCAAAAAGAGAGAATTTTTTGAATGCTTGGAAAAAGCCACTGCGTCTTCTGATACTTTTGTGTGCATTTTTAAACCGGATTGGCATCTTCCAACAAACAGGGATACTTTATGAACCTTTTTGTATAAGCCTACAAAATCTGCTTGTGCAGTATGATTTTAAACAAGCTGTTAGTTTTGACATAAACTTAGCAATAAAACCGCTATTAGGGTAGGGTCACATTTAGAGCATCCACCATGTATTTAATGCTGCAGATACACTACTGACTGCCCCTAGAGTGAGCCTCCTGCTGTGCCTGTGCGCCCTGCTTTTGTCTACTCGTAGCAGCAATCCACCGCTATGAGCAGACACACAGTGATCTGCGAGTCGCCGCACGCATGCGCAGTGTATTTGCAGACATCCTGGTCGCTTCCCCCTGCTCCCTGAGCTAGGTCGAGAGCAGTTGTAATGTCTGTGAGTAAACTGCTCATGCATGCTGCAGTTCACAGATCACTGGATGTCTGCTCATAGCGGCGGATTGCTGCTACGAGCAGACAAAGCAGGACGCAGGGGCACAGCAGGAGGCAAACTCTAGGGACAGTTAGTAGCACATCCATAGTGTCAAATATGCTGCGGATGTGCTACGTGTGACCTTACCCTAAAACTACATGAATACATTCCTAGGTGACTCTAACAGAGTTAGACATGACTTTAGAGCTCTTAGGCATTGTTATACATGAGCTTTGAGGGTTATTGCATTGACGATTCACATAGAACTCATTTGCAGCAAACTTAACTTTTTCGAAAAGTTTTGCGCGCCCGTTGAACCAAACTTTTGAAAAGCTCACTGAACTGTCATACTGAGGTGTACAGCAGTGGGTGCTCTTAATTTTAATGGTCTGAACATAGTCACCTAGTGACTATGTCAAGGCTGCTTTCCGCTGGTATATGCTCATTTACCGGGACACAAATGTTTAGCAGACCACAAAATGAATCCCATTGAATAAGAATATACCAGCGGAAATCAGCCCAATTGTAGTCACTAGGTGACTACATTTGGGCTATTGAAATGAATGTAACCAAATGAAGATGATCACAGTGAGTTTTAAAGACTGCAACAAAAAAAAAGAATGTAGCACTAAATTAAAATGAAAAACATGTAATAACCATATAGGAGTAGAAGCCTGGGGTAAAAAAAAAAAAAACTCGATACAGGTTTATAGGGTTTTCATATAATGTACAATCTTCATTTGTTTATAGTACATAAAAACTCAAGCGTCTACATATGACAACAAATACTAGTTTTGCCATCTGTTTCCGAATTATTCAAAATTAAAAAGTTTCTAACTATTCTGTGATCACACAGGGAAAATAAAATGAAAAAAAATGTTTAAAAACTTCTAGTCAAACAGTTGCAATTGTTACATTTTTTTATGTTTAGAAAAACTGAAATGATAAGAAAAAAATTATTTTGGTTCATAATGGGTACTAAACCTTACTGGAATAAGTCTTGCACTTAAAATAAGACTTCTGAATGAATAGGACATCTGCAACCATGGAAACACACTGAAGACTGCACTGTTTCCATTACTACATTTTTAGCTATGGAAGGTCAGTTATTCACTACTGATCTATTCACTTAAAGCTATGGAACACTTCTGGAGTTATAATTGGAGATTTCAAGTGCTATTCAAGTATGAAGAGTTTCATCCTATTCTAACAGTAGGATCCAGAATACAGATGTATATAAAATAATTCAGCACTGCTCCTGGATCTTTGATTTCCTTGTACAATAAGTATTAACTTATAAAGCTGTGGAATTAGCGCAATATTAAGTATTTATGTTTAAGGTTCAGTGGCAAATCTATATCAAACATGTATCTCCATATAGAGCTGTATTCTGATGTAATTCTGTGAGCCAGTCCATTGCACTCTTTGAACTCCTTTATAGTTATATAAAGCTTCTCATGGCCTTTTTGATTATAGGTCACAAGTTGCATCTGAACCAAGTCACCATCTGTCGTACCAGTCCTCAGATTACTTTTTGTTATTATTGTTGTCAATTATTTGTATTGAAAAAATCTTTGCAATAACATGTTATGAATGATAAAATTATTTCAGCATGAATTTCCTACATAGAAGCATGTTGATTTTATTCAATCCCAAAATTATAGTCAAAAAGCAACACTGAAGGGAATCCAATTGAAATAACATGAGGGATAAATATAGATGTCTTATGGTAAGATTAATTTTGTTGTCCACAGCAACCAAGTAGAGCTCAGGTAGGAGGGGAGGAAGAAAAAAGGAGGGTGGGAGCAAGGAAGGAAGGAGGAAGGAGAAGGGAGGAAGATAGGGAGGGAGGGATTGAGAGAGGGGGGAAGGAATTAACGAAGGAGGGAAGGAAGGGAGGGCCCCACCTCATAGGTGGACATAGTATAATTAAACTAATATTTGCAAGATTATAAATTAGTTTTTTTTTTTTTTTTAAATAGAAGATATTGAACAGATTCACAAGTTTAATGTGCCAGTAGCATGAGGAGATCACATGGCGGCACAATGACAGAACCTGGTAATTGGAATGAGCAAACTTTAAATCCTTTTTTGAGGACCCATTGGAAGGCAAGTCTGGTGCCAGCAGCCATGGTTATTCCAGCTCCAATAGTGTATAATTGCTGCAGTGTAAACTATGGCAAAGCTCCCAGTTGTTTCTTAAAATCAAGCTGGCGGTCCGTCGCAAGGCCAGCTACCTCCTGTCCCAGCCCCTGCCTCTCAGCGCACCCCCATGCTCTGAGTGTCCACTTGAAAAGGGAGGGATTGCAGTACCAGCAACTTGGACAGGAGCATATTCAGCTTCTGTGCCGTTGGATAAGTGGGTGCCTAAAGCTAGAAGTGGCTGCAGTAAAAAAGATCGTACTTGTATCTTAAAATCGAGCTGGCGGTCCTCCGTGACGTGAGCTACCTCTTGCTCCAGCCCCTGCCTCTAAGCACCCCCCCTCCAACTATGAAAGTGTGAATGTTTCATTTAATCAGTTATGGTTCATTGCTCTAACCTGTTTCTTTGGATTCTTGTGGTAATTCCACAGGTAATATATGACATCAACGACCATAGAGCCTTAGTCTTGAAAAGATTACATTGATTATTTTAAATTAAAAATTTTGATTAGATTCACAAGTTTAATGCCTTGGGTGCCCGAAGCGTTTACTTTCAACTAATACTATTTGACCACAAAACCCAATATGACAAGGAGTAACATGGCGGCACAATGACAGACTCTAGAGGTGGCAGCATCCCGATGAGATCATAGGGCCTCACAATAGAAAAGATTAAAGGGGTACTCCGGCGCTAAGACATCTTATCCCCTATTCAAAGGATAGGGGATAAGATGTCAGATCGCTGGGGTCCCGCTGTTGGAGACCCCCGGGATCTACCATGCAGCACCCACCTTTACCGGCTTCCGGAACCGCTGGAGGTCCTCAGGTTGAGTCCATCTCGACCACGAGGACGGAGCATAGTGACATCACGGCTCACCCCCTCCCATAGACTTGCATTGAGGGGGCGGAGCGTGACATCACACGGGGGTGGAGCCGTGACATCACTATGCTCCGTCCCCGTGATCGCCAGTAATCAGACCCGGAGTGAACACGCTCTGGGGACTGATTCTAATGGGGCATGGCGTGGAAGATCACGGGGGTCCCCAGCGGCAGGACCCCCGCGATCAGGCATCTTATCCCCTATCCTTTGGATAAGGGATAAGATGTCTTAGCACAGGAGTACCCCTTTAAAGATATTTTATAACATTTTAATTAAAGATTTAAAATATATTAACATTTTATAAGTTTAATTTAAGGTGCTAACAGCATGAGGAGACCATATGGTGGCACAATGACACAGCCTGGAGGTGGCAGCATCAGCATGAGGAGACCATATAGCAGCACAATGAGAGAGTCTGGAAGCGGCAGCATTAGCATGAGGAGACCATATAGCAGCACAATGAAAGAGCCTGGTGGGGGTCACATCAGCATGAGGAGACCATATGGCAGCTCAATAAGAGAGCCTGGAGGTGGCAGCATGAGGAGACCATATTGCAGCACAATGACAGAGCCTGGAGGTGGCAGCAGAATGAGGGCCATGCCAACTGAGATTGAGTCTAAGGAACTCACGACTGTCGACTGGGGGTGTCACTTGGGATTAAGTGGATGACCGAGTGAACCGATCAATCACAGCTGCAGGGTGGCCTTTGGCTGGCCTTTCACAGTAACTAGGCCAAAATTAGTTTTTCAGGAAAAAAAATAAACGTACACCACATAGGTGTACATACTGTTTACACTTATGAGAGCTGGACAATTTGCTCCACTTAAACCTGTATAAGGCTACAGAAAAAAGGGTGTAGCTTTGACTGGTCTTTCACAGTAACTAGGCCAAAATTCGTTTTTCAGGAATAAAAAAATGTACACCATCTATGTACGCTCAGGTTACACTTATGAGAGGACAATAAGCTCCGCTACGCAACCTTTTTTAGGCACTGTAATTAGGTGACTATGGCTTTTCTTTCTCACCCTTACTGGCCCCTGTTAGCTTTACAGTTGTTTTACAACCAACTGCAGCAGTACAGAATCACTGTACAGTATTATTAGGCACTAACAGCAGGTGACAATGGCTTTTACTGCTCTGCCTAATTGGTTCATTTAAGCTTACACCCCACTGCAGCAGTGAAGTCTCTGTGTATTACACGCAAAAGTGTACTTTCTCTCTCACCCTGTCAGTGCTTTTATGCAGTGATTTGGGCTTGTGGTGAATTGCTGCTGTGGAGCTGTTTTTCTGTGCCATGCACACAATGCTCTATCTCTCCCTGCAGTGAAATGCTCTCTCTGAAATAAAACGCTAATGGACTGGCTGCAAGATGGCTGCCAATTATACAGGTGCAGTCCCAAACAGATAACAAAGAAATGGAGCACTCACCAGGTCATTCAGGGTTATCAAGCTTCTTTTATTTCATGGAGCTTGGCAGCATACAAACATGTAAGGGAGAGCGGACAGAACAAGGTAGGTGGGGGAGAGGGTTGGGCGACGGTCCGTATTCGCGCACACAGCGATTCGTCAGGCCTGACGAAGCGCTGTGTGCGTGAATACGGACGGTGCACACGATCCGTTTGGGACTGGCCAATTATATAGGGCTGTGACATCACAGGGGTGGCTGGCTGCTGATAGACTGCATCCTGCATTTGATTCAGGGTCATGCCACCTACCCGCTTTGCCGCCTTACCATGGTTCCTTGCCCCATGTTCTCACATGTTGATCCGACATTTTAGATGCCCTGGAGCCTGGACCTCACCAAATGGAGTTTAATGAAGCGATTTGTGCGATTGAATTGAGACGATATTCTGATTCCTTTCAAGGCAAATTTTGTAACAAATTCGGATTTGTCGGATTTGATTCGCTCATTCCTATTGATTATAATTGGTTTGCAAATCAGAAACTATTCATAATAATATCAATATTCTTTACAAGTCACCATAAGGGCCAACTTTTAAATTTTACAGCAGTCTTTGTTCCATATGTTATCACACCACTGGGTTCTCAGAATCCCACAGGTAAGCAGCCATTAATCACAGTTCCCATAAGTGCAGTCATTAGATAAGGAGATCTGATCTTGCAGCCATTTATTTTCTATATGAAAAGAAAGGAGAAAAAACATGTCTTCTATTTACACAAAATCAAAATATGGTTTATTATTTTCTATTCAGCGATAAAAAATGTAGTCTATGTCCTTTTAAAAGGTGTCAATATTGCAGTTTGTGAAATGGTTTTACCCTACATTAATTTTACTATTGTTATCCAGCCACATGGTTCATACAGAGATCAGATCTTATTTAAGATTTTGAATAATTGTACTACAATATCTCTATTTATTGCATAATTTGCGGAAAATCACAGCAAAAACTGAAAAAAGCAGAAAGAAACGTAGTGTGTGATCACAGCCTCAGGGGCACAGCCTCAGGGGTGGTATATACAGTAACTACTATATATATATATACATATATATATATATATATATATATATATATATATATATATATAAAATCTCCTAATCTTGAGTTAGTAGATAAATCTAGGAGTTGTGGGAGAGGTCTGGAAGCTAGTAGAAGGGGATCTGGTAGGTGGTGATGGCATCATTTAGTCCATCTGAAGTCAGAAACCAGGTCTGACATCCTGTTATTCCCAATTAGCAACTTTTTTGAGTCAAACTGGTGATCACATGACCTAGTTGGAGTAAGTCAACACATAGATGCAGCTGTGCTGGAATTAAACAAAATGTGCTGTATGATGGTGAGTATGTAGGATATGTTAATATTAAGTCATGTAAATCAGTTATCTGAATGTATTTAGACTGGGTCAGTAGGCACTAAACATGGGGATCATATGCACAAGACATGAAGGTATAGCATACACAAACCATTAAGGACAAATGACAAAGTATAAGGGGCACAACTGACATAATGCAAGGGGCCACATTAGACACAATAAAAAGGTGCAACAGGCACACTACACAATGGCACAGCTCCCACATTATAAACATACACAATACAAGAGGTTACAGTAGGAGAGGTACAGTGCAAAATGGAAAAATATGCACAGTACAGTACAAGGGGTAAAAGCAGACAATAGAAGATAGGAACTGGGCAACACAACCGGTGTATTTTCTGAGACTGTAGTAAGTAATGATACACCCCCTGAAGAAGCAATGTGTTAGTGAAACGGTCGTTGGGGCTTAGTAGGTATGGTCTGGCATCCTTAATGATTCCTTGCATTACATCTATCCAGGTTATCTTCTGTGGTCTTATCCCCTGTTTAATATGTATGTGCATTATGTATAGTTACCTGGTATATTTCTTTGTAAAACTTCATATTTATTGTCTATGGATGTCACGATGCCGGCTGGCAGGTAGTGGATCCTCTGTGCCAGAGAGGGATTGGCGTGGACCGTGCTAGTGGACCGGTTCTAAGCCACTACTGGTTTTCACCAGAGCCCGCCGCAAAGCGGGATGGTCTTGCTGCGGCGGTAGTGACCAGGTCGTATCCACTAGCAACGGCTCACCTCTCTGGCTGCTGAAGATAGGCGCGGTACAAGGGAGTAGGCAGAAGCAAGGTCGGACGTAGCAGAAGGTCGGGGCAGGCAGCAAGGATCGTAGTCAGGGGCAACGGCAGAAGGTCTGGAAACACAGGCAAGGAACACACAAGGAACGCTTTCACTGGCACTAAGGCAACAAGATCCGGCAAGGGAGTGCAAGGGAAGTGAGGTAATATAGGGAAGTGCACAGGTGATTACCCTAATTGGAACCACTGCGCCAATCAGCGGCGCAGTGGCCCTTTAAATCGCAGAGACCCGGCGCGCGCGCGCCCTAGGGAGCGGGGCCGCGCGCGCCGGGACAGAACAGACGGGGAGCGAGTCAGGTAGGGGAGCCGGGGTGCGCATCGCGAGCGGGCGCTACCCGCATCGCGAATCGCATCCCGGCTGGCAGCGGGATCGCAGCGCCCCGGGTCAGAGGACGTGACCGGAGCGCTGCAGCGGAGAGAGAGAAGCGAGCGCTCCGGGGAGGAGCGGGGACCCGGAGCGCTCGGCGTAACAGTACCCCCCCCCTTGGGTCTCCCCCTCTTCTTAGAGCCTGAGAACCTGAGGAGCAGACTTTTGTCTAGGATGTTGTCCTCAGGTTCCCAGGATCTCTCTTCAGGACCACAACCCTCCCAGTCCACTAAAAAAAAATTTTTTCCTCTGACCTTTTTGGCAGCTAAGATTTCCTTGACCGAGAAGACGTCCGAGGAGCCGGAAACAGGAGTGGGAGGAACAGATTTGGGAGAAAAACGGTTGAGGATGAGTGGTTTGAGAAGAGAGACGTGAAAGGCATTAGGGATACGAAGAGAAGGAGGAAGAAGAAGTTTATAAGAGACAGGATTAATTTGACACAAAATTTTGAAAGGACCAAGATAGCGTGGTCCCAACTTGTAGCTAGGGACACGGAAGCGGACATATTTAGCGGAGAGCCATACCTTGTCTCCAGGGGAAAAAACGGGGGGAGCTCTTCTTTTCTTATCCGCGAACCTCTTCATGCGTGAAGAAGCCTGTAAGAGAGAATTTTGGGTCTCTCTCCATATAATGGAAAGGTCACGAGAAATTTCATCCACAGCGGGCAGACCAGAGGGCAAGGGGGTAGGGAGGGGGGGAAGAGGGTGACGGCCGTACACCACGAAAAATGGGGATTTGGAGGAAGATTCAGAGACCCTGAAGTTATACGAGAATTCGGCCCATGGAAGGAGATCTGCCCAGTCATCCTGGCGGGAGGAAACAAAATGTCGCAAATAATCACCCAAGATCTGGTTAATTCTTTCTACTTGTCCATTGGACTGGGGATGATATGCAGAGGAAAAATTTAATTTAATCTTGAGTTGTTTACAGAGAGCCCTCCAGAATTTAGACACGAATTGGACACCTCTATCCGAGACAATCTGCGTAGGCAACCCGTGAAGACGAAAAATGTGTACAAAAAATTGTTTAGCCAACTGAGGCGCAGAAGGAAGACCAGGAAGAGGGATGAAATGTGCCATTTTGGAGAATCGATCAACGACCACCCAAATAACAGTGTTGCCACGGGAAGGGGGTAAATCAGTAATAAAATCCATACCAATCAGAGACCAAGGCTGTTCGGGGACAGGCAGAGGATGAAGAAAACCAGCGGGCTTCTGGCGAGGAGTCTTATCCCGGGCACAGATAGTGCAGGCTCGCACAAAGTCCCCAACATCCGTCTCCAGAGTCGGCCACCAATAGAAGCGGGAGATGAGTTGCACAGATTTCTTGATGCCCGCATGACCTGCGAGATGGGAGGAGTGACCCCATTTGAGGATTCCGAGGCGTTGGCGTGGAGAAACAAAGGTCTTTCCTGGAGGAGTCTGCCTGATGGAGGCAGGAGAAGTGGAGATCAGGCAGTCAGGTGGAATGATGTGTTGCGGAGGGAGATCAACTTCTGAGGCATCCGAGGAACGAGAGAGAGCATCGGCCCTAATGTTCTTATCGGCAGGACGAAAGTGAATCTCAAAATTAAATCGGGCAAAGAACAGAGACCACCGGGCCTGGCGAGGATTCAGCCGTTGGGCAGACTGGAGGTAGGAGAGGTTCTTGTGGTCGGTGTAGATAATAACAGGAAATCTTGATCCCTCCAGCAGATGCCTCCATTCCTCAAGTGCTAATTTAATGGCTAGAAGCTCTCGATCCCCGATGGAGTAGTTCCTCTCCGCTGGAGAGAAGGTCCTAGAGAAAAAACCACAAGTGACAGCATGCCCGGAAGAATTTTTTTGTAGAAGAACAGCTCCAGCTCCCACTGAGGAGGCATCAACCTCCAATAGGAAGGGTTTGGAAGGGTCAGGTCTGGAGAGCACGGGAGCCGAAGAAAAGGCAGACTTGAGTCGTTTAAAGGCGTCTTCTGCTTGAGGAGGCCAGGACTTGGGATCAGCATTTTTTTTGGTTAAAGCCACGATAGGAGCCACAATGGTAGAAAAATGTGGAATAAATTGCCTGTAATAATTGGCGAACCCCAAAAAGCGTTGGATAGCACGGAGTCCGGAGGGGCGTGGCCAATCTAAGACGGCAGAGAGTTTGTCTGGATCCATCTGTAGTCCCTGGCCAGAGACCAAATATCCTAGAAAAGGAAGAGATTGGCATTCAAACAGACATTTCTCAATTTTGGCATAGAGTTGGTTGTCACGAAGTCTCTGAAGAACCATACGGACATGCTGGCGGTGTTCTTCTAGATTGGCAGAAAAAATTAGGATATCGTCCAGATATACAACAACACAGGAGTATAACAGATCACGAAAAATTTCATTGACAAAGTCTTGGAAGACGGCAGGGGCATTGCACAGTCCAAAGGGCATGACCAGATACTCAAAGTGTCCATCTCTGGTGTTAAATGCCGTTTTCCACTCGTCCCCCTCTCTGATGCGGATGAGGTTATAGGCGCCTCTTAAGTCCAATTTAGTGAAGATGTGGGCACCTTGGAGGCGATCAAAGAGTTCAGAGATGAGGGGTAAGGGGTAGCGGTTCTTAACCGTGATTTTATTAAGACCGCGGTAGTCAATGCAAGGACGTAGGGAGCCATCTTTTTTGGACACAAAGAAAAATCCGGCTCCGGCAGGAGAGGAGGATTTACGGATAAAGCCCTTTTTTAGATTCTCCTGGACGTATTCGGACATGGCAAGAGTCTCTGGGGCAGAGAGAGGATAAATTCTGCCCCGGGGTGGAGTAGTGCCCGGGAGGAGGTCGATAGGGCAATCATAAGGCCTGTGAGGAGGTAGAGTCTCAGCTTGTCTTTTGCAGAAAACATCCGCGAAGTCCATATAGGCCTTAGGGAGACCGGTTACTGGAGGAACCACAGAGTTACGGCAAGGGTTACTGGGAACCGGTTTTAGACAGTTCTTGGAACAAGAGGACCCCCAACTCTTGATCTCCCCAGTGGACCAATCCAGGGTTGGGGAATGAAGTTGAAGCCAGGGAAGTCCAAGGAGAATTTCCGAGGTGCAATTGGGGAGGACCAAAAGTTCAATCCTCTCATGATGAGATCCGATGCTCATAAGAAGGGGCTCCGTGCGGAAACGTATGGTACAGTCCAATCTTTCATTATTTACACAATTGATGTAGAGGGGTCTGGCGAGACTGGTCACCGGGATGTTGAACCTGTTGACGAGAGAGGCCAAAATAAAATTTCCTGCAGATCCAGAGTCCAAGAAGGCCACTGTAGAGAAGGAGAAGGCAGAGGCAGACATCCGCACCGGCACAGTAAGACGTGGAGAAGCAGAGTAGACATCAAGGACTGTCTCGCCTTTGTGCGGAGTCAGCGTACGTCTTTCCAGGCGGGGAGGACGGATAGGACAATCCCTCAGGAAGTGTTCGGTACTAGCACAGTACAGGCAGAGGTTCTCCATACGGCGTCGTGTCCTCTCTTGAGGTGTCAGGCGAGACCGGTCGACCTGCATAGCCTCCACGGCGGGAGGCACAGGAACAGATTGCAGGGGACCAGAGGAGAGAGGAGCCGAGGAGACGAAACGCCTCGTGCGAACAGAGTCCATATCTTGGCGGAGTTCCTGACGCCTTTCAGAAAAACGCATGTCAATGCGAGTGGCTAGGTGAATAAGTTCATGTAGATTAGCAGGAATTTCTCGTGCGGCCAGAACATCTTTAATGTTGCTGGATAGGCCTTTTTTGAAGGTCGCGCAGAGGGCCTCATTATTCCAGGACAATTCTGAAGCAAGTGTACGGAATTGTACGGCATACTCGCCAACGGAAGAATTACCCTGGACCAGGTTCAACAGGGCAGTCTCAGCAGAAGAGGCTCGGGCAGGTTCCTCAAAGACACTTCGGATTTCCGAGAAGAAGGAGTGTACAGAGGCAGTGACGGGGTCATTGCGGTCCCAGAGCGGTGTGGCCCATGACAGGGCTTTTCCGGACAGAAGACTGACTACGAAAGCCACCTTAGACCTTTCAGTGGGAAACAGGTCCGACATCATCTCCAGATGCAGGGAACATTGGGAAAGAAAGCCACGGCAAAACTTAGAGTCCCCATCAAATTTATCCGGCAAGGATAAGCGTATCCCAGGAGCGGCCACTCGCTGCGGAGGAGGTGCAGGAGCTGGCGGAGGAGATGACTGCTGAAGCTGTGGTAGTAACTGTTGTAGCATAACGGTCAGTTGAGACAGCTGTTGGCCTTGTTGCGCTATCTGTTGTGACTGCTGGGCGACCACCGTGGTGAGGTCAGCGACAACTGGCAGAGGAACTTCAGCGGGATCCATGGCCGGATCTACTGTCACGATGCCGGCTGGCAGGTAGTGGATCCTCTGTGCCAGAGAGGGATTGGCGTGGACCGTGCTAGTGGACCGGTTCTAAGCCACTACTGGTTTTCACCAGAGCCCGCCGCAAAGCGGGATGGTCTTGCTGCGGCGGTAGTGACCAGGTCGTATCCACTAGCAACGGCTCACCTCTCTGGCTGCTGAAGATAGGCGCGGTACAAGGGAGTAGGCAGAAGCAAGGTCGGACGTAGCAGAAGGTCGGGGCAGGCAGCAAGGATCGTAGTCAGGGGCAACGGCAGAAGGTCTGGAAACACAGGCAAGGAACACACAAGGAACGCTTTCACTGGCACTAAGGCAACAAGATCCGGCAAGGGAGTGCAAGGGAAGTGAGGTAATATAGGGAAGTGCACAGGTGATTACCCTAATTGGAACCACTGCGCCAATCAGCGGCGCAGTGGCCCTTTAAATCGCAGAGACCCGGCGCGCGCGCGCCCTAGGGAGCGGGGCCGCGCGCGCCGGGACAGAACAGACGGGGAGCGAGTCAGGTAGGGGAGCCGGGGTGCGCATCGCGAGCGGGCGCTACCCGCATCGCGAATCGCATCCCGGCTGGCAGCGGGATCGCAGCGCCCCGGGTCAGAGGACGTGACCGGAGCGCTGCAGCGGAGAGAGAGAAGCGAGCGCTTCGGGGAGGAGCGGGGACCCGGAGCGCTCGGCGTAACAATGGATATAGTCTTCATACCTACTCTCTGTATGTGTCCTGGTGCCTTTATGTCATTGTATGTGTTTTTTATCCTTTTTTTTTTTTTTTTTTTCAATTAATGAAGATATATATGTTGTTTGGATATCTAGTGTTTGGTGCACTATTATTTATCCTTTTTTTGGTGTAGCATTTTTGAGGTGCACCTTTACCTACAGCAAATTGTAGGGTGTTTGTTCAGTATCGGTGTCATAAGAATTATACTTGTGGTAGAAGCAGCTAGTCACAGCTGGTCAATAATTCATGATGGTCTCAGGCAAGTGTAAAGCAAAACTACAAAAGATGATTACCAAAAAAGAAGTCCACACCCTGTCTAGAGCAGAAGGGGGAAAATCTGATATTTGCTATGTGGTACCTGGATTTCTGTGTATACTCCTGTATACAGAAATTTCCACACTTCTTAATTGTTTAGTTTCTCATTATACAAATTCATGATATACTATGAATACCAAAAGACTGCAATGCATATCCCATCATATTGGCATATACATCTCCTGACAGAGTATTGCAAAATCAAAGTTGTTATTTTTTTTCTAAACTGGTCATGACACATTTAGGTAAATGTTGAGCCATAAAGAAAGGTAAGGAACACATCTACAAGATGAAGCCTTCCCTTGGACAGACATGAGCATCTCCCTAAGAAACCAAAAAAACATTGTTTCTTCACCTCTGCTGAAGCCCCTAAGGAAAAAAGACTGCAGATCGTGAAAGCAACGGTAGTAGTATGCTGGTTTATCTGTATATATGTACTATTTATAAATAATAAACTCGCTAGAGACCAAACAACTTCTTTAAATTTAGTTAAATAAAAACCTGACAGTGCTAAATATTCTCTTTACTAAACAGCAGTTGTGACCATTTTTTTTATTATTAATTGAATTCCTGGCAAGTCCAGGTCTAGGAAATATGAATCTATTTCTAGCCTTATAAAACTGTGAAGGGCAAAAGAAAAGTCACTCTATGATTTCTCTTAAGAATCTTATATCAAACAGTTTACAGACATTTTTGCATCTAACTAAATTTGCTTGATATCTTTTGAGCATTATTTATGATTATAATTGAATCCTGACTCCAAAAATCAGAAGCTTTTTCAATTAGAAATACATAAAATATTACTGCAAATATTTTATTTGTGAAGAGAATGAAGTCATAAATTCTATACGCCACAGTTGACCTGCTTTATAATTTACTGACCTTAACACCGGCATTTATGCACAAATCTTATAGGCGCATACTGCCACATATATAGGAGTGCAAAATCATACTTGATTAAAATAACTATACTTGTAATAGTGTAACAATATAGCAATAATAGGGATTAGAGATGAGCAAATTTTTGAAAAATTTATTTGTGGCAAAACATTAAAAACGGCTATATTTGGGCTACAAAGAGCCACAATAGGGATGTAGAACACTTTGCCTTGTTCTCTCTCTCTCTCTCTCTCTCTCTCTCTCTCATCTCTGAAATAAAACACTGAAGTGACTGACCGCAAGATGGCTGCCGGTTATATAGGGCTGTGACATCACAGGGGTGGATGGCTGCTGATAGGATGCATGCTGCATGTTATTAAGGGTCATCCCGCCTATCCGCCTTCCCGGAGTTCCTTGCCCCATGTCCTCGAATGTGGATCCCCCATTTTGGATGCCCTAGAGCCTGGACCGCACTAAATGAAGTTCAATGAAGCAATTTGTGCAATTGAATCACGGCAAATCAAATTTTTCCTGAAATTCGTTAGAAATTCAAATTCATCAGATTCAATTTACTCATCCCTAATAGGGATATTCAGTTACAGCAATATTACACACTTAACATTGTGCATATGAGTCAAGGAAATAGGAGTTCCCAACTGTGCAACAGAAATCACCATTTAAGTACATTTTTTATTTTTTTTTGCTTTTTTTTTTAAAATATCCCTCTTTGCTTTTAAACAGCCATCACTATTTTATTTTTCGTCTACATAACCATATGTAGGGTTGTTTTTTGCAGGCACAATTGTACTTTGTTATGACACCCCTATTTTTTTTCTAAAGTTTTGCTACAAAATTGGAAAAAATTTAATTTACAAGTTATGCCATTCAGGGTGCCATAAAACTGATATGGTATCTTATCAATTATAATTATACCCAAATTATGCTTATTGACTACTTTTAAAAGATTTAAAATTGTCTTGGCAACTCTATTGCCCAGCATGGCCAGCATCCCCCCCCCCCCACACTGGGACTGAAGATTGCGCGGACCTGAAACATAGGACTTGGCGCTTTATGGATGCAGTCAATTTAGTTATTTTGCCTTTTAGTTTTTCCCTCCTTGTCATCACTCTTTTATTAATCATTTACAGAATCATACAATGGCTCTATTTTCTGCAGGACCAACTGTACTTTGCAATGACAATCTTCATTTTAATATAGACTGCCCTGCAAAAACCACAAAAAATTATTTTTGTGAATTAAAAAAAATCCATGGAATTTAGCAAATTTGGGGAGTTTATGTCATATTTTTTCCTTAAAGCGGTACTCCACTGGAAAACATTTTTTTTTAAATCAACTGGTGCCAGAAAGTTCAACCGAATTGTAAATTGCTTCCATTTAAAAAATTGTAATCCTTCCAGGACTAATCAGCTGCTTTATGTTCCAGAAGAAGTTATTTTCTTTTTGGATTTCTTTTCTGTCTGACCACAGTGCTCTCTGCTGACACCTATTCCCATTTTAGGAACTATCCAGAGTAGAAGCAAATGCTCATAGCAAACCTATCCTGCTCCAGACAGTTCCTAACAGAGACAGAGTTGTCAGCAGAGAGCACTGTAGTCAGACAGAAAGGAAATTCAAAAATAACTTCCTGAGGAGCATATAGCAGCTGAGAAGTACTAAAAGGATTAAGATTTTTAAATAGAAGTAATCTACAAATCTGCTTAACTTTCTGGCACCAGTTGTTAAAAAAAAATGTTTTCCAGGGTAGTACCCCTTTAAGTCTGGATGACTACAACCCCATCTTTAAAGTTTCAATTATGTTTTATCACTTGCGATGTGATGTGCCAAAAATAAAATAGAAGTGGGAAAAAGAAGGTCATTTGATGTTTTACTTTTTATTCACCTCCCCCCCCCCCCCCCCCCACATAGTGGACTTCTAATGACAATCTATATATATAAAACTCAATGGGGGAGATTTATCAAAGGATTTAGACTGGTTTTTCCTGTCTAAATATGTCGAACAGAAAGTTGCAGTCTATATATATTTTGCGACTTTTGCTTTAGAGGATTTTTAGAACATGATGCATTCTAGTAAATTTTAGATAGAAAAATGCATTGCGGCTGAATTTATCAAGAGCGACTTTTCAGCGACAAGTCGCATCGGCTGAAAGTACACGGAAATATCAGACCATGTTGGAGCAGGTTTAAATACAGTCTAAAGCATAGATCCAGAAGTCTGTGCACAGAAGTTATCAAGAGCCGTGCGCCTTTTGATAAATTAGGTGCACAATAGAGCAGCCTAACGCTCTGTAGTTTGGTCTATATTGATGCGGGGCATAGACAACTTTGATAAATCTCCCCCACATGTGTGTATGTATGTGTGTATGTTCCAGCATCAAGTCCAAATGGCTAAACATATTAACATGAAACTTGGCACGTTAATTATATGTCAACAACAAACATGGGATAGGTGATTTAACCCTTACTCACCCCCGTTTGCCAGGGTTGGGGTTTTTGTTTAAAGTCCCATACAAGTCTATGGGAAATATATGTTACTGCATAACTTCCAAACGGTTGGAGATATTTTGATAATATTTGGTCACATGTTAGATATATGTCCACTTAAAATATAGGATAGTTAATTTAACCCTTAACTACTCCAATTTGTGAGGGTTGGGGTTTTTGTTTAAAGTTCCATGCAAATCAATGGGAAATGTATGTTCCAACATAACTTCCGTACAGCTGGAGATATTTCAATAATACCTGATACACATATTACTTATATGTCAAATAAAAATATAACTCTTACCTACACCCTTATATTAATTAACCCTTACCTACACCCTCATCTAAAAGATGGGTTTTCGTTTTAAGTCCCATGCAAGTATATGGGACTTCCCCACTCTGCATCTCCTGGTGAATGTGTCTGTCTGGTTTGCAAGCCACACCCCAACTCACAAAGATGGGATAGGATATGGGGTCGGGATATGGGGACGGGATATGGGGTCGGGCTATGAGGTCGGGCTATAAGGTCGGGATATGAGGTCAGGATAGGAGGTCGGGATATGAGAATGGTATATGAGGTTGAGATATGAGAATGGGATAGGAGGTCGGGATAGGAGGTCGGGATATGAGGACGGGATATGAGGAGAGGATATGAGGTCAAGATAAGAGGTCGGGATATGAGTATGGGATATGAGGACAGGATATGAGGACGGGATATGAGGTCGAGATAGGAGGTTGGGATATGAGGACGGGATATGAGGTCGAGATATGAGGAAGGGATAGGAAGTCAAGATATGAGGTCAAGATATGATGACAGGATATGAGGAGGGGATATGAGGTCAGGATATGAGGTTGAGATATGAGGACGTGATATGGGGTTGGGATATGACAACAATATATGGGGTTGGGATTTTCTTCCCCAACAAGGATTAGGAAAGAAAAACCGGGCAACGCCGGGTACTCAGCTAGTCTTTTGATAAAGACACGATTCAATATTATGCATAGGCATAGCACTGATCAGTAATATTGATGTTTTACTTCTATGGTCTGCCAGAAGGCAGAACATAAAAGAAGATCACCAGGATTAGGTGAGAGGAGCTCCGACCACCATCTTTACTCATTAGACCCCCTCAATCACATTGGGGGTGGTGTGATGAGTCCTTAAAGTCTGCAGATATTTCAGATTCCATGATCAGTATTGATCACATGATCTGTAGGGTTAATTGTGGTCATTAGCGGGATCGCTGATGTCCGCCATTATCCATTAGTCTCCCGAAACAGTGATTAGATGTGATGTAATGATCTTGGAACCCTGTGACATGTGCAAAGTACTAAGGCACAACGACATACATGTACAATACATGTCCTTTAACCCCTTAGGGGCTCAGCCCATTTTCACCTTCAGGACTCAAAACAATTTAAATTTTTGCATTTTCGTTTTTTCCTCCTTACCTTCTAAATATCATAACAAGTTCAATTTTGCACCTATAGACCAATGTTAGGGCTTTTTTTTATGCTTCACCAGTTTTACTTTGTAATCACTTATTTTATAACATAACCTATGGCGAAACAATAACAAATTAATTTGTGCGGTGAAATGAAAAAAAAAATGCCACTTTGCAACTTTTTAGGGCTTCTGTTTCTATGCAGTGCACTTTTCGGAAAAATGACACCTTATCTTTATTCTGTGTTTTTTAAAAAAAAAAAAGTTATAACTACATGCACCAAAATTTGTATTTTTAAAATTCTCATCTTCTGACCCCTATAACTTTTTATTTTTCCGTGTACAGGGCTATATGAGGGCTCATTTTTTTGTTCTGTGGTCTGTAGTTTTTATCTGTACTATTTTTGTTTTGATGGGACTTTTTGATCGCTTTTTATTAATATTTTTATGTACATGAAGTGACCAAAAATTCACAATTTTGGTCTTTGGTATTTTTTTTTTACGTGTGGTTTAGCTAACCTTATATTTTAATAGTTCGGACATTTACACATGCGGAAGTACCACATATGATTTTTTTTACTACATTATTTTATTTAAAAATAGGAAAAGGGGGGTGATTCTAACTTTTATTGGAGGGGGGCCTATTAACATGTATTCTCTTTTTTTTTTTTTTTTTTACACTTTCTCCATTTATCTTTTAGCCGTGCAATCTTTTAATTGCATTCACTGATCAATGATATGCCATAGCATAGCATTGATCAGTGTTCTCAGCGCTCTGCTGCTCCTGGCTTGGAGCAGTAGATCTCCGATCGGATGACCAGGAGGCAAGTGAGGACCCTCCTGTCGCCCAGTAAACTAATTGGGACATCGCCATTCTGCCACGATAGTCCTGATCATCTCCGTTGAGCTGCCGGGATAGTTTTTCTTTCACTTTAGAAGCCGCGATCAGCTTTGATCGTGGCGTCTAAAGGGTTAATGCTGGGCATTGGCCCGATTGGCGGGGCCCAGCATTAGCCCCGGGTCTTGGCTGCTGATACCAGTTGGGACCCACAGGGTTTGAAGCGTTCTCTGCTCTTGAGAATGCTTTAAACCCAGGTAATGGGACTCAGGACGTACAGGTACACCCTGAGTCCTTAAGGAATCGGAAATGGGGGGTGAACCTGTACGCCCTGTGTCCTTAAGTGGTTAAAGTTTAAGTAAAAAATAGAACAAGATGTAACTGTTTTTGTTGCATATGAAGATGGCTATTAATAAGAGCATAATATTTGAAATTTACTAGAAAAATCTGTCTCAGGCAGCGTAGGGCACTGAAATGACTAAGCATGTACACATAACAGATGCAGGAAATATTGCGCAGCATGGAAAACAATATAAAATTACTCTGTACAGTATGTTGTTTTTCAAAGAATGTTTTGTTAGGTTTTGCTTCCTCATTAACCATATAGACATTTTTAATATCTTAATCCAAAATCTAAAAGTCAACACAGGATCTGAATATGACATTTTCGGTTTCTAAAGGGTATGAAAGAAAAAAAGGACAGCAATATGCACTAGCACATCACTGTCAAGGATAATATTATTCCTAATTGATCAAAAGCTTAATTCTCAAAAGACAGATGAATGAATCAAACTGGATTTACTACATGAGTCGGTAGCATGAAACTTGATGTCTGTCAAACTTACTTTCTTTCACTGGCAAGGAAAACAAAAGTGGTACCAGGTTTAAATGAGGTAACTCAAGTGGTTACATAAGGTAAAGCCATTATATGCTACAAGTGAAATTCTATAAAGTAACATAGCAATTACATTCTTAAGCACCAAAGTCTGTACTAGATACTAAACAGATTTTCATCACTTTGTTTAGTTCTATTTTTTATTTTTATTTTTTTTTAACCAGAAAGCCTATCGTGAATAAAAAGTAGGTAATATATCATAGGTACATGTTCAGGATTCTTGTCGGTCTATAATAACTAAGCAGTGGTGACAAAGGGGGAGTTTTATCAAACCCCGTGTAGAGGAAGAGTGGTGCAGTTATACATATCAACCAATCTCATCACTTCTTTTATTTTTAACAGTTTTTTTTTTTTTTTTTTTGTTTGTTTGTTTGTTTTTTTATGAAAGAAGCAATTTGGCTGCTATGGGCAACTGTACCATTTTTCCTCTACACAGGGTTTAATAAATCTCCCAAAATGTGTCTACTGTTGAGTGACATTTTATGTATGGTAGTATCAAACAATTACTGTAGTAGAACTCAACAGTAGAACAGCAGATGGCTGGCACTGGTATGGTGTGGATGTACGCTTCTGATTGGCAACCAGATATACCGGTCTAAGCAGTGAGGCTATAGTTCAGCGCCCTCTCTCCGTCGCACCTTGGTGGACAACCCACCAGAGGGAACAAAGTCCATGCATAGACCAAGAAAGAAACAATGCGGGGGCACTCACGTTTAGGTGATCCAGTAGAGGCTTCTTTATTTTCTCAGTGCAAGTAAAATCATTGCATAGCGGGGCGTCAGAGGACTCTGACGCCCTGCTATGCATTGATTTTACTTGCACTGAGAAAATAAAGAAGCCTCTACTGGATCACCTAAACATGAGTGTCCCCGCATTGTTTCTTTCTTGGTCTAATTACTGTAGTAGGCTGCCTAATATGGAAATGTAACAAATGCCTACTAGATGGCGGCTACCAATGCAGCCTAAAACCACTGACAAAGCAGCCGCATGATGTGATGACACTATGGGTGCAATATCATTTTTGACATGATAGACCAGCTCTCAGAGGTGAAGCAGGAATTTTGACAGTGTAATGTCTGTATAACAGTATTTCTTTACAGATATTTTAGGTGATTGTTATTGAAGATGGACAAGTAATGGAAAACCTTCTTACAAGTACAGTAGATACAAACTCAGGCAGTATTAAGTGAGCTCATGATGATGAGTGTCAACTGCTATCAGAAGTCCACATTAAGTGACCAGCATAGGAAATACCTTAATAGTGACCACAATATCTAGATGGTAGGTGTTGGTCCTGTCATGTGGCTATTGGCCCCCTTGCCTTGAAAAACATTTTCTGTTGAAGGACCCAGTGGCAGCCATGTTAGATCTACTATTACAGCCTGACATAGCCAGGCAGATTTACTAAAACTGTTACATTTTGAGAAGGACAGTTTTATCACAATGTATCAAGCTATTGATAAATCTAAAGACTGTTGGGGGAGATTTATCAAAACCTGTGCACAGGAAAAGTGGACCAGTTGCCCATAGCAACCAAGATGATAGTATTTTAAATGTTTAGAAAGTCCTTTGAAAAATGAAAGAAGCAATCTGATTGGTTGTTATGGGCAAATGCACCAACTGTTATGTTTAAGTTAAGGCAAACTATTAGTTGAATTTTCCTCATATTTTGGTGCAAATTTTGATGAATCTAAATCAGTTAAAGGCGGTTATCCAGGATAGAAAAACTGAACTAATTTCTTTTAAAAACAGTTCCACGTCTGTGTGTGGTATTACAACTTGGCTCCATATACTTTAATGGAACTGAGCTGCAGAACCACACCCAACCTGGAGACAGACAGGGAGTGGTTTTTGAAAGAAATTAGCTCTCTTTTTCTATTCCTGGATAACCCCTTTTAAAATTGTCTAAAAAGTGTCTGAAACTCACAATAAATTAAATGCATGTCATGTACATTAGTTTGTGTTTTCGCAATTTGAACCAAAATTCCATTGCATTTGCAATAGTAGATCACTCATCATTACCTACGTGTTGTATACAATAGACATACACCAACTGCATGTGCTCCTTGGATGTATTCATTTTATATTTACAAATCCCTTCTAATGATCTCTATTTTTAGATGTTTTCCACATGGCAAAAAACATTCACATTAAAATGAGATAAACCTCCAGTAAAGCATCTCATGGATTATACCTTAGCAGTCATTCAGCAAGAACTGATCATAAAACCTCCAGTGGTGAACAAGAATTATATTGACTAAATAGTAAGTAATCATATGGAAAGTATTATTAGAACAAGAAACACAAAAGTGAAAAGCTAGGTTTGAAGTTATGAGAAAATAAGCAATTCTCCTTTTATAGAATCATGGACATCCTTACCTGCCAGAATATGCTATCTATTGTATTTCCCAGGAATCCATCCCGACCCTCTGTGGATACCAGTTTAGGACCAAGAATTGTCATAAATTCGTCAAAATCCACTTGACCATCCCCTAAAAGAAGAAACACTGTCCATATAAGATTCTACTGGTATTCATTACAACATTGAAATTTCACACCTTAAAAAAATTACTCAACCTGAGAATCAGAGCTATTCTGTTGAAGAGACACTTTAATGAAAAAAAAATAAAATAAATACCAGATTAATGATCTAGAACTAAACTATAAATGCACAGTAGGACACTAGCAGTCGGTGGCATAGTATGGGGGGTGGGGGCAGTGGTGGTTGCCCGGGCACAAAGATTTTGAGAGGTACAAAATCTGACAATCTGTCAGACTGGCAGATCAGGTGATCATCAGATGTTGTGCTCCTAAAAAGTGAGAGAGCAATACATACAGGCCAGCATTTATCATTGTAGGTGTAGGTGAATATAAGTGTTTATAGTCTGGTTTAACCCCTTAAGGACACATGACGTTCTCATACGTCTCCATTTCCGAGTCCTTAAGGACACATGACGTTTGAGATCGTCATGTGTTTTACCGGCCCCCCGCAACCATCTGGAGCGGAGCCGGTGCCCGATCCCTGCTGAAATCGTTCAGTAGACATCGGGGCATATCGCCCAGGGGGGTCATTATGACCCCCCATGTCGGCGATGGCCGCAGATCGCTGGACAATTCAGTCCAGCGATCTGCGGCGGATTCCGGGTCAATCGGGTCTCCAGTGACCCGGTGACCCGGAATTATTGGCTGATCGGGGTCGTCAGAGACGGCCCCGAATAGCCAGAGCCAGCAGGGGTGAGGTGGCACTGGTGCCACCTCACGATCGCCCTGATTTGTCGGCCGGATTACCGGCCGACCAATCAGGGCGCCTGCTGCGGGTGTCACTCCCGCAACCCGCTCCGCCCCTCTTCCGGAGGACGTGAGCGGGACGTGCACCCCAGGTGCTGGGGACCCCGATCCCCGGCGTCCCTGTTGGGATCGGGGCCCCAGGAGCAGCGGCGGCGGCGACGACGATGTACTGACCTGTGCGGCGAGGATCGTTGGAGGTGAGTGACAGGCTCCTGCTGTTGCTTAGCAACAGCTCCCAGCATGCAAAAAGGGCATGTTGGGAGCTGTAGTTATGCAACAGCAGGAGGCAGACCACCACAACTCCCAGCATTCCCTTATGGGCATGCTGGGACTTGTAGTTTTGCAACAGCTGGAGGCACATTCTTTCTATGGAAAAGTGTACCTTCAGCTGTTGTATAACTACAACTCCCAGCTTGCACAATCAGCTAAAGTGCATGCTGGGAGTTGTAGTGGTGCATCTGGTGGTTGCATAACTACAACTCCCAGCATGCCCGTTGGCTGTCGGTGACTGCTGAGAGTTGTAGTTTTGCAACAGCTGAAGGCACACTGAGTTAAGTAGCAAACCAGTGTGTCTCCAGCTGTTGCATAACTACAATCCCCAGCATCCCCAGCCAAAGTAGTATGCCTCCAGCTGTTGCATAACTACAACACTTGTTACCAAACTCGGTGTTTCACAACCAGTGTGCCTCCAGCTGTTGCAAAACTACAACTCCCAGCATGCACTGAAAGACCGTACATGCTGGGAGTTGTAGTTTTGCAACAGCTGGATGTTCCCCCCCCCCCCAATGTGAATGTACAGGGTACACTCACATGGGCGGAGGATTACAGTAAGTATCTGGCTGCAAGTTTGAGGTGCGGCAAAATTTCTGCCGCAGCTCAAACTGCCAGCGAGAAACTACTGTGAACCCCCACCCGTGTGACTGTACCCTAAAAACACTACAATACACAATAAAATAAAAAGTAAAAAACACTACGTATACACATACCCCTACACAGCCCCCCTCCCCAATAAAAATGAAAAACGTCTGGTACGCCACTGTTTCCAAAACGGAGCCTCCAGCGGTTGCAAAACTACAACTCCCAGCATGCACTGATAGACCGTACATGCTGGGAGTTGTAGTTTTGCAACAGCTGGATGTCCCCCCCCCCAATGTGAACGTACAGGGTACACTCACATGGGCGGAGGATTACAGTAAGTATCCGGCTGCAAGTTTGAGCTGCGTCAAATTTTCTGCCGCAGCTCAAACTGCCAGCGAGAAACTACTGTGAACCCCCGCCCGTGCGACTGTACCCTAAAAACACTACACTACACTAACACAAAATAAAATAAAAAGTAACAAACACTACATATACACATACCCCTATACAACCCCCCTCCCCAATAAAAATGAAAAACGTCTGGTACGCCACTGTTTCCAAAACGGAGCCTCCAGCTGTTGCAAAACAACTACTCCCAGTACTGCTAGATAGCCGTTGGCTGTCTAGGCATGCTGGGAGTTTTACAACAGCTGGAGGCACCCTGTTTGGGAATCACTGGCGTAGAATACCCCTATGTCCACCCCTATGCAAGTCCCTAATTTAGACCTCAAATGCGCATGGCGCTCTCACTATGGAGCCCTGTCGTATTTCAAGGCAACAGTTTAGGGCCACATATGGGGTATCGCGGTACTCGGGAGAAATTGCCTAACAAATTTTGGGGGTATTTTCTGCTATTACCCTTTTAAAAAATGTAAAATTTTGGGGAAAACAAGCATTTTAGGTAAAAAAATATATATATTTTTTTTTACATATGCAAAAGTCGTGAAACACCTGTAGGGTATTAAGGTTCAAATGACCCCTTGTTACGTTCCCCGAGGGGTCTAGTTTCCAAAATGGTATGCCATGTGTTTTTTTTTTTGCTGTCCTGGCACCATAGGGGCTTCCTAAATGCGGCATGCCCCCAGATCAAAATTCGCTTTCAAAAAGCCAAATGTGACTCCTTCTCTTCTGAGACCTGTAGTGCGCCAGCAGAGCACTTTTCACCCCCATATGGGGTGTTTTCTGAATCGGGAGAAATTGGGCTTCAAATTTTGGGGGGTATTTTCTGCTATTACCCTTTTTAAAATTGTAAACATTTTGGAAAACCAAGCATTTTAGGTAAAAAAAATATATATTTTTTTACATATGCAAAAGTCGTGAAACACCTGTAGGGTATTAAGGTTCACATTACCCCTTGTTACGTTCCCCGAGGGGTCTGGTTTCCAAAATGGTATGCCATGTGTTTTTTTTTGCTGTTCTGGCACCATAGGGGATTCCTAAATGCGGCATGCCCCCAGAGCAAAATTTGCTTTCAAAAAGCCAAATGTGACTCCTTCTCTTCTGAGACCTGTAGTGCGCCAGCAGAGCACTTTTCACCCCCATATGGGGTGTTTTCTGAATCGGGAGAAATTGGGCTTCAAATTTTGGGGTATATTTTCCGCTATTACCCTTTTTAAAAATGTAAAAGTTTTGGGAAAACAAGCATTTTAGGTACATTTTTTTTTTTTTACATATGCAAAAGCCGTGAAACACCTGTAGGGCATTAAGGTTCACGTTACCCCTTGTTACGTTCCCCGAGGGGTCTAGTTTCCAAAATGGTATGCCATGTGTTTTTTTTTGCTGTTCTGGCACCATAGGGGCTTCCTAAATGCGGCATACCCCCAGAGCAAAATTTGCTTTCAAAAAGCCAAATGTGACTTCTTCTCTTCTGAGACCTGTAGTGCGCCAGCAGAGCACTTTTCACCCCCATGCGAGGTGTTTTCTGTATCGGGAGAAATTGGGCTTAAAATTTCGGGGGGTATTTTCTGCTATTACCCTTTTTAAAAATGAAAATTTTTTGGGAAACCAAGCATTTTAGGTAAAAAATATATATATATTTTTTACATATGCAAAAGTCGTGAATCACCTGTAGGGTATTATGGTTCACTTTACCCCTTGTTACGTTCCCTGAGGGATCTAGTTTCCAAAATGGTATGCCATGTGTTTTTTTTTGCTGTCCTGGCACCATAGGGGCTTCCTAAATGCGGCATGCCCCCCAAAAACCATTTGTCGCTCCTTCCCTTCTGAGCCCTCTACTGCGCCCGACGAACAATTAACATCGACATATGAGGTATGTGCTTACTCGAGAGAAATTGGGTTTCAAATACAAGTAAAAATTTTCTCCTTTTTACCCCTTGCAAAAATTCAAAAATTGGGTCTACAAGAACATGCGAGTGTAAAAAATGAAGATTTTGAATTTTCTCCTTCACTTTGCTGCTATTCCTGTGAAACACCTAAAGGGTTAATACACTTACTGAATGTCATTTTGAATACTTTGGGGCGTGTAGTTTTTATAATGGGGTCTTTTATGGGGTATTTCTAATATGAAGACCCTTCAAATCCACTTCAAAACTGAACTGGTCCATGAAAAATAGTGAGTTTGAAAATTTTGTGAAAAATTTCAAAATTGCTGCTGAACTTTGAAACCCTCTGGTGTCTTCCAAAAGTAAAAACTCATAAATTTTATGATGCAAACATAAAGTAGACATATTGTATATGTGAACCCAAAAAAAATATATTTTGAATATCCATTTTCCTTACAAGCAGAGAGCTTCAAAGTTAGAAAAATGCAAAATTTTCATTTTTTTCATCAAATTTTGGGATTTTTCACCAAGAAAGGATGCAAGTTACCATAAAATTTTACCACTAAGTTAAAATAGAATATGTCACGAAAAAAAAATCTCGGAATCAGAATGATAACTAAAAACATTCCAGTGTTATTAATGTTTAAAGTGACAGTGGTCAGAATTGCAAAAAACGCTTCGGTCCTTAAGGTGTAAAATGGCCTGGTCCTTAAGGGGTTAAACATGTTTTTTTAGGGTAATATTATGAAATTTGCTTCCAGATGATCATGAGTTAATGGTTGAAGTTACACATACATGCCATTCACTGAAGTTTAGAAAATTAAAGGAGAACTCCAGCCTAAAGGAAGTTATCCCTTATCTACAGGAAAGGGAATAATCAGCTGATTGCTGGGGGTCAGACTGCTGGGACCCCTCACGATCTCTGGAATGGGACCCAGCTCTCAGTTAGGAGTGCGTGTAGTAGATGGCACACGCTTCATTCACATAAATGGGAGTGCCAAAGAGACCTGAGTACAGCACTCGGGCATGATCAGCTCTCCCATGGAAATGAATGGGCACCAGCCATCTACCAGTAGACAACACGCGCTCTTCACTGAGAGAGCCGGGGTCCCATATCGGAGATCGAGGGGAGTCCTGTGGATAGGGAATAACTTAAATTATGCTGAAGTTCTGCTGACTGATTTGTAGTCATGTCAATTAAGTCTACAATATTTGGGCATTTAAATTATAAGGCAAATATATTTAGTAAAGCAGTTACCTGTTTTACTAAGGTCTTAAAACTTGGTTACAACAAAAAATAATTGACATCTCAGTCTATAACTAGCAGCCTTTCTATGCATCACATAACGGCATTTCTGCATCTATTTATAGGCTAATTTTTCTTTTTCAGAATTGTGATAAGTAATAATACATTTCATAAGTGCCAACAACAGTTGAAACAAGAAAAATAGTAGAGCTTCAAGTAATTGGGGCATCTGCTTCTAACAATCTTGAATAGGGAAACACATATCCTTTAATAACATTTTAATTAGCAAAGTATCACTTAGAGAATGTTCATCTATTAAATAATTTCCCAAAACTATTCCTGGAGGCAAAGAAAAAAATATTGGGTCTTAGACTGTTGATAATTATTCAAGAAAATCATTAAGAAAGGGCATGCCAGAACCTGCTGGTAAATTTTGTTGTGGCAAATCGCTCTTAAAAATGAGCATTCCAGCCTACAGAGAGCCTCAATAGGGGTGTAGAACACTTTGCCTTGCTGTAACATACATAGGGTGTGTGCTGGGTTAGTGAAATAATACTGTTATTCAGTATGACATGCAGATCAGAGGTGTCGCTATTAGATTCACTGTCCCAGAGCGGCACAATGACAGAGTCTGGAGGTGGCATCAGTATGAGGAGACCATATAATGGCTGAATGACACAGCGTGGAAGTGGCGGCAGCATGAGGAGACCATATAGTCGCTGAATGACACAGTGTGGAGGTGGCTGCAGCATGAGGAGACCATGTAGTGGCTGAATGACCAAGCTTGGAGGTGGCAGCAGCATAAGGAGACCATATAATACCTGAATGACACAGCTTGAAGGTGGCAGCGGCATGAGGAGACCATATAGTGGCTGAATGACACAGTGTGGAGGTGGCAGCAGTATGAGGAGACTAGAGAGGATTTGAATTTTCTGAAAAAACTTGGTTCTGTCCGAATTTATTCATGGTGAATCGCTATTAGAAATGGCTATTTCTGGTCTACGGAGAGGCTCAATAGGGGTGTAGAACACTTTGCCTTGTCCTAACACACATAGGGAGTGTGCTGTGTTATGGAAATAATACTGCTATTCAGTATGACATGCAGATTACAGGCATCACTATTAGAATCAATGACATAGAGCATCTGGATGTGGCAGATTTTTTATGTAATTTTTATTTAATTTAATTTGAATTTATTTTAATTTTTTGATTACTCATGCTGGTGAGCAAAGAGTGGGCGGTCCCCTGCGAGGCGAGCTGCCACCTGTTCCAGCCCCTGCTTCTCAGCACACCCCCATGTCCACTTGAAAAGGGAGGGACTGCTGTACCAGCAACTTGGACAGGAGCACATTCAGCTTTTGTGCCATTGGATAAGTGGGCTCATAAGGCTAGAAGTGGCTGCAGTGAAAAAGCTCATACTTGTATCTTAAAATCGAGCTGGTGGTCCGCCAACAGGTGAGATACCACCTGTTCCAGCCCCTGCCTCTCAGCGGCTGCAGTGAAAAAGCTTGTACTTGTAACTTAAATGGGCACTGTCAGATACAAAAACTTTTGATATGTTGTGAAGCATGCAAAACCAATAGGTTTTGCAATTGCTTTCATTAGAAATTTTTCAGTATTTCATACTGAAAAAGCCAGTCAAGCAACTGCCCCCCTGCCTGCTTGGACACATACTAGTCCTGCTGTGTCCATGCGTCATGGACATACTTCCTTGATTGACAACTGTGAGTGCTCACAGCTGGAGGAAAAATCCTCCCACTGTCAGTTTGTGTCCCGCCACTGTCAGTGAGGACTAGCTGAGAGTTGTAGTTTTGCTCATGCTAGGGGAGATGTGAGCAGACAGCATACTGAGGGAGGGAGCGGAGACCTGCACAGTGAGGCCACGCCCCTCCCTTTGAGAGGAATTCAGACTAAATGAGCTAAATTAAAAGTGTAATAAAATAAAAAATAAAATTAGACATACATGGTCAGGATTAGGTACTGAGTGATATATTAAAATGTATTTTTTTTTGGATCTGATGGGTACGCTTTAAAATCGAGCAGGCGAGATACCACCTTTTCCAGCCCTTGCCTCTCAGCGTCCCCCTGACTGTGAAAGTGCGAATGTTTAATTTAATCAGTTATGGTTCATTGTTATCGCTCTATCGATTTATTGAAATTTTAATTTTAATTTTAATCTAAGATTTAATAATAAAATGTGTGGTTACAAAAGACCAAATCCAATAAGGAGTCACATGTCACATGGCAGCACAATGACAGAGCCTAGAGGTGGCAGCAGTATGAGGAGACCATAATCTGGCATGAGGATATAGCCTGGAATTGGCGGCAGCAAGAGGAGACCATATAGTGCTGAATGACACAGCCTGGAGTTGGAGGCAGCATGAGGAGACCATAGGAACTCACGGTCCCTAAGATTAAAAGATGAATTTTTAAAATTTAAATTGAAGATTTATGGTAGCTAGTGTTACCATAAAAATGTTTAGGCATTGTTCCAGCAGCATGAGGAGACCATATAGTGGCTGAATGACACAACCTGGAGTTGGCGGCAGCATGAGGAGACCATATAGTGGCTGAATGACCAAGCTTGTAGGTGGCGACAGCATGATGAGACCCTATAGTGCCTGAATGACACAGCGTGGAGGTGGCAGCAGCATGAGGAGACCATATAATGGTTGAATGACACATCGTGGAGGTAGCGGCAGCATGAGTAGACTAGAGATGAGCGGATTTTTTAAAGATTTGATTAGGCCGATTTGCCAAATTTTCAAGAAAAATTTGGTTCGGTACGAATTTAATCATGGCAAATCACTATTAAAAATTACTATTTATGGCCTACAGAGAGGCTCAATAGGGGTGTACAATACTTTACTTTTGTCCTAACACGCATAGGGAGTGTGCTGTGTTAGTGAACTAATACTGTTATTCAGTATGACATGCAGATTACAGGCATCGCTATTAGAATCACTGCTGTAGAGTGTCTGGATTTGGCATATTTTTTATGTAATTTTTATTTTATTTCATTTGAATTTATAAATATTTTTTGATTACCCATTCTGGTGAGCATCGAGCTGGTGGTCTGGCGTGAGGCGAGCTGCCAACTTTTCCAGCCACTGCCTTTCAGCACACCCCCATACAATGAGTGTCCACTTGAAAAGGGAGGGACTGCAGTACCAGTTACTTGGACAGGAGCACATTCAGCTTCTGTGCCATTGGATGAGGGGGCGCATAAAGCTAGAAGTGGCTGCAGTGAAAAAGCTCATACTTGTATCTTAAAATCGAGCTGGCGGTCCTCCAACAGGTGAGATAGCACCTGTTCCAGCCCCTGCCTCTCAGTGCCCCCCTGAATGGTAAAGTGTGAATCCTTAAGGACCCAGGGTTTTTCCGTTTTTGCATTTTCGTTTTTTCCTCCTTGCCTTTAAAAAATCATAACTCTTTTGCACCATTTGCACAATTTTGCACCAAAAAATCCATATGATGGCTTCTTTTTTGCGCCACCAATTCTACTTTGCAGTGACATCAGTCATTTTACCCAACAATCTACGGAGAAACGAAAAAAAAAAATAATTGTTAGACAAAATTGAGAAAAAAACTCTGTTTTGTAACTTTTGGGGGCTTCCATTTCTACGTAGTAAATTTTTTGGTAAAAATGACACCTTATTTTTATTCTGTAGGTCCATACGATTATAATGATACCCTACTTTTTTTCATTGATAGGACTTATTGACTAAAAATGCACTATTTTGGACTTTGGAAGTTTTTTGTGCGTGCGCCATTGACCGTCCGGTTTAATTAACGATATATTTTTATAATTTGGACATTTCCGCACGCGGTGATACCATATATGTTTATTTTTATTTACACTGTTTTTTTATGGGAAAAGGGGGGTGATTCAAACTTTTATTAGGGAAGGGGTTATAACGTTGCTCATACTGATCTTTTACATTGATCACTGGTTTCTCATCAGACACCACTGATTGATGATTCTGCCGCTTGACTGCTCATGCCTGGATCTAAGGCACTGAGCAGTCATTCGGCGATCGGACAGCGAGGAGGCAGGTAGGGATCCTCCAGCTGTCATGTAAGCTGTTCGGGATGCCGCGAATTCGCTGCGGCGATCCCGAACAACTCCCTGAGCTAACCGGCATGCTTTCACTTTAGACGCGGCGTTCAACTTTTAACGCCATGTCTAAAGGGTTAATAGCGCGCGGCACCGCGATCAATGCTGTGCGCTATTAGACACAGGTCCCGGCCGGGCCCGACCTGCTATGACGGGGGGCCACGCCATGGCCCCGCGTTATAGATCGGGAGCGGACTCATGACGTACATGTACATCATTGGTCCTTAAGAGGTTAATCAGTTATGGTTCATTGTTATCACTCAATCAATTTTTTGAAATTTAAGATTTAATAATAAAATGTGTGGTTACAAAAGACCAAATCCAACAAGGAGTCACATGTTATATGGCGGCACAATGACAGAGCCTAGAGGTGGCAGCAGAATTAGGAGGCCGTAATCTGATGCATTTTCAAATTTAAATTGAAGATTTATGGAAGCTAGTGCTACCATAAAAATGTTTATGTAATGTCCGAGCAGCAAGAGGAGACCATATAGTGGCTGAATGACACAGCCTGGAGTTGGCAGCAGCACGAGGAGACCATAGGGCCTCATAATCCCTAAGATAAAAATATTAATTTTCTAATTTAAATTGAAGATTTATGGTAGCTAGTGCTACCATAAAAATCTTTAGGTAATGTCCCAGCAGCATGAGCTCACACAATGTGAGCAAGAGGAAAGGTATGATACAGAGCTTTTTAAAGCTTGGAAAAGAGCAGGAGGGGTGTTAGGAGTAGTTAGGGAATATCATTTGAGTTAGTTTGGAAAATATGGTTTAATGACAGGTACTCTTTAAATATTAGAGACAATTAGTCCTCCAGATAGTAACAGTGTCCCACAGGGTAACATTGCATCCGCAAATAGTGCCCTCCTCACAGTCAAAATGCCCCCTAATGGACCCTGCACATCGACAAGTTAAAGTGCCACTTCTAGTGCTCCAATGAGTAGAAATACCCTTTCCCCCCACAAAAAAAAATTAACCCCTTAACGACGCAGGACGTATATTTACGCCCTGCGCCGACTCCCGCGATATGAAGCGGGATCGCGCCGCGATCCCGCATCATATCGCGTCGGTCCCGGCGCTCATCAACGGCCGGGACCCGCGGCTAATACCACACATCGCCGATTGCGGCGATGTGCGGTTTTAACCCTTTAGAAGCGGCGGTCAAAGCTGACCGCCGCTTCTAAAGTGAAAGTGACCAGGCTGCTCAGTCGGGCTGTTCGGGACCGCCGCGGTGAAATCCTGGCATTCCGAACAGCTGACAGGACACCGGGAGGGCCCTTACCTGCCTCCTCGGTGTCCGATCGGCGAATGACTGCTCCGTGCCTGAGATCCAAGCAGGAGCAGTCAAGCGCCGATAACACTGAGCACAGGCGTGTTAATACACGCCTGTGATCTGTGTAAAAGATCAGTGTGTGCAGTGTTATAGGTCCCTATGGGACCTATAACACTGCAAAAAATTTTTTTTAAAAAAGTGTTAATAAAGGTCATTTAACCCCTTCCCTAATAAAAGTTTGAATCACCCCCCTTTTCCCATAAAAAAAAAAAAAACAGTGTAAAAAAATAAAAATAAACATATGTGGTATCGCCGCGTGCGTAAATGTCCAAACTATAAAAATATATCATTAATTAAACCGCACGGTCAATGGCGTACGCGCAAAAAAATTCCAAAGTCAAAAAAAGCGCATTTTTGGTCACTTTTTATACCATTAAAAAATGAATAAAAAGTGATTAAAAAGTCTGATCAAAACAAAAATCATACCAATAAAAACTTCAGATCACGGCACAAAAAATTAGTCATCATATCGCCCTGTATGTGGAAAAATAAAAAAGTTATAGGGGTCAGAAGATTACATTTTTAAACATATAAATTTTCCTGCATGTATTTATGATTTTTTCCAGAAATGCGACAAAATCAAACCTATATAAGTAGGGTATGATTTTAACCGAATGGACCTACAGAATAATGATAAGGTGTAATTTTTACCGAAATATGCACTGCGTAGAAACGGAAGCCCCCAAAAGTTTCAAAATGGTGTTTTTTCTTTGATTTTGTCGCACAATGATTTTATTTTCTGTTTCGCCGTGCATTTTTGGGTAAAATGATTAATGTCACTGCAAATTAGAATTGGCGATGCAAAAAATAAGCCATAATATGGATTTTTAGGTGGAAAATTGAAAGGGTTATGATTTTTAAAAGGTAAGGAGGAAAAAATGAAAGTGCAAAAACGGAAAAACCCTGAGTCCTTAAGGGGTTGATTACCTGGGCTTGATCTGTTAATGGCACAGAATAGCACATGCAAGTGTGATGCATTGAGATTCCAGCACCTGTTAAGTTTCCTGAATTCAGTTGAAAGGGCCACAAGGGGCAGTTTTTACCATGTAGCCCCCTCCTCTTGAGTATGTCACAGGCTATATGGGACATATGATTTGTGATATCGTTTATACACAGATAATCTGAAAAAGTTAATAGACATTAGTGTTGACATACAGTATATAAGTTCACCCATCACATTTGTAAATATTGTATTATTTCTTTTCATGTGACAACACTGAAGATATGACACTCTGCAAAGTAGTGAGTGCACAGCCTGTATAACAGTGTTTCCCCTCAAAATAACTCAGCAAACAGCCTTTAATGTCTTAACCTTGGCAGCAAAAGTTAGTACACTCCTAAAAGAAAATGTCCAAATTGGGCCCAAGTCATTGTTAGTGTTACAAGATATTAGGTGTGAATGGGGAGCAGGTGTCTTAAGTTTGATGTAATCTCTCACACTCTCTTTTACTGGTCATTGGAAGTTTAACATGGCACCTCATATCAAAAACTCTATCAGGATCTGAGAAAAAGAGATTGTTGCTCTACATAAAGATGGCCTAGGCTATAAGAAGATTGTCAAGACCCCTAAACTGAGCTGCATCATGGTGGATAAGACCATACAGCGGTTTCACAGGACAGGTTCCATTTAGAAGAGGATCCCCCATGGTCGACCATAGAAGTTAAGTAGATATGCTCAACGACACATCCATAGGTTGTCATTGGTAAATAGACCTATTAGTACTGTCAGCATTGCTGCAGAGATGTAAAGGGGGGGGGGGGGTCAGCCTGTCAGTGCTCAAACCATATGGTCTGGGGCTGCATGAGTGCTGCTGGCACTGGGGAACTACAGTTATTTGAGAAAACCATGAATGGTAACATGCACTGTGACATACTGAAGAACAGCATGATCCCCTCCGTTTAGAGGCTGGGCCACAGGGCAGTATTCCAACATGATTGCAAACACAAACAAACATCTCCAAGAAGACGATTGCCTTGCTAAAGAAGCTGAGGGTAAAGTTGATGGAGTAGCCAAGTGTGTCTCCAGGCTTAATGAAATTATATAATACAATATTTACTAAAAAGTGAGGGGTGTACTTACATATCTAAGATCCTGTATATGCCATGATTCCTGTTTTTTGAAAAAATCGGTTTCTTTCCCTTTATTATAGGGCTACCAAACCATTTCCAAGATGTATAATTGGTTTGACAGTTCCCCATTGACACTAATGTATACATTACCACTTGGATAACAGCACAATGTGTCCATACAAATGTATTGATGTATTTTGACCCTAGACTGCTAACAGAGGCTCTATAATGATATGTCAACTGGTTTAGAAAGGACATCTTTAACTCCAGGGGCTCATATCGAGTGATGAGTCACTTCCACTAGCATGCACAGAAAGAATTTTGCAGGAAAAGAGAATGCTTTTTAATGTCCTAGCATATAATTCAAGTGTATAAAGAGTAGGTTTGATATCACATAGAGCTCAAATACTGATTTCATAAAAAGAATGCATTTTTACCAAAAACAAAGAGCAATAGAGGAATGCCACAATTTTTAGTGCAGTGTTTACAGCACTCTAAGGCTCCATTCGGACAATTTGGTGGGCAAATAGTGTAAATTCAAAAGCATCAGAATAGTATCAAACAAAAAAAGAAATGCATTTTGGTGTATTAGATTTTATGTAATATAACCCTATCTTTTCCTAGAGCCCCATATAGCACATCTGACTAAGTTGTTGTGTGGCTGAGATAATACTCTGCTAACTGCATAAATCTGTGAGTTGACGTGCATACTGTTCTTGAGTATTCCATTGCTACAACAGCATACACTGAGGTGTTAAAAGAGTGTAAGGGTTAAAGAGGTATACCAGGAATAAAAAAGAAAAAACTTTTTCTGGCCTTTTTTCTTCCAAAGACCTCTCCCTGTTTGTCTCAAGTTTGTGTGTGGTTCTGCAGTTCAGTTCCATTAAAGTGAATGGATCCAAGTTGTAATACCACGCCTAAAGTGGAGACAAGGAGGGCTCTGTCTTTGAAAGAAAAAAGGCCTGTTTTTTGATTCCTGGAATACCCCTTTAAGTATTTGCATAATGTTGTGTAAAGTTTGTCACATGAAATGCTTCCAGCTATGCTTTCATATAGAAGTTTCTGGAAGGCTGTAAGAAGAGTCTGATTTTTAACCACCATTCCCCATAGGGCTGGACCCAAACCAGTTAGTTGTAGTCTGGCTTTTGCCAGAGGAACATTTCTCCTAGCACTGTTCCTGCTAGGCAGACATAAACTAACTGGTCACTTTAATAAAAACACCTGTTCAATTGCTTTTTCCTATAAATAGCTAATAAGCCAGTCACATGGCGCAACAATGCATTTAGGCATGTAGAAATGGTCAAGACAACTTGCTGAAATTTAAACCGAGCATTAGAATGGACAAGACGGGCTGATCTGATCTACTGAGATTTTCATGCACAACCATCTCTAGGGTTTATAGAGCAGGGTCCAAAAAATGCAAAATATCCATTGTGCAGCAGTTGTGTGGTCGAAAATGCCTTGTTCATGTTAGAGATCAGAGAGAGAATGGTCAGACTGGTCTGAGATGACAGAAAGGCAACAGGAACACTTGTTACAACCAAGGTATGTAGCACATTATCTTAAAATCCACAACACATTGAACCTTGAAGCAGATGGGCTACAGTAGCAGAAGATCATGTCAGTTGTCACTGCTGTCAGCTAAGAATAGGAAACTGAGGCTACAATTCACACATACTCACCAAAATTGGACTACAGAAGACTGGAAGAACATCTAGGCTGATGAGTCTTGATTCCAGCCAATACATTCAGATGACAGAGTCAAAATTTTGCATAAACAACATGAAAGCATGGATCCATCCTCATTACATGTATATTTGTCAAATACATTGTTTAAAAAATGTGTATATTTTTAGGTAATGCCCAAAAGGTTGTCTCCAGTCTTCGCTAGGAAGGCATCAAGCTCCAGTTTCGAGGTCCAAGAAAAAGTATTGCTTAACCAGAGAAGGAGAAAGCTGAACAAGAACCCATCTACGTACACTAATCTTGTCAGTGACCTATGGTTGAAATAAGTGTTGTTTGGCCAAACACATCACAGAAGTTCTTCAGTGTACACCCTGTGCATAGGGTATTGTGCCATAGAAAAACCCATAAGTAATATTTGCCCATAGTGAGCCAACCATTTTATACCTTCCACAGTAGAGTTTGAACTAATTGGACTGTAGCCTGCAGTACATTAGTAACCTCACTTACATGTGCAAAAGCACTATAAAATTTTAGTTTGTGTGTGTTTTTCACTTTTTTCTTTATTTTTTGGTAGTACTACTACTCCCAGCATGGAACAAACTATTTCATTATGTGAGTGAGTAGTAGTACCTGTACTAATTGACAGATCGCCTGACTTCCGTTGTGATTCTTCTGTATAATTTATAGATGCGGGCGGACGCTCTTCTATAGTCCCCTGCACTGCCGTATATATACACCTATTCATATTTCCTGCAGAGAGCTGTGATTGGCCAGATGGTTCCAGCCAATCACAACTCTCTGTGGGAAACATGAACAGGTGTATATATATGTCAGTGCAGGGGACCATAGAAGAGCATCCGCCCACATCTATACATTATACAGGAGGATCACAGCGAGTGTCAGGAGTGACATTCGCTGTGATCTTTCCTTAACTGCATTTACTACAGCTCCCATCATGGGAGCTGTAGTACCTGCATTAATTAATAGACAGATCGCAACAGGTGTCAGAAGTTACACTAGCTGTGATCTATTCACATCACTGGCCGGAGTACAGAGCAGAGATGCGAGCGCTGTATAGAGCCGCTCTGCATCTCTGCTATATTATGGATGATCGCATCGTGTCAGGAGTGACACCCGGGGCGATATGTCTATTAGTACAGGTACTACTACTCCCATCATGGAACAGTGTGTTCCATGATGGTAGTAGTAGTACTACCTAAAAAATGAAAAAAAATTTAGAGAAAAAAAAGTGAAACAGTTCGCAATTTCCACTCAAATGAAAAAAGCCCCAAAAAAACGTGAGATGCAAGAAATTGCACTGCCGTTTTTTCTGGCATTTTTTCAGTGAAAAAAAATCCTGCAAAAGGAAACAAGTGGAAACTTAGCCTTAAAATGAAATTTGGTTAACTGCACAGTAAATAAAGCTGTCAACTGCTCAACTAGCTATAAACATTCCTGTGTGATTTTAAGGCTGGCTTCACACTACGGAGTTCCGCTTCTGAATTTCGGTTGGAAATTCTACTGCCTGAGGGTAAATGCGGGTGAATGGGTTTTCCATTAACCTATTCTCACTGTGGGTGGAATTTCCATCAGAAAGTTATGATCTACAAATTCTGCCAGAACATTGAACTTGCTGCATGTTCTGACAGAATCTGCGCCCCAGAAATTGCCATCTATTGGTATGACAATGTCCACGCAGTCCTAGCGCCGACTGAATCAGTTGTTGCTGGCCACAATCGGAAGCCTTCTGTAGTGTGTAGTCTTCTGTAGTGTGAATCCGGCCGAACTAGTTAACCTCCCTGGCGCTATGATTCTGTCTGGAAATTTGTACCAAAGCGGTACAATTTTTTGCACTGAATTTCACATCTCCCCCCGCCCATTTAACATCTCCCCCGTCACATTCTCCCTCTCCCTTGTCACATTTCCCCTCTCCCTTGTCACATCCCCCCCGTCACATTCTCCCCCCTCTTTGTCACATTCTCCCCCCTCCTTGTCACATTTTTCCCCCTTGTCACATTCCCCCCTTGTCACATTCTCCCCCTTCAGGGTTACATTCCCCTCCCCCTGTCACATCCCCCCCCCCTTGTCACATCCTCCCCCTTCATGTCACATTCCCCTCCCCCCCTGTCACATCCCCCCCGTCACATTCCCCCTCTGTCACATTCCCCCCCTTGTCACACTCCCCCCCTTGTCACATTACCCCCCTGTCACATTCCCCCCTCTGTCACATACCCCCGTCACATTACCCCTCTTTGTCATATTCCTAACCCCCTCACCTTGTCCTGCAGCAGCATACACTAGGTTTGCCGGGCAGATTTCAAACCTAGTGTATTTGCTGCAGAATAAGCCCTTTCCCCTTCAGCCAATCACTGGCTTTACACCACTGCGGCCTGTGATTGGCTGAAAAGGGAAAGGTCCTGTACGATGAATAATGAAGAGAGCACGGAGGGGAACGACATCTGCAGGGACCGGGATTAGGTGAACAAAAGTTTTTTTTTATTTTACTACTTTTTCCTTTTACACTTAGCTCAGTGTTTTTCTAACAGGGTGCCTCCAGCTGTTGTGAAACTACTACTCCCAGCATGCCCGGACAGCCTTTGGCAGTTCGGGCATGCTGAGAGTTGTAGTTTTGCAACAGCTGGAGGCCCCCTAGTAGGGAAACACTGACTTTTAATATTTTTCTTTACCTGCTCTGGCCGGCCCCCGCAATGGGAGCCGACCAGAGCAGATAATCGCATGTTTTCCCGGGGGCTGCATCGCTATATCGCATTGCTTTTGCGATATATCGTGCAGCCCGGCCGGGAACTCTGCAATTCTACCCCGAGCGTGACTCGGGGTTACCGATCCTGGCAGGGAAAATTAACCCCGAGTCACGCTCGGGATTACCACTCAGGAGGTTAAGAGCAGCCAACAGACACATTAAAACCCTCAATACTTCTCCCAAGTGTCCACTTTCATCAGATGCTGTAACTAACTGCTATCAAAGTTTGGTGACAGTGAAATAAAGTTTATTACTGAAAACGTGTTTTAAAATAAAGTGTGAAGTCATTGGGGGTCATGTATCAATAATGGTGTAGCATTGTGTGATTTTATGTATGTTTTTTGCGTCAAATGGAGCATATTTGCGCCAAAATTATCAATTGTCGTACACAAGTTTGTAATTTTGGCACAAATGTAGCCCTACAAAAGATGCAGACCCCAGAATTCCAGGCAGTAAATCTGACTTTGGGACGTTCTATTGTTGTAGCTATTTTCTCTGTCACTTTATTCATGGTGTAGATTTGCGCCTAAATGAAGGTATTTGTGCCTAAACTTGCGCCAAATCGAAAAGTCGCAATTAATGAATTCCAGACCAAAGAATGATTGTACCTGAAATCACGACTAACAAAGTGAAATCAGTGATTTTGTTCTAAACCATTTGGCGCAATTGTTTGTCGCAAAAAAATGACATAAAGGAAAAATTGCGACAAACCACAGACAAAAAAACTGGGTAAAAAGCTTCATACATACCACCTATTAAGCCTAGAAAATTTCTGTTGACAGTGACTGGTAAAATAATGCATAAGCTTCCTACTCCTTTCCTAACTTTCAAGCTTAATTTTATTAAGTAAATAGCTAATATTATAGAGCTTGAAATATAAATTCACACAGTCTAGAAGGCTATTAGCTGCCAGTGCAATTTGTGACTAAAATGTCAGTGCTTATGTAACTATTGCATTTTGCATAAAAATGACCCACCTGAGACCTTGGCTAAGCACCCTAATACAAGCCATAGAATTATAATGGCTGCTAGTCTTTGGTTCATAGATGTCTGCATTAGATTTATGATCCTGTCTTTTATGTATGGAGAAGGCAGTTATAATGTGGGGTATGCCATTTATCATCCTAATGCTCATATTCACTTGAAAAAGGTGACATAATGGACTTGCTGCATATACATATACCTGATATTTACCTTATGTTTTAAAAATCAAGCTACCATCCAAGCTCATAATTAGAGATGGGCGAATTTTTAAAAAATTTGATTCGGAAGATTCGCCAAATTTTCAGAAATTAATTAATTTGTGGCTATTAAAAATGGCTATTTCCGGGCTACAGAGAGCCTCAATAGGGGTGTAGAAAATTTTGCCTTGCTGTAACACACATAGACTGCTAGGTCAGAGAAATAATACTGTTATTCAGTATGACATGCAGATTACAGGCGCTGCTATTAGAATCACTGATGCTGAGTGTCTGGATGTGTCGACAGGGTCTAGAGACCATATGGCGTCACAATTGAAGTGATTACCGAGATTTCTTAATTTATTTTTATTTATTTACAGGTGTGTAGTTTTGGCTGGCCTTTCAGAGTAACTAGGCCTTTATGGCTTTAACAGGAACAAAATTGTACACCATGTAGGTGTATGTACAATTTACACTTATGAGAGGAGGACAATGTGCTCCGCTACAAACTGTATTATGCTACAAAAACAAGTGTGTAGCTTTGGCTGGCCTTTCACAGCAGTTAGGCTCTTATGACTTTAACAGGAACAAAATTGTACACTACGTAGGTGTACGTAAAGTTTACACTTATGAGAGGTGGAAAATACGCTCTGCTATAAACTGTATAAGGCAACAAAAACAAGTGTGTAGCTTTGGCTTGCCAATCACAGTAACTAGGCCAAAATTTGTTTAACAAGAAAAAAACGTGCACCACATAGGTGTACGTACAGTTTACACTTATGAGAGGAGGACAATACGCTCCCCTTAAAACTTATTAGGCACTAAAAGCAGTTGACTATGGCTTTTAGTGCACTGCTCAGCCTAACTGGCTCCTATTAGCTTTAGAGTTGTTGTACACCCCAGTGCATAAGTACAGAGTTGCTTTGTAGTACACCCAAAAGTTCTCTCTCTGCATGCTGCATGTGATTCAGGGGGATCCAGCCTACTCGCCTTCCCAGAGTTCCTTGCCCCATGTCCTAATGTGGATCCGCCATTTTAGATGCCCTGGAGCCTGGACCGCATTAAATGGAGTTTAATGAAGCGATTCATTTTATTGAATCGCGGCAATATACGGATTCGTTACGGATCGAATTTTTCACGAAATTCGTAACGAATTCGAATTTGTCAGATTCGATTCGCTCATCCCTACTCATAATATGACAACTAGCACTGGAAACCTTTCCATATCTTCATATACATTCAGAAGCATATTCACCAGTAAACCTATAGGGTGAGGCCACATAAGAAGCTCAAAATATTTTTTACTTTTCTTATTAGGGGCAAAAGCATGCAGCCATTGGCTGACACATTTTGGTTCCATGTGGACAGCTGCCCATAAGGCCTCACACTTTTTTAATATTGCTGTGGGATACATAAGGGGATGAAAGGCATTATAGTGTAAATGATGATGTCATGTGGCAGAGTAGTAAAACTAACTTGATTGTCCCCTGTAAGCCCAACAATGCTTTTATCATAGGGTTGCTCCTTGTAGTGTGTATGCAGGAATTAGAGATGAGCAAATTTTTGAAAAATTTTATTCGTCCAACTCGCCAAATTTTCAGAAAGAAATTGGTTCGGTTAGAATTTATTTGCGGCGAATCTGTATTAAAAACAGCTATTTCTGGCCTACAGAGAGCCTCATTAGGGGTGTGGAACACTTTGCATTGCTGTAAAACGCATAGGGTGTGTGCTGGGTAAGTGAAATAATACTGTTATTCAGTATGACATGCAGTTTATGTCACGATTCGGCTTACGGGTTGTGGATCCGCTGTGTCAGCGAGGGATTGGCGTGGACCGTGCTAGTGGACCGGTTCTAAGAGGCTACTGGTTTTCACCAGAGCCCGCCGCAAAGCGGGATGGTCTTGTTGCGGCAGTAGCAACCAGGTCGTATCCACTAGCAACGGCTCAACCTCGCTGACTGCTGAGAAGGCGTGGGACAGAAGGACTAGGCAGAGGCAAGGTCAGACGTAGCAGAAGGTCGGGGGCAGGCGGCAAGGTTCGTAGTCAGGATGGATAGCAGAAGTTCAGGTAACACAGGCTTTGGACACACTAAACGCTTTCACTGGCACAAGGCAACAAGATCCGGCAAGGGAGTGCAAGGGAGGAGATCAGATATAGCCAGGGAGCAGATGGAAGCCAATTAAGCTAATTGGGCCAGGCACCAATCATTGGTGCACTGGCCCTTTAAGTCTCAGAGAGCTGGCGCGCGCGCGCCCTAGAGAGCGGAGCCGCGTGCGCCAGCACAAGACAGCAGGGGACCGGGACGGGTAAGTGACCTGGGATGCGATTCGCGAGCGGGCGCGTCCCGCTGTGCGAATCGCATCCCCGACGGCCATGACAGTGCAGCGCTCCCGGTCAGCGGGACTGACCGGGGCGCTGCAGGGAGAAAGACGCCGTGAGCGCTCCGGGGAGGAGCGGGGACCCGGAGCGCTAGGCGTAACAGTACACCCCCCCTTAGGTCTCCCCTTTTTTTTGTCCGGTAACTGCCTCCCCTGGGATAGGGACACCGGGAAAGAATGGAGGGTTTCCTCAACGGCAGGCAGTACAGCAGGAGTTGGAATGGGGAGGGAGGGCAGAGGGTGAAGCTTGGCACGGGGCAGGGTGACACAAGGACGGGAGCCATGAGGAGGCACAGAGGCTTGCCTGACGGGACTGGGAGGGGGGGAGAGGCACTTCCTATGGCAGGCAGAGTCCCAGTTCTTGATCTCCCCGGTGGTCCAATCAAGGGTGGGGGAATGAAGCCGGAGCCATGGCAGACCGAGGAGGACCTCAGAGGTACAGTTGGGTAGGACGAAGAGCTCAATCACTTCGCGATGGGGTCCGATACACATCAGGAGGGGTTCTGTGCGGTAACGCACAGTGCAATCCAGTCTGGCTCCATTGACCGCGGAAATGTAGAGCGGCTTGACGAGACGGGTCACCGGGATGCAGAATTTATTCACAAAAGACTCCAAAATAAAATTCCCGGAGGCACCAGAGTCCAAGCAGGCCAGGGCTGAGAGGGAGGAGTTGGCTGAAGGAGAAATCCGCACGGGCACCGTGAGACGTGGAGAAGCAGACTTAGAACCAAGAGACGCCACACCCACGTGAGCTGGGTGCGTGCGTGCGTTTCCCAGACGTGGAGGACGGATAGGGCAATCCACCAAGAAGTGCTCGGTACTGGCACAGTACAGACAGAGATTTTCTTCCCTACGGCGATTCCTCTCTTCCTGGGTCAGGCGAGACCGATCCACTTGCACGGCCTCCTCGGCGGGAGGCCCAGGCGTAGACTGCAAAGGATGCTGTGGGAGAGGTGCCCAGAGATCTAAGTCTTTTTCCTGGCGGAGCTCTTGGTGTCGCTCAGAAAAACGCATGTCAATGCGGGTAGCCAAATGGATGAGTTCTTGGAGGTTGGCAGGAATCTCTCGTGCGGCCAGCACATCCTTGATGCGACTGGATAGGCCTTTTTTAAAGGTCGCGCAGAGAGCCTCGTTATTCCATGATAACTCGGAAGCAAGAGTACGAAATTGGATGGCGTACTCGCCCACTGAAGAATTACCCTGGACCAGGTTCAACAGGGCAGTCTCGGCAGAAGAAGCTCGGGCTGGCTCCTCGAAGACACTCTGGACTTCAGCGAAGAAGGCCTGGACTGTGGCTGTGGCAGGATCATTGCGGTCCCAGAGCGGTGTGGCCCAAGACAAGGCCTTTCCTGAAAGAAGGCTTACTACGAACGCCACCTTAGACCGTTCTGTAGGAAACAAGTCCGACAACATCTCCATATGCAGGGAACACTGAGACAAAAATCCACGGCAGAGTTTAGAGTCCCCATCAAATTTGTCCGGCAGGGACAAGCGGAGGCTAGGAGCGGCCACTCGCTGCGGAGGAGGTGCAGGAGCTGGCGGAGGAGATGGTTGCTGCTGTAGCAGAGGCAGAAGTTGCTGTAACGTGGCGGTCAACTGCGACAGCTGCTGTCCTTGTTGGGCAATTTGCTGCGATTGCTGAGCGACCACCGTGGTAAGGTCAGCGAGACTTGGCAGCGGCACCTCAGCGGGATCCATGGCCGGATCTACTGTCACGATTCGGCTTACGGGTTGTGGATCCGCTGTGTCAGCGAGGGATTGGCGTGGACCGTGCTAGTGGACCGGTTCTAAGAGGCTACTGGTTTTCACCAGAGCCCGCCGCAAAGCGGGATGGTCTTGTTGCGGCAGTAGCAACCAGGTCGTATCCACTAGCAACGGCTCAACCTCGCTGACTGCTGAGAAGGCGTGGGACAGAAGGACTAGGCAGAGGCAAGGTCAGACGTAGCAGAAGGTCGGGGGCAGGCGGCAAGGTTCGTAGTCAGGATGGATAGCAGAAGTTCAGGTAACACAGGCTTTGGACACACTAAACGCTTTCACTGGCACAAGGCAACAAGATCCGGCAAGGGAGTGCAAGGGAGGAGATCAGATATAGCCAGGGAGCAGATGGAAGCCAATTAAGCTAATTGGGCCAGGCACCAATCATTGGTGCACTGGCCCTTTAAGTCTCAGAGAGCTGGCGCGCGCGCGCCCTAGAGAGCGGAGCCGCGTGCGCCAGCACAAGACAGCAGGGGACCGGGACGGGTAAGTGACCTGGGATGCGATTCGCGAGCGGGCGCGTCCCGCTGTGCGAATCGCATCCCCGACGGCCATGACAGTGCAGCGCTCCCGGTCAGCGGGACTGACCGGGGCGCTGCAGGGAGAAAGACGCCGTGAGCGCTCCGGGGAGGAGCGGGGACCCGGAGCGCTAGGCGTAACAGTTTAGAGGCATCGCTATTAGAATAACCGTCGCAGAGCGGCACAATGATAGAGCCTGGAGGTGGCATCAGTATGAGGAGACCATATAGTGACTGAATGACACAGCGTGGAGGTGTCGGCAGCATGAGGGGACTATATAGTGCCTGAATGACACAGCGTGGAGATGGCGCCAGCAGGAGGAGACCATATAGTGGCTGAATGACACAGCCTGGAGTTGGTGGCAGCATGAGGGGACCATATAGTTGCAGAATGAGACAGCCTGGAGGTGGCAGTAGCATGAGAACGTATGGTGACAGTATGTGACAGCCTGGAGCTGGCATCAGCATGAGGAATACATATGGTGGCAGTATGAGACAGCCTGGAGCTGGCATTAGCTTGAAGAGAACATATGGTGGCAGATTGAGACAGCCTGGAGGTGGCATCAGCATGAGGAGAATATATGGTGGCAGTATAAGACAGCCTGGAGCTGGCATCAGCATGAGGAGAACATATGGTTGCAGTATGAGACAGCCTGGAGCTTGCATCAGCTTGAAGAGAACATATTGTGGCAGAATGAGACAGCGTGGAGGTGGCATAAGCATGAGGAGAATATATGGTGGCAGTATTAGACAGACTGGAGCTGGCATCAGCATGAGGGGAACATATGGTGGCAGTATGAGACAACCTGGAGCTGGAAGCAGCGTGAGGAGAACATATGGTGGCAGAATGAGACAGCCTGGAGCTGGCATCAGCATGAGGAGAACATATGGTGGCAGCATGATACATTTTATCCTAAGAAAAGTTAGGTTTTAGTTAATGCATATCCTCAATACTTACTTGTGGTCTGATGCGGAGGAATGTCTGTAACTGGGAAGCAGCACCTTTAATATGTTTTGCACTATCCATATTTGTGAAGTGAGGTGTGACACCATGGTCAATCTACTCTGATGCATCTGGCATTGGTGGATGGAAATCCTGGCTGATCCATGCCTGATTCATCTTCACAAAGGTCAGTCTCTCCACATTTTGCGTGGATAGACAAGTTCTCCTTGGGATTACTTAGGCCCCACCACACTAAACACCCACTGATGGCACACTACTGGCCAGGCCGGACAGCTTTTCCAGGGCAAACTCTGCTAGTTGCGGCCACAAATCAAGATTGGCTGCCCAGAAGTCCAGTGGATCTTCAAGGTGTGTTGGCATGGTCATGTCAAGGTATGTAACCATCTGATGGTTCAGGTCCTGCTCCAGGTCTACCTGCTGCTGATGAGTTGCTTCACTATGCGGGTGAAGAAAGCTATTCATCAGCGACTGTAGACTCAGGCTGCTGCTGTTGGAGCTGGTACTGCTCCTCCCACCCCACCTCTCTTCAGAAGCCATGGCAGTGGAAGGTGAGCGCAGAGGGCCCCCCGAGTCAGACCTGTAAGAGGATGAATGATGGCGCAGATAGGCATCAGCCAACTGACTGTAGGATGTCTCTCTAGTAGGTCAGTTTGTCCTCCCTCTAAGTGGGTGTAAAAAAGGCCCCCATTTTGTGCCGGAAGCGAGGGTCCAATAAGGTGCAGAGCCAGAAGTCATCCCGCTGCAGAATGGGGACAATTCAGCTATCACTACACAAGCAAGTGAACATGCATTGTGCCATTTGTGCAAGTGACTCGAAGGGACTCCCTGCCTCCATCTCCACTGCATACTGCCACAGTGTGCCTGGGTCCTCTGTTTCGCCTTCCTCATAACCCTCTAGCTCATCTGGCTGCTCCTCCTCTCCTGTCAGATGACTAGAAAAACTGCCCATCTAGCGAAACCTAAACTGTGCTTCACTGTATTCCTCCTCCTCCTCCTGTTCAGCCCCCACAGGGCTCATGTGGACGTGAGATGTAGGCACCACGTCTCCAGTGCCCTGACCAGCCATCGTTTCCAACACATGTTGTAGTAAATGAAGCAGTGGAATGACATTGTTCATCCCGTAATCCTGGCGACTGACTAATAATGTGGCTTCCTCAAAGGGCCTGAGCAAAAGGCAGGTGTCACGTACGAGCGGCCACTGGTTGACATTGAAGTTACACAGGGGAGTCCCCCTATCTGCTTGGATCATCAAGGCATCGGTGATGGTTTTTCTCTGTTCGTATAGTCGGTCCAACATATGGAGGGTGGAATTCCAACGTGTGGAAATGTTGCAAATCAGACTATGGTGGGGGATACCAGTTTGACGCTGCAGCTCAAGGAGGGTGTGTTTTGCGGTGTACGAGTGGCTGAAGTGCATACAAAGTTTCTTTCCCATTGTTGGGATGTCTTGCAGATGGGGGGAACACTTTAGGAACCGCTTGACAACCAGATTGAACATGTGTGCCATGCAGGGCACATGTCTCAGGCTTCCTTGTCCCTCAGGAACTTTAGTAACCGCTTGACAACCAGATTGAACACGTGTGCCATGCTGGGCGCACGTCTTAGGCTTTCTTGTCCCGTTGTCGGCCACCATGGTTCCCATTTCTACTTTTTGTGGAGTAAGCTATTATTCGATTTCTTGATTAATTACTTTTAGCAGTTCCTCCCCTTTGTGACTCCATTCGTCAAGGCAAACCATGTGAAAAACAGAGTGACACCGCCGTGCCCTGCACACATGGTATGCTGGAGGGGCACTGAGACTTGTCCGTGCAGTGGAGGCTGAGGACACGGTGGAGGATGAGGAGGCGGAGTTGCACACTGTCACAGGACCAACGGCCTTAGAGCGTGGAGGCGGAAGCGGTGTGACCTTTCCAAGTTTCTGTTGTGGTTGTGCAGGAACCACATTTACCCAGTGGGCCGTAAAGGACATGTATTATCCTTGATCGTAGTTAAAGCTCCACACGTAGGTGCTGCCGTGCACTTTGGTACACACCGACAGGCTCAAGAACTGGCCCACCTTCTGTTCCACAAAATTGTGCAGGGTTGGTACTGTCTTCTTCGCAAAGAAATGACAGCTTGGTACTCTCCACCTTGGCTCAGCACAAGCCATCAGTTCTCTGAAAGGTGCAGAGTCCACCACTTGAAAAGTGAGGGACTGCAGCACCAGCAACATGGACAGGAGCACATTCGGCTCCTGTGCCATTCGATGAGGGGGTGCATACTGTTGTCTCTTGGACATGGCTTCGCCGATGGATTGCTGGTGGAATGACTGACTCGAAGTAGGAGGAGCAGGAGCATTTGGAGTGACAGAAGATGGGTATGACACACAGCTCCCTTCAGGTGAAGTGGTGGAGCCTTGGCTGGCTGAAACAGGGAGCGGCATGCCACTGGGTGATTTATGGTGATGAGGCATATGTTGCTGCAGGGCCGGGGTGCCAACATTGGGACCCTGGCCATGCTTCACATTCTGCAGATACATGTTGCATGTGGCCATGTTAATCTCCTCCGGATGCTTAATGAAAAACTGCCACACCACCGAGTAGCTGATTTTCTTACCAACAGTCCGCACTGATTGACTGCTACTGAAGCCGACTCCAGAAACCCCTGTTCAACTACCTCCCGGGAAGGTAGGCTGCCGCAAAGCAGGTCTCACATTTGGCTCCAGACTTTCCACTTCTGCCACCTTGCGAACTGCCAACCATGCTACCACCTTGCTGGCTCAGCTGCTGCCTCACGGGCAACCTGCAACCCTCTTCTCCTGATGATGATGAAGCCCCTTCTGCACCTGGCTCCCAAGTGCGATTGGCTTCATCATCATCGAGTTGTGTCTGCATGTCACTGATGTCCTCCTCAGGTTCCTCAACAGTGTCTGCTTCAGGATCCTGAATGCTCGCAACACCCCCTCCCACGCCACTCTCCTCATCACTACTTTCCTGCCTAGCGGAGGAAGCGGCGGATGTCTCCTCCACTTCTTGGCTGACTGTCCTCTTGTAGATCGTCTTCACTAAATAGTGAAGCTGAACCCACAGTATAAGATACTTCTGTGGGGGAGGGAACAGCAAAGAACAGAGGCAATGGGAGAACAGGGATTGCTCCCGGGTCATGCCAACTGAGGGTTGTGTCTAAGGAACCCACCAACTGTTGACTGTAGGTGTCAGATGTCACTTGTGATGAAGTGGATGACCGTGTTAACCAGTCGATGATGGCAGATGGGTTGCTGGTTGATATACGAACGAGCTCAGGCCTCTCGCTGCAACTCTTGCTGCCACTCGCCCCCTACCACCCCTACTATTAGCTTTTCAGTTGTTGTACACACCAGTGCTGCAGCACACAGTCGTTGTGTACTACACCCAAAATTGCACTTCCTCTCTCAATCTCACTCTCTTCCCTTTCAGTGCTTCTAGGCTGGCTTTGGGCTTGAGGTGAATTGCTGCTGTAAAAAAGCTTTTCTGTGCAACACACTGCTCTCTGTCCCTTTTGCTCTCTGCAATAGAAGGCTGATGTGAGTGGCCACAAGATGGCTGCCGATTATATAGGGCTGTGACACAGGGGTGGCTGGCTGCTGATAGGCTGCATGCTGCATGTGATTCAGGGTCATCTCGCCGACCCTTGTTCCCGCCTTCCCAGGATTCCTTGCCCCATATCCTCACATGTGTATCCACCATTTTAGAGGCCCGGCCCCTGAAGCCTGGACCGCACTAAACAAAGTTTAATGAAGCGATTTGCTAGATCGAATTGGGGCGATATTCGCATTAGTTACAAATCAAATTTTTCTTGAAATTCGTAACGAATTTGGATTTGTTAGATTCGATTTGCTTATCCTTAGCAGGAATTATAATTTTGGGCACTTGGTTATGATGCAAACAACTTGAAACTTAACTGAACCTTTTGAGACGATCCAAATAAAATACAGTATTTTCAGCACATTGTGGTATGTTACACTTTTTTTAACTGTCCTTTTTAAGAATTGCTTTTCTAGAAAATATACAGACTCATAAAATCTCTATTAATGTCAGCTACCTTTTTAGTGCCCTTCCCGCACACATAAATTGATCCCTTTTTAAAAATGAATAAAACTTTTTTTATAAAAAAGATACATTTCGTTAAATACAATTTTTTCCATCACTACTGTATCTTTTTTATTATTCTTTTTTAATGGTACCCTACGAAATTTTATAAAAAATGTATCCCCATCACTTTTTCGGATCGCTAAAGTCCAAAAAAGAATAAAAGCCGCGTGCAAAAACGCCAAAGCTAAAGCCCACAAAACGCCACAATTTCAGGGAAAAAACACCATAGGTTCAACATGCTGCGACTTTGCAAATCCACTAGGGAGCTGAAAAACACCAAAAAAGAATGAAAAAACGCCAAAAGGATAAAATAAAAGCCAAACTGAAAAACGCAAAGTGGAAAAATAATTTTGCGTTTTTTCATTGATTTACAGCTAACATCTGGTCCCCCAAAAAAGTGGAAGTGGAAACTTAGCCTAAGGGTGTCATCACATATATAATGTGATCCAGCTTAGTAAACTTGTCACAACTTATTGGACAGCTAAAGCCCCAACTTAGCAAAGTGAATGAGTCATCTTATGTCCAACACCCAGTTATTTCTACAGGGTGGACGGGGATCGTGACTTGTCTTGCGATCTGGCGTCCCAAATGAGGAATAGGATAAAATGCAGGAATGCACCGATATATCGGCGGCCGATACATATCGGCCGAAAATAGCTATTTTGGGGAAATGCCGAAACAACAAAAAATTTGCCAATAATGACCCTGCCCTGCCCGCCCACAGCACAAGTTACAAACACTGCCAGTGCCAGAGGCGTAGCGTGGGGGGTGCAGGGGGGGGACCGGCCGCACCGGGCGCAACATCTGGGGGGTGCGCTCTCCGGGATAGGAATACTTCTTTTTATGTGCCCGGGCCGGCTCCCGTGTGTGGCTGCAGGCAGGGGCCGGCCAGAGCATATAAAAACTAATACTGTATACTAAAAACCAGGGGGCCTCCAGCTGTTGTGAAACTAAAACTCCCAGCATGCCCAGACTGGCAAAGGCTGTCCGGGCATGCTGGGAGTTGTAGTTTCACAAAAGCTGGAGGCCCCCTGGTTTTTAGTATACAGTATTAGTTTTTATATGCTCTGGTCGGCCCCAGCCTGCAGCCACACACGGGAGCCGGCCCGGGCACATAAAAAGAAGTATTCCTATTCCGGACATCCCTGTGTCCCGAAAAATCTTTTCGGGACATAAGGATGTCCGCCGGTCACTCACCATTCCCCGGCCAGCGTGCGTCCTCCTTCGGTCCTTCGCTTCTCCGCCTCTATGGTTGTACGCACGGCACGGTGACATCCCGTGCGTACAACCATAGAGACGCAGGAGGACCGCAGGATCGTTGCAGGAGAACGCGCTCTGGCCGGGGCCTCGTAAGTGACCGGCGACGCGTCATCTTCTTCAGTGTTCCGGTCACCGCTCCTCCGGTCCAGTCACCTACTGCTATGGTCCATAGGCCATAGCAGTAGATGTGACCCCGGGCCGGAGGAGCGGTGACCGGATCACTGTGAGGGCAGCAGTACAGACATACAGCCTCCAGCCATACACTGTATATGGCTGGAAGCTGTATGTCTGTGGGGTGGGGGGAAGCTGCCTACTATTGTGGGGGAACTGCTGACCTAATGTGGGGGGAGCTGCCTACAAATGTGGGGGGAGCTGCCTAATATTGTGGGGGGAGCTGCCTAATATTGTGGTGAACCTGCCTACTATTGTGGGGGAACTGCTGACCTAATGTGGGGGGGAGCTGCCTACAAATGTGGGGGGAGCTGCCTAATATTGTTGGGGGGAGCTGCCTAATATTGTGGGGAACCTGCCTACTATTGTGGGGGAAATGCTGACCTAATGTGGGGGAGCTGCCTACTATTGTGGGGGAACTGTTACTATTGTGGGGGAGCTGCCTACTATTGTTGGGGAGCTGCCTATTAATGTGGGGGAGCTGCCTACTATTGTGGGGGAGTTGCCTACTATTGTGGGGGAGCTGCCTACTATTGTGGGGGAGCTGCCTACTATTGTGGGGGAGCTGCCTATTAATGTGGGGGAACTCCCGACCTAATGTGGGGGAGTTGGCAATCTAATGTGGGGGAATCTAATCTAATCTAAAGAGCGGAGCGCTGCATTTTACCAGAAGACGGGGAGAAGTCATTTTCGGTTTTGGTATCGGTTTCGGACGGACATTTTTTTTTTTTTTTCGGGTTCGTTTCAGTTCTGAAATTTCCATTTCAGTGCACCTCTAATAAAATGTATAAAATCAGGTTGACCATTAGTTTCCCACTGGTACTTTTCTTCAGTGACTAAGGGAAATGAGTTGGATCCCCAGAAATGTGTGACAGCTTTCTAACTGAATAATACACATCTAGATAAGGGTACAGCCATGTAGCATTTTTGCAAAAAAATTGGAAAAAACAAACAAATCAAATTGTATAAATTTTAGTGGTGATTTGTTGTCGATTTTCCATTGCAGATTTTAGCATGGATTTTGACTCAGCCAGTAAATTAGGAATATTCACAGTAAATATGCAGCATTTTCGACACCGAAACAAAGACATGCTACAGGTTTGTAATCCAAACTGCAGGTCAATATTTCCATACATTTTTTACTTTTTTTTCTGCAGCATGTGGATGCAATTTTTTTAGTCTCATATACTTTGCTGCAGAAGAAAACAGCAATGTTTCAATCCCTTCCCAGGAATTCCAGGAGGGGACTGAAATGTTGCTATTTTTTGTAAGGCATATGATGCAATAAAACCATGTTTATGTTATCTGATTTTTTTTTTAGAACATTTTTTTTTTTTAGAAAATACATGGAACATGGTCCACTGCTTGCTGCCAATCATTGGCCTTAGAGACTGCCATCTCTTGCATGTGATATCTGAGGTCAGTGACTGTCTGCAACAAGCCATGCACCATGTATGTTGAGGACACCAAACACTTCCACTGAATGGTCCGATGCCAAGTAATGGGCCCAGGAGCGAGCAGAGGAGTGAGAGTTTTGAGTGACAGTAATAAACATATACATGTAGGAAATAGCCAAACATAATCACTATTTGACTACATTTAGGACTTTATAGTAAAATTTACAGAAAAATGTGCTTGGGGAAATGTGTCCATTATTTGAAAAACTGATGGAAAAAAAATGACCAAAATGGATGACACATTATGGCAGCTGATGGTTTTTCAGTAAAAATGGGTTAAAAATATGACAACTGATGCCCTTTTGCTTTTTGTTGTGGCTTCAGTTGTGGCCAGTAGTGTTGAGCAGCATAGGCCATATTCGAATTTGCAAATATTCGCGAATATATGGACGAATATTCGTCATATATTCGCGAATATTCGCATATTCGTAATATCCTCGTTTTATTTTCGCATGCGTGAAAAATCGCGTATGAGAAATTCTGCATAAAAATTAACATAAATGAAAATTTGCATATGCGAAAATTCGCACGCCAGTCTCACACAGTAGTATTAAAGCCTTCTTTACACCACACAAGCTGGAAGGAGAGAGGGATGATCACTGTGATGTGTACTGTGAAAAAAAAAAAAAAAAGAATATTCGTAATTACGAATATATAGTGCTATATTCGCGAATATTCGCGAATTCGCGGATATGCGATATTCGCGAATAAAATTCGCTTTGCGAATATTCGCGAGCAACACTAGTGGTCAGTTTGGAATAAAACAACTGAGCCTGATGCAACTGATATATATGAACCCAGCCTTAAGAACTTCAATTTGAGCACCCAATTGGCAGCCCTCAGAGACCAGCACTGAAAAATCTAATTTATGATGGATCTCTTGTATCAGTTTGTTTGGCAAGCTAGAACAGTACAAGGTATTAAGTATTGTCTTACTGAATCTTAACACATAAGTCCAGAGCTGTTCTCCTGGCATTTCCGCACACAGCAATGCAGAGAGATGCCGCCCATGTTGGGCAGTACACTTGCAAGCAAGTTCTGTGCATAAGACCGTTTCTGATGAACAACACATGTACACAGATTTTGCTGAGCATTGTACTGGTTGCCTCAGCGTGAGGCTGTGTCTCTCCATGCAGAATGGGTGGGAGACCAGATCTGGACTTATGCTTTAAATATAAATCAAGAAATGGAATGCCAGGAGCCTTACAGAAGAGCCCTGTGAGCCAACTCTGGCTTCCAAGCCACACTATGGCCACCCAAGTTATTTGTACTGACAAGCAAGGTATTATACAGCAAAAAGAAAAGTAAAGCAACATGAGTTCCCTAGTACAATAGCTGAGCCTTATATCGGATTGTGTCTTGCCTTTGCTCCCATCAACATATTTCATTTTATCTAAGGTTAAACTTAGGTTAATAGATCTGTGTCTTTTTCACATTCTAGAACTATGTAACTATTGGCAGCTTGGTATCCATTATGCAGTACAAACATCAAATGTGCACAGTTTTCTGCTTCAGTATAGAACAGTTTTATGAGTCATTCTTTTGTACATTTAGCATACAAAGAGATAATATGGTTAGGGAATTCATTATGCACTAGCATTTTCAGCAATAGATCACTAGTTAGCATGCAGTTCTAGGCTTCAAATGCAAGTGCTTGTCAAGCCGTAACATTTGTGAGATAAATTACAGACTACGGTCTTCTCTCTGTAGACCAGAGACCAAAAAATTCATAGTAGAATGAGAAAAACTATCCAAAAGTGTGTAAAAAACAAACAAACATTTGCACCATGTTTACATTTATGTTTTCTAATTATAAATGTAAAATACTTTTGTTTTTCTTTATTTATTTTTTTACAATTGGCTAACACACTGTATTTAGTTTGCATTAATCTTGGCATTTATGCTGAACAGACCATAGCCTATAATGGACTAGGCAAGGTCATCCTGCAAAAACATATGTTGCATCATATAAATTCTTTTGCAAGGGGAGTCAGTAACATATATGTGCTAAGTGTCTAGGGCATACATAAGATCAAAGGCAGTGTAAACAGGGATGTTGTGTGACATAAAAAATGGGCTGGGCAAGTTCAACTGTTGTGTGACATAAAAAGTTTAAAGATGAAGCATTATGTTAAAGCAAGAATATCAATGTGAGCTACAATAATATTCAATATGTGGAAATAAGAAAAGTATGTGCAATGATCAGCAGTTAGATCCAAAAAATCCAATACAATTAAAGCACAATTGAATGATGATGCTTACCGTCCATATCAAGGCGTTGCATAATGATAGCCAACTCAACTTCACTTGGCATGTACCCCAAAGATCGCATTGCCATGCCAAGTTCTTGTTTTGAAATAAATCCGTTCCCATCTCGGTCCAGTACTCTAAAGGCTTCACGAATTTCTGTGGTAAAAGAGATTGAGACTATTGACAACGTGTTCATTTGGACTGTTCAGCCCTCAATCTGTGTTAGCGAGCATCATGGATTAAAAGTATCTTAAATAAAAGGCATATTCTTTTTCACATAGGCCATTAGCCTTACTCCTAAACCTAATCCTAGTCATATATAAAGCATTGTGTTCCAAATCACTGGAAATTAAAGGGGTATTCTGACATCAGGAAAAATAAATATGTACATAAATGTTGCAGAAGCATATGGCATAGCATATCTGCCCAAGTCCTGAAACCACCAATATTCAGTTTTTTGTGGGTTTTAGTCCTGAACTTCTAGGTTGTACTTACTGGTTGAGTAGTTGCTCAGTACTAAAATTCCCAGAATACATTTCTTTCCCTTCAGTCCTCCCACCCTGCCTATTCCTCTCCCACAAGACTCCGGCCAGTTCCTTGCCCAGAGCTGAGGTAGAACATCTCATTTTACAGAAAACTATTTAACACTCAGAGATGTTGCAGCACCTGTTATTAATTCATTGTCTGCTTTTCTGTCTGTTGCATTGTTCTGTGCAAGGCGGTATGCTGTAACCACACCTCATTCTCTTTAACAGTCCCCAAAAATATATGTACATGTGTCATGTCCCAGCACAGTAACATCCTCACTACTTGAACTCTGTTCGGGTAGATGGAGTTCCCCAAGATGCCTGCCTCTGTTATAGGCTTGAGTCCTAATGTAGTTTTGATATCAAAATGTATTTTACTGTGTTTTTCAGTATCATACTGTAACGTTAACTGCTTTGCTAGTGTTAATTGTTTTCAACTGTAAGAGCTGGTGAATAGCCACATGTCTCCTGCAGCCAATCAGAGAAGTCATCCTTATTGCCACCCTATCCCTCTTAGATAGGGAAGTAAATCCCAACTGTGAGTAAGTCACAAGTTTTCTGCAGCCAATCAGAGAAGCCATCCTTGTTTCCGCCCTATCCCTCTTTGATAGGAGAAAAAAAAGGTTAGCTGAGATTCTGGCTTTGGTCAGTAAAGATGTAACAGCTCCTGTGTCACTCTCCTCTTACCTCACTGAGGGGTTTGTATTTTCACATCCAGTTCTCATACCTTAAATGAGGATAGACCCCAAACAACACTATTGCTGATCCAGGCCAAGTGGCAGTCAGATCCCGCTGCCGAGATAGTACCACAACTCAAGTGGCGCTTTAGTTACAAAAAACATTGCTGATGGTCCCTATAGCTTTTCGATGAAGACACGGGTTATCCTATGGGCTGCACCTATCCCTATGACGGACTAGTGCCTCTGTTGGATGCTGTACAGTTAGTGGTGTTTCGACTATATCCATGGAAACACGGGAGAGGGAATTTTTTGTTGTTGTCACAAACTGCCCCCCGTGAGGATCTCAGGGGTGTGCACCAAAATTAGAACCTGCTGGAAAGAGCCAGGTCTAGATCTGAATTTCCCAGTTATCATCAGCTAGTCAGTCAAGTGAAAATCCAGTCTAAAATCAGTCTAAGTCTTCTGTCAGCTGCTATTGTATATGTTTTACCTCAAGTTTGTACCAAGCGAATTGTCTGTTGTATGCTATGGATCTGCAACCAGGTTAGAAAAGTTTAAGCGGTTATCAAAAATCTCTGCATTTGTGGATTTATTTCCCGTCACATACAGATGACTGCTTCATTGGAAACATGGCTAGTGGAGTTCACACAGTACTAGAACCACCATCATCGTAGATCCACACCACCACCACACTCCTGGCCTCACAAACAAAATCACTGCCACTATCCCACACATAGTGACTGTTCAACATTTAACCTCTGCGTCCCTTACTACATATGTGTATAACATTGAGATGATGAAGAATGTAAGGGCTGTTCAGAGGTGATGACAGACAATGCCACATTAAAATGAAATAACTACACAACTTACTGCCAGAGATGAATAACACAAATGCATGCTGAAGCCATTATAATTTGTCATAACACTATATTAGTTAGTTATAAGTCGTGGGGCAATAGTCTTATTTAAATACAATTTTCTGACACCAAAATATCCCTTTAAACCCAGAAGCAGTGAGAATATCTCTTGTCCTGAGTCCAGGATAGCCTAACATTTACACTTACTTACATAAAGCTGAGATTTGAAAAATAAATGTATTTAGAAGTTTTCATTGTTACTGACTGAAGATGTATGACTAAGGGTCTATTCATACGGGTCTATTCACAAGGCTATTAACCCCTTAAGGACTCAGGGTTTTTCCGTTTTTGCACTTTCGTTTTTTCCTCCTTACCTTTTAAAAATCATAACCCTTTCAATTTTCCACCTAAAAATCCATATTATGGCTTATTTTTTGCGTCGCCAATTCTACTTTGCAGTGACATTAGTCATTTTACCCAAAAATGCACGACGAAACCAAAAATGTGCGACAAAATCGAAAAAAAACGCCATTTTGTAACTTTTGGGGGCTTCTGTTTCTACGCAGTGCATATTTTGGTAAAAATTACACCTTATCATTATTCTGTAGGTCCATACGGTTAAAATGATACCCTACTTATATAGGTTTGATTTTGTCGCACTTCTGGAAAAAATCATAACTACATGCAGGAAAATTTATACGTTTAAAAATGTCATATTCTGACCCCTATAACTTTTTTATTTTTCCACATATGGGGCGGTATGAGGACTCATTTCTTGCGCCGTGATCTGAAGTTTTTATCGGTATGATTTTTGTTTTGATCGGACTTTTTGATCACTTTTTATTCATTTTTTAATGTTATAAAAAGTGACCAAAATATGCTTTTTTGGACTTTGGAATTTTTTTGCGCGTACGCCATTGACCGTGCGGTTTAATTAATGATATATTTTTATAGTTTGGACATTTATGCACACGGCGATACCACATATGTTTATTTATTTTTTTTTTTACACTGTTTTATTTTTTTTATGGGAAAAGGGGGGTGATTCAAACTTTTATTAGGGAAGGGGTGACCTTTATTAACACTTTTTTTTTGCAGTGTTATAGGTCCCATAGGGACCTATAACACTGCACACACTGATCTCCTATGCTGATCACTGGCGTGTATTAACACGCCTGTGATCAGCATTATCGGCGCTTGACTGCTCCTGCCTGGATCTCAGGCACGGAGCAGTCATTCGTCGATCGGACACCGGGGAGGCAGGTAATGGCCCTCCCGGTGTCCGGTCAGCTGTTCGGGACGCCGCGATTTCACCGCGGCGGTCCCGAACAGCCCGACTGAGCAGCCGGGTCACTTTCAGTTTCACTTTAGAAGCGGCGGTCAGCTTTGACCGCCGCTTCTAAAGGGTTAATACCGCACATCTCCGCGATCGGCCATGTGTGGTATTAGCCACGGGTCCCGGCCGTTGATTAGCGCCGGGACCGACGCGATATGATGCGGGATCGCGGCGCGATCCCGCTTCATATCGCGGGAGCCGGCGCAGGACGTAAATATACGTCCTGCGTCGTTAAGGGGTTAACACATCTTCACACATCCGTTTTGCAGTTGCCCGCTTTCTCAAAGCATTGACTGCTTTGAGAAAGCGGGCAACCATGAAATGTAAGCCTCTGGCCCCCACTCAGCCTTGTGCCAACCACTGACCTCTTCATTCCCACCGGGCAAGTGTTTTAATGGATCGCAATAAAGGATAGTTTTTTTTATGTCTAAAGGTGAGTACATCCAGCTTACTTTATCTACTGTTTATAGCTAATATTCATGTATTCTTATTTACATTGCAAGAACAAAGTTTTCTTCTATATATAAATATAATGCAATGCAGAACCGAAAAGAATGGTTTATACCTTTAAACACCAAATGTTCTATGACCTCTTAAGGGTGGAAGAATAAAGACAAATATATTATTCCATAATTATATTCCTTTAAAATAAATAAGTTATTGTCCATTTCTATTAACCCCTTAAGGACCAAACCCATTTTCACCTTAAATGGGCATTGTCAGATATAAAAACTTTTGATATGTTGTAAAGCATGCAAAACCAATAGGTTTTGCATTTGCTTTCATTAAAAAAATGTCTGTATTTCATACTGAAAAAGCCAGTCAAAAAACTGCCTCCCTGCCTCCTGGGATGCATACCAGCCTGGCTGTGTCCACTCGTCATCACCTGCGTCACGGACCCACTTCATGATTGACAGGTCTGCAGATCTAAACTGCTGTGATTGGCTCCCTCACTGTCTGTGTTTCTGTGAGGAGAAGGGGGAGGGGCGGGAGTACACTGCTGCGTGTGAGCAGATGATAAAAGAAGCTGGTGACTGAAGATGGGGACTGAAAGGAGGATTATTTGTTTAAAAAGTAAGTGTCCCTGTATGTAAATATGTGTGGGTGTGAATATTTATGTATGTGTGTGTAAATCTGTGTTGTCTAGGTAATGTGCATGTGTATGAATAAATGAAGTCAACGAGTGTGTGTGTATGTATCTAATACAGGGGGACTACAATCATATGCCTCCAGCTGTTGCAAAACTTCAACTGCCAGCATGCCTGCACAGCCAAATGATGTGTGGGCATGTTGGGAGTTGTAGTTTTGCAACAGTAGGAGGAACACTGCCTATCACAGCCTACACAGTATCTAATACAGGGGGACTACAATCATATGCCTCCAGCTGTTGCAAAACTACAACTCAAAGTATGTGTGGGCATGCTGGGAGCTGTAATTTTGCAAAAGCTGTAAGCACACAGTGTGTGTGTGTGTGTGTGTCTAGCATAAAACCAGAAAGGAAAGGGTTACAGATGCTCACTCCCAGACCAGTGACTGAGGAGAGTGAGGGAGGGGGAGTGGTTATCACCTGAGGAGAAGAAAGGGACCCGCCCCCCTGCCTCTAGTCGACAACATTAAGGTAATTCAGAAATTAAGCTAATTCTGAGAGAAATATAGGTCATAGACACATAAAAATCTTCAATGTGAGATACTGAGCAACGTATAACTGTTTTTTTTTTTTTTGGGTGATCTGACAGGTATGCCTTAAGGACCAGAGCATTGTTTTTGCAAATCTGACCACTGTTATCATTAATAACTCTGGGATGATTTTTCTTTTCATTATGATTCCGAGATTGTTTTTTCGTGACATATTCTACTTTATGTTAGTGGTAAATTTTTGGCGATGCTTGCATCATTTCTTGGTGAAAAATTCCAAAATTCGATGAAAAATATGAAAATATTTTATTTATTTTTTTACTTTGAAACTCTCTGCTTTATAAGGAAAATTGACATCCCAAATAAATTATGTATTGATTCACATATACAATATGTGAAGCAATAGTAGGCTGTGCAAATGAAAAATAAAATTTTTCATTTTCACAGACTACTGTTCCAAAAATATGTCAGACACCTGTGGGGTGTAAATGCTCACTGCACCCCTTATTTCATTCCGTGAGGAGTGTAGTTTCCAAAATGGGGTCACATGTTCTGGCACCATGTAAATACACATGGCCTTCAATTCCAGACAAATTCTCTCTCCAGAATGGCACTCCTTCTCTTCTGAGCATTGTAGTGCACCCGCAGAGCACTTTACATCCACATATGGGGTATTGCCATACATTCTGTGAGGGGTGTAGTTGCCAAAATGGCGTCACATGTGGGTATTTATTTTTTTGCATTTATGTCAGAACCGCTGTAAAATCAGCCACCCCTGCGCAAATGTAGGCCTCAAATGTACATAGTGCGCTCTCACTCCTGAGCCATGTTTTGAGCCCGCAGAGCATTTAACATCCACATATGGGGTATTTCCGTACCACACTGGTTGGAAAACCTTGAAAAGTATGAGGCTACATCAGCATGTTTGTGTAAAAAATAAAAATTTTTACACTAACAGGCTGGTGTAGACCCCAACTTTTCCTTTTCATAAGGGGTAAAAGGAGAAAAATCCCCCCAAAATTTGTAACGCAATTGCTCCTGAGTAAGAAAATACCCCATTATAATAAATGTTGCCGAGAAGCATTAGATCATTGTGCATGTTGTGGATGTGCGACCATGTCTGTTTTCTCTATTTGAATTCTGTTTTAACAAAAAAACTGGGAAGCATAACTTCTAAAGGAGTAGTGACATAAGTTTAATGAGTGTTACGCATCCACACGTTTATCTGGTGTAGGATGTCATTGTGGTACTTGTGACCATCTGCAGGCATCCTTCATTGTATACATATTATGCTGGAGATCGCCCATAGCAACAGACCACAAGTGCAGGACCTCCACCCCAGCGTAAGTGCACAACTGCACTTGGGGTTGAGTACCTCCTGCCATTTCAGACCATGTCAAATTAAGCTGTTTAAGGTCTAAAGACTATACTAATGCACCCTTTTATCACATTGGGTAGCATTAAGGTTTCACATGTGAGGCCGGCACTGTATTAGCCACCCAGGGTGGGGCTTGTAGCCTGTCTCCCCCCTCCCATTGTATGTGTGCTCAGCCACACTGGAGGTAACCGGGGAACAGTCTGCATGTCGAACCTAATGCTGATGTAATTTTGTTCCTGGTTTTGCTTATCCGGCACAGGTAGGTTAGTGTTAGGTCCTGTACCACTTGAGAAACCTTGGCGTTGGTATGTAGGCTCAGGTATGTCCTTCATATAAGGATATACTGGCTAATGTCTCAATTTTACATCAGTTTTGAAGGTTAGCTAATGTCATTGTTTACATCTACCACAGCAGTGAATCTATATTATGGTAGTTGTCCGGCTAATGTCTCATTTTTACATCAGTTTTGAGGGTTAGCTAATTTCATTGTTTACATCTACCACAGCAGTGAACCTATATTATGGTACTTGTGACCGTCTGCAGGCATCCTTCATTGTATGCACATTGTGCTGGGGATAGCCCTTAGCAACGGACCACAAGTGCAGGACCTCTACCCCAGCGTAGGTGCACAAATGCACTTGGGGTTGAGCACCTCCTGCCATTTCAGACCACGTCAATGTAGTTTTTCATAAGTTTAACAGACCCTTGAATGGTAAATCTGTTAAGCAATTATATTTATGAATTCCTTCAATTGTAGCAATATAAATCATGTTGGTTGGCACCCTGCATTCCCAGAAACAGTTATTAAAGTGTTTCAGAGGAGAGTAGGCATGTTAACACACTAGATCTCAGAATTTTCTTATCCAAAAAAGCCTACTTTTTAATCTGTGATTTTGTATTTTTGAATAAATTCAAAATATTAATACATTTTATCAGAGCCTTTAAAACTTTCATATTTCATTGCATGCTATTTTAAGCTCTAGCTAGTTTGATCTAAGAACCCTTTTCTGGGCTCCATCTTAAGATAGATCCTTTTTGTGGCATTCCTGTAAATTGTAGTATCGATATATTATGTGCTTGGATTACTGTGATTCTAGAAAATGGATTATAGTCAGTAGTCCTGATTTTGTAAGCACAACACTGTTCACTATGTCCATTACCTCTCTGAGAGTTTATGGTTCATTGTGTGTGCTTGTTCTCATTTAGATTCATATCTGGATCACTGAACAGGAAACCTAAATACATCTAACATTCAGTGCCCATTCCATCGCTTTGATACTGTGTGAGGGTAGAATGGTTAATTGACTACAATAAGACTTGAAGCCAAGTTGCAGCCATCAAATATAATCAACCATATAATGATACAGTTACATTCAATATTTTATGCTGTACATTCTGGTTGTTGCACATTTATTGCAGCTTAATATTACAATAATTCATATACTGCGGCCCAAAGGGTATGGTGCTGGAAGAAAAGGGCACTGGTATAGAAAACTCATTAAGTGTTTATCATGATTTCTGCTCCATAATATCATATATGAAGGGTTTAGCTGTGATCATTAGAAGTCAGTGGGGGAGATTTATCAAAGGATTTAGACTGGTTTTTCCTGTCTAAATTTGTCGCACAGAAAGTCGCAGTCTAAATATGTGCGACTTTTCTGCGACTTTTGCTCTAGAGGGGTTTTAGAACATGATGCATGCAAGTCTATTTTAGACGGAAATGCATTGGAAAATGCATTGGTGCTGAATTTATCAAGTGCGACTTTTGTGCGACAAGTCGCATCTGCCCAAAATACGCTGAAATGTCAGACCATGTTGGAGCAAGTCTAAATGCAGTTTAAGCTGTAGACCCTGAAGTCTGAGCACAGAATTTATCGAGGGATGTGAGACCTTTGATAAATTAGGAGCACAATAGACAGGAGACTACCACATACGCTGGTCTATAAGCATACCCAGAATAGACTAGATTAGTAAATCTCCCCCAGTAAGCCTAAACTCTGAGCCTAGGTGAATGAATGGAAATTTCCCTGGATGAAAGGTGCTTCTCCAAAGACATAGATAGGTTCAAACAAACATATTTTATTGGTAAGGCAACACGTTTTGCTCCTGAACCAGGATCTTCGTCAAGCATAAACTCTGAGCTTAGAAAGAGCTGGTTTTCTGACATTAATTATAAGTGTCCTATAATTTAAACCCCTCTGTTTCTAGAATACACCATACATCATGTATAAATAATGGTAAGCACTGTGTTCTCGGTACTCAGTACCTAAAAACTCCTGCAGAGGAAGAAGCCCTCCTGACCTACAAGGGACACAAGCCTTAACCTAATGCAGCTGCTTTCAGATGCTTCTACTGGCTTTCCAGTTAGACATCTGGGTCCCTAGTTGTCACGACCGACTGCAGGGACAGGGAGAGTGAGCCATAAACTTACCCTAAAAACACTCTCCCTGCCTACTTGCCTATCCATCCTAAGTGATGGATCGACAACTTGGAGTCAGTCCCTCCCTGCGCTACAATGCAGTGGCGTAAAAACAAATAATAAACCTAGTCGGTCATAGGCCAGAAACAGAAACAGGAGAACTACTTGACAACTAGATATACCAAATAGGAAATAAATACTGACAGGGCAGAATGTAAACAGGCAAACTGATCAAGAACATAGGACACACTGGAACACAGAACAAACAAACTGGACACCCCACTCCACAAAAGGAGTAGACGGCATAATAAAGCCAAATAGACTACTGGCCAGCGGGCACACTCCACTGTGTGAACAGGATTCTGACCCAGTAGGAAACAAACATATAATACATGAAACTTCATAAAAATGGATACAAGAAAACCAAATTCTACAACATAGAGGAACTCTGGACAGAATACTAAACAGGATATATTTCAAGAGACAAGACAGGATAAATTCAAAACCAAACTCCACTAAAAGGAGGAATGCAGGACAGGATTCTCAGTGTGAACACAGACCAAACAAATCAGAATGGACAAACTAATCCTAAAACTGACTAATGTAACAAGACGTAAAACTCAGATAATATCACAGAATAAATACAAGATGCATACTCAAGCAGACTTGGAAGTATATTGCACAAGCAGACAAAGTGTATTGCACTCAATAACCAGCAACTAGAAAGCAGACTTAGCTGGAGTTAATAGGCACACCTGCCTTGCAATTGGAGGGAAAAGCTTAACTCTTCCATGCCTGGAAGAAAAGCACAGAAAACAGAAACTGAAAAACAAGGTCTGACCAGTGCCTAAAACAGAAAAATGCAAAAACAAATAAACGGACATTACACTAGTGAGCTGTACTAAAGGTAACCTTTCACCAATTCTTTGAGAAACCCCATCAAAATGTGACCAACATTCAAGATGTGTTCCATTTAAACTGCATCAAGTTCAACCTAAAGCCCTACTGTGTTGATCTAGAAGAAGATGACAACCCCCATGAGGCTGATGCCAATTGCCCCATAACAGAGAAAAAATTCCTTCCCGACTTCAATATGGCAATCAGAATAAGTCCCAAGATCAACGTCCTATCCCCGTAAATCTTGTATCCATTACCTGTAATATTATAATTTTCTAGAAAAACATCCAGATTCCCCTTGAACTTGTTTATTGGGTCAGACATCACAACATCATGTGGCAGAATGTTCCATTGTCTCACTGCTCTTACAGTAAAGAATCTCTGTCTGTGATGATGGTGAAACCTTCTTTTCTTTATATGTGGAGAATGCCCCCTTTGTCATGATTACCTTCCTAGGTATAAAAAAAATCACTAGAAAGATCTCTGTACTGTCCATTCATATATTTGTACATTGTGATCAATTCGCCCCTAAGACGTCTGTTCTCCAAACTAAATAACCCCAATCTTGACAACCTGTCTTGATACTGTAATCCTTCCATACCAACAATTATCCTTGTTGCCCGCCTCTTTTCATTTTCATTCAGTTCAACCATGGCCCTCCTATACGCAGGCACCCAAAACTGGACACAATATTCCATGTGCGGTCTGACTAATGGTTTATACAGAGGTAAAATTATGTTTCTGTCCCAAGCCTCTATGAGGGGCATTTACTAAGGGTTTTAGTCATTTTTTTCTGACTATTTTTGGCGCAAAATTGTCGCAATTGCACCTACCCTATTTTTTGTGCGACTTTCTCTAGCAAGAGCTAGAAAGTAAAAAAAAAATTTCCCGCATAATTCACGCAAGTTTTCAATTTTTACTTGCAGTGGTCAGGTATTTATTAACTGAGACAGTCGCAGTTGCGCAATAAACTGTCGCAACGGCCGTAAAAATTGACTAAATTTACTCCAGCTCCAACATGGAGCAGGAAAAGCTACTGCCGCCCAAGCTCCGACATACTTTCTCCCCGCTACCCTCACTGCGCTACCGGGACACTACAGTGATTTACATCCCACCCCTCTCACCTGCCAGCGCCACACAACTCCCATCTGTCTGCTGTTGCAAGACTACAAGTCCCAGCATGCCCTTACAGTGAGGACACGCTGGGAGTTGTAGTCTTGTAGCAGCGGGAGCTGAGCGGCGCGGGCGGGAGACAAGGGGGGGATGTATATCAGTGTGAGGGTAGCGGGGAGGCCGTATGGGGAGCCCTGGCGGCTGCACTGTAATGTCAGCCCGGGCTCCTGCCCTGACAGCCAAAGGCTTTGGCTGTCAGGGCATGCTGGGTGTTGTAGTTTTGCAACAGCTGGAGGGCCACAGTTTGCAGACCACTGGGTACTCTGCCGCAAACATCTTATCCTGTGTCCAGAGGATAGGGGATAAGATGTTCGATCACGGGGGGTCCTGCCGCTGGGGACCCCAGCAATCCCCATGCCGCTTGCAGCTTCCACATTTGTGATGGCATGCCGCGCCCCTTCCATTCATGTCAATGGGAGGAGGCATAACGGCTTTGCCATAACGGCTTTGCCATAGAAAGGAATAGGGGGTGCAGTGCGCTTGAGGCTATGGGGTACTTTAAGGGATGGCAATGCCAATCACCTTAACTACACCAAGTGCCTTAAAACACTGAACTCCTCCTTTTTGTGCCAACTTGGGATCTCTGTCTGTGATACCCAATCCAACTTGGCTAATGCCTCTACTCACCTTAAAGGGGTACTCCGGTGGAAAACTTTTTTTTTTAATCAACTGGTACCAGAAATTAGACAAGATTTGTAAATGACGTCTATAAAAAATTATTAATCCTTCCAGTACCTATTAGCTGCTGTATACTACAGAGAAAATTCTCTTCTATTTGGGATTTCTTTTTTGTTACTACCACAGTGCTCTCTGCTGACACCTCTGTTCATTTTGGGAAATGTCCAGAGCAGCATATGTTTGCTATGGGGATTTTCTCCTGCTCTGGACAGTTTCTAAAATGGACAGATGTGTCAGCAGAGAGCACCTTGGTCTTGACAGAAAAGAAATCCCAAATAGAAAAGAATTAGTTCTGTAGTATGTAGCTGCTAAGAAGTACTGGAAGGATTATAAAATTTTAATAGAAATAATTTACATATCTGGCAAACAACAGAGCACATACGTGCACTCACCGATCAGTGGAGACCGTTGCGTGTAGAAGTCCGGTAACGGGAAGCTGGATCGTAGCATCAGCGCAGGTAGAATGGCGCTCGGTGGCTACGCCGGCAGTTTCGCATGTAAGTGCGTGCTTCTTCCGGCCTCAAGTGCATGAGGCCGGAAGAAGCACGCACTTACGTGCGAAGCTGCCGGCATAGCCTCCGAGCGCCATTCTACCTGCGCTGATGCTGTGATCCAGCTTCCTGTTACCGGACTTCTCCATGCAACGGTCTCCACTGAGCAGTGAGTGCACGTACGTGCTCTGTTGTTTGCTACTATTGATACTTCATACTTTGTGCATGTGCACCACGCAGGAGACATAGGCCCAGATTTATCAAACTGTGTGAGAGAAAAACTGGAATGATTTTCCCACAGCAACCAATCACAGCTCAGCTTTTACTTTACCAAAGCTTGTTAGCTGAGCAGTGATTGGTTGCTCCATTTTTTCTCTCACACAGTTTGATAAATCTGGGCCATAGAGTTGGTTTGCTGAGGCCATGCTGACATCCAGGACAGGTGTAGTTTGCCTTTTGTGTGCTCCCCCCCCCCCTTCCTATCTCACTGTTTGAATAATTTATATATCTGTTTAACTTTCTTGCACCAGTTGATTTAAAAAAAAAGTTTTCCACCTGAGTACCTGCCTTTCACCGCTCACTGCATGATGGCATAGTCAGATACTGTATATAACTCATATCTCTGACTGTGACATCATATAGTGAGCGGTGAAAGGCACGTAGAAAATAGCAATAGTCCATTCATAAGCCACACACTTTACTTTTTTTGCCTCTTGCTTGGCTGAGGCTGAGGCCTCTTAGATTTATTACAGAATTAGCACTGCAGCCCAGAGTATTTCTGGAGAGAACTGTAGTGAGTCAGACTGTCTGCCTCACTACAGTCCCTGCCAGAAATACTCTGTGCTGCTGGGAAGCCTACTCCATCTTCTACCTGCCTTTCACTTCCCTCTACATGACGGCACAGTCAGAGATATAAGTTATATTTCACATATAACTTATAAGTCAGACTGTGCCATCATATAGGGAGTGGTGAAAGGCAGGTAGAAGATACATACAACTATACAATTAATAAGCCACCCACCTGGCCAGGCTAGCCTGTTTTTGGGTCCATGCAGATGTCGACTGAGAAAGCCGGCAGAGAGGTCAGGGCACTTCTTCAGCAGGGCTCTGTGCACTGAGGACAAGCTGGGCTCTGTACACTGAGGGGGCTCCATACACTGACAACAAGCAGGGGTCTTTACATTGAGGACAAGCAGGGCTCTGTACACTGAGGACAAACAGGGCTCTGTGCACTGAGGACAAGCAGGGCTCTGTACACTGAGGAGAATCAGAGCTCTGCACACTGAGGACAAGCAGGGCTCTGTACATTGAGGACAAGCAGGGCTCTGGACACTGAGGACAAGCAGGGCTCTGTACACTGAGGACAAGCAGGGCTCTGTACACCGAGGACAGGCAGGGCTCTGTACACTGAGGACAAGCAGGGCTCTGCACACTGAGGACAAGCAGGGCTCTGCACACTGAGGACAAGCAGGGCTCTGTACACTGAGGACAAGCAGGGCTCTGCACACTGAGGACAAGCAGGGCTCTGCACACTGAGGACAAGCAGGGCTCTGTACACTGAGGACAAGCAGGGCTCTGTAGATTGAGGACAAGCAGGGTTCTGTACGCTGAGGACAAGCAGGGCTCTGCGCATTGAGGACAAGCAGGGTTCTGTACACTTAGGACAAGCAGGGCTCCATACACTGAGGACAAGCAGGGCTTTGTACACTAAGGACAAGCAGGGCTCTGTACACTGAGGAAAAGTGTGGCTCTGTACACTGAGGACAAGCGGGGCTCTGTACATTGAGGACAAGCAGGGCTCCGTACACAGAGGACAAGCAGGCCGGGCGCACTGGCCTTCGGTGGCAGCAGTAAACTCCGGCACTGCCGGACGTGAAGTTCACGTGACCTAAGCGCCGCTCACAGGCAGCCACTGCGGTTCTCTTAAAGGGCTGCCGCTACAGTGGCTGTCTGGGAGCGGAATAACTGTAACAGCTCCGGGTCCCGATCCGAACTAGCGGCCACAGCGGGCCCTTTCCTCATGCTGGGCCTGGCTATTTAATAAGAAAAAATAATACATTTTCTTTAAAAAGATTTTATATGACAGGCGGCGGACAGCGGGCCCTTTTCCCGGCCGGGCCTTCGGACCACGGTCGAATGGACTGGCCGGTCAGTCCGCCCCTGGTTGTTATAATAATATATACAGTAGTTGTTATAATAATGTACAGTAGTAGCTGTTATAATAATATATACAGTGGTAGTTTTTATTATAATAACTACTACTGTATATATTATAACAACTACTATTGTATATATTATTATAACTACTATTGTGTATATTATTATTATAACAGCTACTAATGTATATATTATTATAACAACTACTGTATATGTTATTATAACAACTACTGTATATGTTATTATAACAACTACTGTATATATTATTATAACAACTACTGTATATATTATTATAACAACTACTGCTGTATATGTTGTTATAACAAACACTGCAGTATATATTATTATAACTACTGCTGTATAAATTATTATAATATATAGCAGTAATTGTTATAATAATATATACAGTAGTAGTTATTATAATAATATATACACTAGCAGTTGTTATAACAATATATACAGCAGTAGTTGTTATAATAATACATACAGCAGTAGTTGTTATAATAATATATACAGTAGTAGTTGTTATAATAATATATACAGCAGTAGTTGTTATAACAATATATACAATAGTAGTTATAATAATATATTCAGCAGTAGTTGTTTATAATATATACAGTAGTAGTTGTTATAATAATATATACAGCAGTAGTTGTTATAATAATACATACAGCAGTAGTTGTTATAATAATAATATTTACAGTAGTAGTTGTTATAATAATATATACAGTAGTAGTTGTTATAACAATATATACAATACTAGTTATAATAATATATACAGCAGTAGTTATTATGACAATATATACAGCAGTAGTTGTTATAATAATATATACAGCAGTAGTTGTTATAACAATATATACAGCAGTAGTTGTTATAACAATATATACAGTAGTAGTTGTTTTAACAATATATACAACAGTAGTTGTTATAACAATATATACAGCAGTAGTTGTTATAATACATACAGCAGTAGTTGTTATAATAATATGTACAGTAGTAGTTGTTATAACAATATATACAGCAGTAGTTGTTATAACAATATATACAGCAGTAGTTGTTATAACAATATATACAGTAGAAGTTGTTATAACAATATATACAGCAGTAGTTATTATAACAATATATACAGCAGTAGTTGTTATAACAATATATACAGCAGTAGTTGTTATAATAATATATACAGCAGTAGTTGTTATAACAATATATACAGTAGTAGTTGTTATAACAATATATACAGCAGTAGTTGTTATAATAATATATAATGTAGTAGTTGTTATAATAATACATACAGCAGTAGTTGTTATAATAATATGTACAGTAGTAGTTGTTATAACAATATATACAGCAGTAGTTGTTATAACAATATATACAGCAGTAGTTGTTATAACAATATATACAGTAGTAGTTGTTTTTATAATCAGACATACAGCAGTAGTTGTTATAATAATATATACAGCAGTAGTTGTTATAACAATATATACAGCAGTAGTTGTTATAACAATATATACAGTAGTAGTTGTTATAATAATATATACAGCAGTAGTTGTTATAACAATATATACAGCAGTAGTTGTTATAACAATATATACAGCAGTAGTTGTTTTAACAATATATACAGCAGTAGTTGTTATAACAATATATACAGCAGTAGTTGTTATAACAATATATACAGCAGTAGTTGTTTTAACAATATATACAGCAGTAGTTGTTATAACAATATATACAGTAGTAGTTGTTATAACAATATATACAGCAGTAGTTGTTATAACAATATATACAGTAGTAGTTGTTATAACAATATATACAGCAGTAGTTGTTATAATAATATATAATGTAGTAGTTGTTATAATAATACATACAGCAGTAGTTGTTACAATAATATATACAGTAGCAGTTGTTATAATAATATATACAGCAGTAGTTGTTATAACAATATGTACAGCAGTAGTTGTTATAACAATATATACAGTAGTAGTTGTTTTTATAATCATACTAGCTGAATACCCGGTGTTGCCCGGCTTTTCCTTCCTAATCCTTGTTGACATCCTATCCCGTCATCATATCCCAACCTCATATCCTATCCTCACATCTTGTCCTCATATCCCGACCTCCTATCCCGAACTCTTATCCCAATCTCCTATCCCGTCCTCCTATATTGTTGTCATATCCCAACCCCATATCCTGTCCTCATATCCTGACCTCCTATCCCGTCATCATATCCCAACCTCATATCCTCACATCTCGTCCTCGTCCTCATATCCCGAACTCTTATCCCAACCTCCTATCCCGTCCTCCTATTCTGACCTCCTATCCCATCCTCCTATCCTGACCTCCGATCCCGACCTCCTATCCCAACCTCCTATCTCAACCTCCTATCCTGACCTCCTATCTCGTCCTCCTATCCCGTCCTCCTATCCTGTCCTCCTATCTAGACCTACTATCCCGACCTCCTATCCCGACCTCCTATCTCAACCTCCTATCCTGACCTCCTATCCCGTCCTCCTATCCCGTCCTCCTATCCCGTTCTCCTATCCCGTCCTCCTATCTAGACCTCCTATCCCGACCTCCTATCCTGACCTCCTATCCTGACCTCCTATCCCGACCTCCTATCCTGTCCTCCTATCCTGACCTCCTATCTCGACCTCCTATCCCATCCTCCTATCTCGACCTCCTATCTCGACCTCCTATCCTGACCTCCTATCTTGACCTCCTATCTCGACCTCCTATCCTGACCTCCTATCTCGACCTCCTATCCCGACCTCCTATCTCAACCTCCTATCCTGACCTCCTATCCCGTCCTCCTATCCCTTCCTCCTATCCCGTTCTCCTATCCCGTCCTCCTATCTAGACCTCCTATCCCGACCTCCTATCCTGACCTCCTATCCTGACCTCCTATCCCGACCTCCTATCCTGTCCTCCTATACTGACCTCCTATCCCGACCTCCTATCCTGTCCTCCTATCCTGACCTCCTATCTCGACCTCCTATCCCATCCTCCTATCTCGACCTCCTATCTCGACCTCCTATCCTGACCTCCTATCTTGACCTCCTATCTCGACCTCCTATCCTGACCTCCTATCTCGACCTCCTATCCCATCCTCCTATCTCGACCTCCTATCTCGACCTCCTATCCTGACCTCCTATCTCGACCTCCTATCCCGTCCTCCTATCCCGACCTCCTATCCCGTCCTCCTATCTCGTCCTCCTATCCCGACCTCCTATCTCAACCTCCTATCCCATCCTCCTATCTCGACCTCCTATTCCGACCTCCTATCCTGACCTCCTATCCCGACCTCCTATCTCGACCTCTTATCCCGTCCTCCTATCTCCACCTCATATCCGGTCCTCATAACCCGACCTCCTAACTCGACCTCCTATCCCGACCATCCCGTCCTCCTATCTTGACCTCCTATCTCGACCTCCCATCCCGTCCTCATATTCCGACTTGTAATATGTGTACCAGGTATTGAAATATCTCCAGCCGTACAGAGGTTATGTGGGAACATACATTTCCTATTGATTTGCATGGGACTTTAAACAAAACCCCTGACCCTCACAAATGGGGGTAGTTAAGGGTTAAATTAACTATCTTATATTTTAAGTGGACATATAAGTAACATGTGACCAAGAATTATCGAAATATCTCCAGCCGTTTGAAGTTATGCAGTAACATATATTTCCCATAGACTTGTATAGGACTTTAAACATAAACCCCTCCCCTGGCAAATGGGGGTGAGTAAGGGTTAAATCACCTAGCCTATGTTTGTTGTTGACATATAAGTAACATGTGTGCAAAGTTTCATGTTAATATCTTTAGCCGTTTGGAAGTTTTTGTGGAACATACATACATACACACACATACGTTGAGTTTTATATATATATATATATATATATATATATATATATATATACATATATATATAGATATACAGCAGTAGTTGTTATAACAATATATACAGTAGTAGTTGTTATAATAATATATACAGCAGTAGTTGTTATAACAATATATACAGTAGTAGTTGTTATAATAATATATACAGCAGAAGTTGTTATAATAATATATACAGTAGTAGTTGTTATAACAATATATACAGCAGTAGTTATTATAATAATACATACAGTAGTAGTTGTTATAATAATATATACAGTAGTGGTTGTTATAATAATAATATATACAGTAGTAGTTGTTATAACAATATATACAGTAGTAGTTGTTTTTATAATCATATATATATGCAGTAGTTGTTATAATAATATATACAGTAGTAGTTGCAATAATATATGCAGTAGTTGTTCTAATATCCGTGCTGATTACTCCCTCTTGTGATCACAGTTCCCCTCAGTGCCTGCCCTCTGCACATTTCTGCTGCTCAGTTGGTTACACTCATAATAAATTATTTATCTGGAAGCAGATCCCTGTACTGCAGTTACTGTTAGTGAGGTGAATATTGTAGATCTGTGTCTCAAGTGACAGTGCTGAGGACTGCTTTTTGCATTGCAAGTACTATGGATAATATACTACTGTATGGGCTCATGTGCTGTGTACAATCTAAACAAATATGTAATAACTAGCGATGAGTGAGCGGAGCCCAGCAAACCCGGTCTGATTCAGAACTTTAGGGTAAAAGCAGCCTACCAAACTTTCAAACTATACCAGGCTCTGCCTGAAAATGGTGTTATTATAGTGGAAGGGATGAAGAACACATGGCATTTTGGAGTCAGAATGCATGATAGGATGAGGAAATAACAGAGGTGGTGTCGGGATAGCCTAGCATACCTTATAGCTAGCAGCAAGATCACATGATCTTTGCTTTTCTTTAATGTTTTGGACTTACTCCTTGAAAGGATCAAAATAAAGACCAAATAGTGCCCAAAATACTATGGGGGAGATTTTTCAAAACCTTTGCAGAGGAAAAGTCACCCAGTTGCCCATAGCAACCAGTTAAACTGCTTCTTTTATTTTCAACAAGGCCTCTGAAAAATGAAAGAAGCAATCTGATTGGTTGCTAGGGGCAACTGCACCACGCTTCCTCTACACAGGTTTTGATCAATTTCCCCCATGTGTGAATTCAGTCTATCTCTCCGCAATGCACTACACCGCAGGCACCTCCTACATATACCTCTGTCAGCCAAGTAGGGAACTCCTGGATGGAGAAGCCTAAACTGTTGAAAAATCAGTTTGTTTGTTTGTCTCAATGAAACATGAAAGTCATAATTATTGAAAATCTTCTCTAATGATGGATCTCATTGTGTTATGGAATACATTGCAGATGGTTTTAATATTATGGCTCATCTGTGTATGTCATGCAGTAGTGATGCTTTTTGCACAGACAGCATCTTGGACATAGTGATGACAAATCACTATGCTATAATCTAATTTTGCTATTGAAAAGGTGTGCTGATTTCCTTATCTAAAAGCAGCTTCCATATAGTAGCAGGCTTTACTGAAAGAAGCGTATTTGAATTAATGCCACAGGCTTTCTTTCCATCAATATTCAAGTCAGATAAAATTTGAACGCTTATCTTTTGCAATATATTTGTACTGTCAACTGACTTAGCCTATTGAATAGCTAAAGAATATCTTTAATCTTTGTACTGGAGCAGATATATTATATCTCTAAGGTACACAATATTTCCGAGCCCGGAATGTTGGTAACGTTTTCTGCCAATTAGCAGCCTTTATTGACTATGAATATAACTTTAACTTACTCACTTGTAAAATCTGACACTAAAAATGTCTCCATCTTCATTACTTTATGCATCAAACCATATGAAACTATATGAAGAAGAGTTACCCCTTGCTAACCAGCTGCTATCTACAAGGGAAAATGTCAATTTACTGTAAGTGCTATTGTATGGAAAACAAAGAATGACATGACTGGAATCAACAGCCCTTCATTGTTTTTAACTGGTGCTTGTAGTCTCCAAAAACCAAGGACATATTAACGTTTTTAAGATATGGAGCATTGTGTTATGGGCAGTGGCACACGACTGCGTGGTCTACCTCTATGGGCCCTCCTCAGAATGGATTATGTGCGGACCACCGATCACACCTCTATGTCATGTTCCACTCCAGTTCATTCGTTTTATTGGTCAGACTTTTTACATTAGTCAACATGCAATTTAGAGGTGTATGAGTCTTTTTCTATGAAGCCTTTCCCTATTAACTATTCTTACCCCTCTCTCTGCTCCATCCCCAGGTACATTAATAAGTCCCAGCTCTCTATCTACACTATATTTACCTTCTATATTGTAGTTTCCCTTCCCCCCTGCCACTAGTAGTGGGAATGCACCCTAACAGCATTTCAAGGGGTATTCAAGGATTTTTCTGTATTTGACTATGCTGGAGGGGCTGTAAAATTAGTGCAGTTCATAATATAATGTCTGTAACTGTGTGTGATGGCTGGTCTTGCAATTCTTATGTGATCTTTGCTCCAATGTTTATTTTTAACAGCATACAAATTTACTGTCGTCTCAGGTTTTCCCAGGTTGCAGTGCGGCTTCAGACTTTACATCACTAGTCAGGCATTCAGAGGGAGCCTGTGTACTTTAGTGGGTGGAGCAACCGCTGGATGGGAAGGAGATGCACACTCCTCCACCCTTCTGACCATCTTCTCCCAATGAACAACTGCACCCTCCCAATTGAGGTACAGCCTGTCCCTACCATAGAGCCTGTATCTTACAGACAAGTCATCCCAGTTTTCCATGAACCTAAAATTCTCCTTCCTACACCAGTTCCTGAGCCACTTGTTCAGCTCCATATATTTCTGCTGCATCTCTTGTGGGGCACATAGTACAGGTAATATTTCTGAAAAAAATTACCTTGAAGGTCCTTGCCTTAAAGGGAACATTGAGTTCCGAATGCTGTGTGGGGCTTCACGCCCGCCCCCTCGTGACGTCACACCCCGTCATGTGATAGCTATCACGCCCCCTCCCGTAGGCTTGCATTGAGGGGCGGAGCGTGACATCACACGGGGGCGGGGCGGGACGGGACGTCACACGCCGCCCGCCCTGTAGTCGCCGGTAATCAGTCCCGGAGCGAACACGCTCTGGGGACTGATTACAAACGGGGTGCCACATGCAAGATTCCGGGGGTCCCCAGCGGCGGGACTCCCGTGATCAGGCATCTTATCCCCTATCCTTTGGATAGGGGATAAGATGTCTAAGCACCGGAGTACCCCTTTAAACTTCATCCAAAAAAATAAGAAATAACAAAACAAAGAAAACTAAACAAAAAAGATGCTAAATTAAGTATTTCTTTAAGGTGATTTCAAATAAGTTATAAACATCTTAACTCAGTCTTAAACATCTGCATGTACAATAGTGATCATGACTAGTCATGGGCAATTTGTGCCATCAGAAAATGAATAAATCAAATCCAGGCTGTGCCATTCAGTCACTCTATGGTCTCTTCTTGCTGCCACAAACTCCAGACTGTGCCATTCAGCCCCAATTTGGTTTCCCCATGCTGCCACAAACTCCAGGCAGTCATTCAGCCACTATATGGTCTCCTCATACTGATGCCACCTCCAGGCTCTGTCATTGTGCTGCCATGTGACATGTGACTCCGTGTTAAATTTGGTCCTTTGTACCCACACGCCGGGGCCAGGGACACTAAAACTTGGGAGTTAAAATTTCAAATTCCTCAATTTAAATTTAAAAATCTTAAATTCCAATGGTCTCCTCATGCTTCAGCCACCTCTAGGCTGTGCAATTCAGCCACTTTATGGTGTCATGATTCAGCCACCTCCAGACTGTGTCATTCAGCCAATATAAGGTTTACTGATGCTGCTGGGCCTGGGCCAAATTTTTTTATGGTAGCACTAGCTACTGTGGTGTCCCGGTACCATATTGCATCCAGTACCTAGTGTAGAGGTCCCCAAAGTCTGAGTAACTACATTCAGGTAGGGTTCCGCAGGTGAGACAGCCCCTAGTCAGACTCAAGTCTAACTTTAACCCCTTAACCCCTTAACGATGAAGGACGTAAATGTACATCCTGGTGATGCGGTACGTCACACCCCGTCATCCCGCGGATGTCCGCCATTAACCCCTCAGATCCCTTGATCAATACAGATCATGGCATCTGCAGAATCACGGTCACTTAATTGGATGATCGGATCGCCTGCAGCGCTGCTGCGGTGATCTGATCATTCAGCACGGCAGACAGAGGTCGCCACACCTGCCTCCGCTGTCTTCCGGGAGTCTTCTGCTCTGATCTGCCTTCCCGCAGACCAGAGCAGAAGATGACCGATAACCCTGATCAGTGCTGTGTCCTATAAATAGCACTGAACAGGATTAGCAATCGAATGATTGCTTTAAATAGTCCCCTATGGAGACTATTAAAGTGTAAAAATAAAAGTAAAAAAAAGTAAAAAAATAAAGTAAAGAAAACCCTCCCCCTGTAAAAACGTAAATTGCCCCATTTTCCCTATTTCACCCCCAAAAAGTGTTAAAAAAAAATATTTTATATACATATTTGGTATCACCCCATGTGTAAATATCTGAACAATTAAAATAAAATGTTAATGATACCATACGGTGAACGGTGTGAACGTAAAAAAAAAAAAAGTCCAAAATAGCTGCTTTTTTATAACATTTTATTCCAAAAATTATTTATAAAAAATGTATTAAAAGTTTTATATAAGCAAATATGGTATCAATAAAAAGTAAAGATCACGGCGCAAAAAATGAGCCCTCATACCACCGCTTATACGGAAAAAATGAAATAGTTATAGGTCTTCAAAATAGGGGGATCTTAAATGTACTAATTTGGTTAAAAAGTTTGTGATTTTTTTTAAGCACAACAGTAATAGAAAAGTACATTATCATGGGTATCATTTTAATCGTATTGACCCAAAGAATAAAGAACACATGTCACTTTTATCGTAAATTGTACGGCGTGAAAACGAAACCTTCCAAAATTAGCAAAATTGCGGTTTTCTTTTTAATTTCCCCACACAAATAGTATTTTTTTGGTTGTGCCATACATTTTATGGTAAAGTGAGGGACGGCATTACAACAGACAACTGGTCACGCAATAAAACAGCCCTCACACTAGTCTGTGGATGAAAATATAAGAGTTATGATTTTTTGAAGGCGAGGAGGAAAAAATGAAAACGTAAAAATAAAATGTTCTGCGTCCTTAAGGCCCAAATGGGCTGCGTCCTTAAAGGGTTAAGGGGTTTTCCGTTTTTGCACTTTCGTTTTTTCCTCCTTACCTTTAAAAAATCATAAACCTTTAAATTTTGAACCTAAAAATCCATATTATGGCTTATTTTTTGCGCCACCAATTCTACTTTGCAGTGACATCAGTCATTTTACACAAAAATCAATGGCGAAACGGAAAAAAAAATCATTGTGAGACAAATTGAAAAAATAACGCAATTTTGCAACTTTTGGGGGCTTCTATTTCTACGCAGTAAATTTTTCGGTAAAAATGACACATTCTCTCTATTCTGTAAGTCCATACGATTAAAATGATACCCTACTTATATCAGTTTGATTTTGTCGTACTTCTGAAAAAAATCATAACTACATGCAGGAAAATGTATACGTTAATTATTTAGCTATTTATAATAGCGACGATACCACATATGTTTATTTTTATTTTTATTTACACAGTTTTTTTTTAATAGGGGAGGTGTTAAATGATCTTTATTCACTTTTTTTTCCACTTTTTTTTTGCAGTCTTTTAGCTCCCATAGGGACCTACAACACTGCACACACTGATCTTTTACATTGATCACTGGTTTCTCATAGGAAACCAGTGATTGATGATTCTGCCGCTTGATTGCTCATGCCTGGATCTCAGGCACTGAGTAGTCATTCGGCGATCGGACACCAGGAGGCAAGGTAGGAAACCCTCTTCGTGTCTAACAGCTGTTCGGGATGCCGCGATTTCACCGCGGTGATCCCGAACAGCTCCCTGAGCTAACCGGCATGGTTTCACTCTCACTTTAGACGCAGCGTTAAACTTTGAACGCCGCGTCTAAAAGGTTAATAGCACGCGGCACCGCGATCACTGCCGCGTGCTATTAGCCACGGGTCCCGGCCTCTAACGTCGTGGCCCCGCGTTATAGAAAGGGAAAGGACTCAGGACGTACCAGCACGTCCTCGGTCCTTAAGGGCTTAATGTTCATAAATGTATATATTAATAATTATAGCTATATTGTATAGAAACGTATAATGCTTACCTTGTTCAGCGTCGCAGGACCTTCGGTCATGTGACCATGCTAGTAACCTCTACGGTATGTTGCAGGACCTTAGGAGGTCCTTGGGTCACGTGTTACCCACAAATCTCTGTAAAGGTGATTGACATCCGTTTGGACCAATTAGCGTTAGTCCAGCCCCTGCCCATACAAGGGAGCTGCGCCCAATTATCGCTCTCTTGGGTTGCTGCTCTCGTGGATACCGGACTAACAGGACAGTGTGCTACGCAACTTTCAACGACATGCTAGGCCTCAAAACCTACGCCCTCAGCAGAACCAAAAATCGTTTAAGAGTTTTACTCTAATTCCTGCTAATGCTAGCGTGACTACTGGACCGCAACTAATTCCCCTAAATCCAGTGGAACAGCGCAATAGACGAAAGACTGTTAAAACTAAAGTCTCAACCATTGTCAATTTCCAAAAGGAAGCTGTTGTATTGATAAGAGACTGTTATGTTAATGAAGTGTACAGAAAATCTTCAGTAAAGTTATCGCTGTTTACAGAAGCTTTCCGGTTGTGGACAATTCATTATTACTCACTACCTCAAACCTATTAACATCTACCTCCCTATCGTTCCTGGGAAGGGCGGCGGTAGGAAAAGCTTTATTGATGAGCCTTCACCCTGGCGTCACGAATAGCAAAGGTTAACAAGCACCCTTAAATAACCGCACAGCTACACTCCCCATACCCTACATCCCCCAGGCTACCACACTACCATAAATCTTCAATTTAAATTTCAAAATTCATCTTTTAATCTAAGGGATTGTGAAGCCCTAATGTCTACTCATGCTTCTGCCAGCTCCAGGCTGTGTCATTCAGCAACTATATGGTCTCCTCATACTCATGCCACCTCCAGGCTCTGTTATTGTGTTGCCATGTGACATGTGACTCCTTGTTAGATTTGGTCCTTTGTACCCACACGCCGGGGCCTGGGACACAAAAACTTGGGAGTTAAAATTTCAATGTCAAAATCCTCAATTTAAATTTAAAAATCTTAAATTTCAATGATCTCCTCATGCTTCTGCCAACTCCAGGCTGTGCCATTCAGACACTATATGGTCTCCTCATGCTTCAGCCAACTCCAGGCTGTGTCATTCAGCCACTATATGGTCTCCTCATACTTCAGCCAACTCCAGGCTGTGTCATTCAGCCACTATATGGTCTCCTCCTGCTTCAGCTACCCCCAGGCTGTGCCATTCAGCCAATAAATGGTTTACTGATGTTGCTGTGCCTGGGCCTAAAAAATTTTATGGTAGCACTAGCTACCATAAATCTTCAATTTAAATTTCAAAATGCATCTTTTAATCTTAGGGATTGTGAAGCCCTAATGTCTACTCATGCTGCTGCCAGCTCCAGGCTGTGTCATTCAGCAACTATATGATCTCCTCATGCTGCCAAAACCTCCACGCTGTGTCATTCAGCAACTATATGGTCTCCTCATGCTGCCAACACCTCCACACTGTGTCATTTAGCCAGTATATGGTCTCCTCATGCTGCCAACACCTCTACACTGTGTCATTCAGCCACTATATGGTCGCTTCATGCTTCTGCCACATCCAAGCTGTTTCATTTAGCCACTATATGGTCTCCTCATCCTGGCAACACCTCCACGCTGTGTCATTCAGACACTATATGGTCTCCTCATGCTGCCAACGCCTCCACGCTGTCACGATTCGGCTGGCAGGAGGTGGATCCTCTGTGCCAGAGAGTGATAGGCGTGGACCGTGCTGGTGGACCGGTTCTAAGTTGCTACTGGTATTCACCAGAGCCCGCCGCAAAGCGGGATGGTCTTGCAGCGGCGGTAGCAACCAGGTCGTATCCACCAGCAACGGCTCAACCTCTCTGACTGCTGAAGATAGGCGCGGTACAAGGGAGTAGACAAGAGCAAAGTCGGACGTAGCAGAAGGTCAGGGCAGGCAGCAAGGATCGTAGTCAGGGGCAACGGCAGGAGGTCTGGAACACAGGCTAGGAACACACAAGGGAACGCTTTCACTGGCACAATGGCAACAAGATCCGGCGAGGGAGTGCAGGGGAAGTGAGGTATAAATAGGGAGTGCACAGGTGAGAATACTGATTAGGCCTGCTGCGCCAATCAGTGGCGCAGCGGCCCTTTAAATGGCAGAGACCCGGCGCGCGCGCGCCCTAAGGAGCGGGGCCGCGCGCCGGGACAACACAGACGGGGAACGGGTCAGGTACGGGAGCCGAGATGCGCATCGCGAGCGGGCGCGTCCCGCATCGCGAATCTCATCCCGGCTGAGAGTAATATCGCAGCGCACCCGGTCAGCAGGTCTGACCGGGGCGCTGCGAATGAGAGAACACTGCGTGCGCTCCGGGGAGGAGCGGGGACCCGGAGCGCTCGGCGTAACACACGCTGTGTCATTCAGCCACTATATGGTCTCCTCATGCTGCCAACACCTCCTCACTGTGTAATTCAGCCACTATATGGTCTCCTCATACTGATGCCACCTCCATGCTCTTTCATTGTGCTGCTCTGTGGCATTGATTCTAAAAGTGATGCCTGTAATCTGCATGTCATACTGAATAACAGTATTATTTCCCTACCCCAGCACACTCCTTATGCGTGTTAGAACAAAGCAAAGTGTTCTACATCCCTATTGAGGCTCTCTGTAGGCCAGAAATAGCTGTTTTTAATATAGATTAGCAGCGAATAAATTCACATCGAACCAATTTTTTTCGGAAAGTTTGGCGAATTGGCCGAATCAAATCTTTCAAAAGTTCGCTCATCTCTCGTATAGATATTTTGAGAGTGAGAAATAACAAAAACGCTGTAAATCATATTTATTCTTATTTCCTTGGGCTCGCTCAAGTATTATTTATGGTTCACAAGTGCTTGTGCTTTAGGGCTAAGGAAGGATCCGTGCTTGTCTTCTGCCTCAATGGCTATGTTGTGAGTGCACCATAACACTGAAGCTATCTTTTTGTGAAATGGCTAATTTCTGTTGGAATTTTCTCTTTCAAACTACAAGTCCCATAATACCTTGTTTGTAAGTGTGAGGTCATTTTTCTTCCTTCCAAGCGATGTTACAGTGATTCAGTTCTTCATAAACCAAGCGACTTGAAGTTTGCTGACTTTAACCTGCATAAATTAGTTCAGCTTGCAGGTACTCCGGTGGGCTGGAAAAGGTGGATTCAGTCCTAGGAAAGAGTCTCCTAGGACTGTATCCACCTTTTCCAGCCCACCTGAAAGCTGAACTAATTTATGCCGGCTTAAGTCAGATACTGCCGAGCCAAGAAGTTCGTGACAAATCGAATTACTGTAACTTCGCTCATCTCTACTTGCCTCACAGGTAAATTCAATTTACGGATTACACTGATTTAGGTAACCTACATATAATCAGGAAATGGCTAAGATATGTGGATGACGTGTTCGTCCTATGGATGGGCACCCATCAAGAATTGGATGAATATGTAGATTACCTAAATCAGTGTCATCCGTTAATTGAATTTACCTGTGAGGCAAGTGCTACTTGTATACATCATTTGGATGTGGAAGTTAAAAATGTGAATAATAGAGTAGAAACCACACTTTTTGTGAAAGAAAGTGATAGAAATAATTTGCTTCATAAAGAGAGTACACATGCCCCACAGGTTTTCAAAGGGATACCAAGAGGAAAAAAAATTGAAATGACATGATCGAGAAGTTTGAAAACAAGGAAAAGGGGCACGTTTCCATGTAGAGCGTGCCAAAATTGTAATGGGATTATTAAAGGGGACACTGTGACACATTCCATGAAGGGCACAAAGATAATGATGAAAAGTTTTTTTCACATGCGGGACAAAAAATGCCCTTGTGGAATGGGTTACGTGGGCCAAACATCCAGAAATGGGAAAATCATACTAAATGAACATAAAAGCTCTATTAGAAATTATAAGAGAAGAAGTGAGAAAAAGATAAAGATTAGAAAGATTATGTTGATGAAATGAGTCTGGCTAGACAATTTTCTGAAAATGGACATCAGGTATGTGATGTAAGGGGGATAATACTAGAAGAGGTAGAGAGTATAGGACAGGAAGTGTTAACTAGAAGAAACCTATTGAAACGTGAGGTATATTGGATCCACAAGTTGGGAACGCTAGCCCCGAACGGGATCAATGAAAATTGTTCATTTAATGTATTTTTGTAAAATTACTGATCTCCATAGTATTGTTTTTAATGTGCACTATATCTTTTGATGTTTTTATGTCTTTTCTACTTTGTTATAGAACTAATGTTCTCATGAGAAGTATGTTGTATTTAATCATGGTGGTGGGTGTGCACGTGAGAGGCTTGAGAAAGGGAGTTCATTCTCCTGAAATGTCACCTGATCTATGGTCGGCGCTCGGATCTTCTGAGCAGCTCGACTTTCAGCCCGCAGGAGATGCAATGAATCACGGCCAGGAACAGAAAACCTCGTAGAGGCTGGTGAAATCCTAAAATGCCGGACTGATTTTTGCTACTTTATCACTGGGTGACTATCCTTGTTATATCCATGCTATGTCTGGATGGATGGATGCTATGCATGGATAAAGATATTGGATATATGCAATCCCCGTTTGTGTTGCATTCATTTACTACATATTGGGGGGCATTTACTAAGGGGTTTAGTCATTTTTTTCTGACTATTTTTGGCGCAAAATTGTCGCAATTGCGCCTACCCTATAAATTGTGCGACTTTCCCTAGCAAGAGCTAGAAAGTCAAAAAAAAATTTCCCGCTTAATTTACGCAAGTTTTCAGTTTTGACTTGCAGTGGTCAGGAATTTATTAACTGAGACAGTCGCAGTTGCGCAATAAACTGTCGCAACGGCCATAAAAATTGACTAAATTTACTCCAGCTCCAACATGGAGCAGGAAAAGCTCCTGCCGCCCGGGCTCCGACATACTTTCTCCCCGCTACCCTCACTTCGCTACCGGGACACTGCAGTGATTTATATCCCCCCCTCTCACCTGCCAGCGCCACACAACTCCCATCTGTCTGCTGTTGCAAGACTACAAGTCCCAGCATGGCCTTACAGTGAGGACACGCTGGGAGTTGTAGTCTTGTAGCAGCGGGAGCTGAGCGGCGCGGGCAGGAGACAAGGGGAGGGGGGGGGGTAGCGGGGAGGCCGTATGAGGAGCCCGGGCGGGAGACAAGGGGGGTAGCGGGGAGACCGTATGAGGAGCCCGGGCGGCTGCACTGTAATGTCAGCCCGGGCTCCTGCCCTGAGAGCCATAGGCTTTGGCTGTCAGGGCATGCTGGGTGTTGTAGTTTTGCAACAGCTGGAGGGCCACAGTTTGCAGACCACTGGTGTGTGGTCTGTAAACTGTAGTCCTCCAGCTGTTGCAAAACTAAACAGCTGAAGGGGACCGGCGAAGAAGTTCACTTACCCTTCCGAGGCTCCAGCGACGATCGCTGACGGAGATCGTCGCGCGGCACTGTCGCGCGGCAGTGTCGCGCGGCAGTGTCGTGCAGCGCTGGATCCTACGGAAGCCGGTAAGTTGCGCAAGCTTCCCAACCAGGGTGCAAGACTACAACTCCCAGCATGCCTGGACACCCTTTGGCTGTCCGGGCATGCTGTGAGTTGTAGTTTTGCAACAGCTGGAGGCACCCTTGTTGGGAAACACTGGCCTAAAACAGTGTTTCCCAACCAGGGTGCCTCCAGATGTTGCAAGACTACAACTCCCAGCATGCCTGGACAGCCATTGGCTGTCCAGGCATGCTGGGAGTTGTAGTTTTGCAACAGATGGAGGGTCACAGTTTGCAGACCACTGGTTTGTGGTCTGTAAACTGTAGTCCTCCAGCTGTTGCAAAACTAAACAGCTGAAGGGGACCGGCGAAGAAGTTCACTTACCCTTCCGAGGCTCCAGCGACGATCGCTGTCGGAGATCGTCGCGCGGCACTGTCGCGCGGCAGTGTCGTGCAGCGCTGGATCCTACGGAAGCCGGTAAGTTGCGCAGGCTTCCCAACCAGGGTGCCTCAAGTTGTTGCAAGACTACAACTCCCAGCATGCCTGGACAGCCTTTGGCTGTCCAGGCATGCTGGGAGTTGTAGTTTAGCAACAGTTGGAGGCACCCTGGTTGGGAAACACTGGCCTAAAACAGTTGGGAAACACTGGCCTTAAACAGTCACCCTGGTTGGGAAACACTGTTTTAGGCCAGTGTTTCCCAACCAGGGTGCCTCCAGATGTTGCAAGACTACAACTCCCAGCATGCCTGGACAGCCTTTGACTGTCCAGGCATGCTGGGGCTTGTAGTTTTGCAACATCTGGAGGCACCCTGGTTGGGAAACACTGTTTTAGGCCAGTGTTTCCCAGCCAGGTTGCCTCCAGATGTTGCAAAACTACAACTCCCAGCATGCCTAGACAGCCTTTGACTGTCCAGGCATGCTGGGACTTGTAGTTTTGCAACATCTGGAGGCACCCTGGTTGGGAAACACTGTTTTAGGCCAGTGTTTCCCAGCCAGGTTGCCTCCAGATGTTGCAAAACTACAACTCCCAGCATGCCTAGACAGCCTTTGACTGTCCAGGCATGCTGGGGCTTGTAGTTTTGCAACATCTGGAGGCACCTTGGTTGGGAAACACTGTTTTAGGCCAGTGTTTCCCAGCCAGGTTGCCTCCAGATGTTGCAAAACTACAACTCCCAGCATGCCTAGACAGCCTTTGACTGTCCAGGCATGCTGGGGCTTGTAGTTTTGCAACATCTGGAGGCACCCTGGTTGGGAAACACTGGCCTAAAACAGTGTTTCCCAACCAGGGTGCCTCCAGATGTTGCAAAACTACAAGTCCCAGGTTGGGAAACACTGTGCCCGGCCTCCGCCCCACCTTACTGTAAGGGCATGCTGGGAGTTGTAGTCCTGCAGCTGGGGGCAGGGGACAAGCTTGTCACTTGCCCACACATGGCGATGTGCCAGGATGCCTGCTGAATGATTTCAGCAGGCATTCCGGTCCTGTCTCCAACCGGCTAGCGGCGGGGACCAGAATTCCCACTGGCATATGCATACGCTCCATGTCCTTAAGGACTCGGGATGCAGGGCGTATGCATACGCCCGACATCTTTAAAAGGTTAAAGGAGCATCATATGCATGAAACAATTTTATTTTTCCAAAATTTTGAAAGGGTGCCAATAATTTTGTCCAGACCATTTTTGGAGTTTGTTGTGACATTATGTCCAATTTGCTTTTTTGGTTTAGTTCCAATACACACAAAGGGAATAAACATGTGTATAGCAAAACGTGTTACGGCAATCCTTTTCTGTGAGAAATACTTCATTTTCTAGAAAAATTTCAGGGGTGCCAACATTTACGGCCCTGACTATGTGTAGCCTCTGCAGCTGTAGATGTGTATTAGAAGCAGAATCTTTTATCTTTCATCACCAGATACATTTTTTCTCTTCTCTACCTCTGCTCGCTCAAATTCTACTGTCTACAATGGTAGTCCTAATACCTGCCACATCAACCCCATTTCCTGTATGAAAAAAACTCATTGCTGGCGATTGTTACCACATCACATCTCATATAACCCAACACAGCTCCACACACTTCCCAGTTTGTACTCTACATAAGTGATCTTAATGTCTTCTGCAGAGACAGGAGCATTGTTTCACAGATTGGCAGAGCAGCGCATAATATTGTCTCAGCACTCAGCATCATCTAGCCTGCTAGTTTAAAGTTTTTGCAGCATTCTCTTGTTTTTGATTTTGCCTTAGAAAGAAAAACTATTGAACACCAAAAATGATCAAGGACTTTAAAGTCATACAGTTGATAGCAGAAAGTCTGAAGTATACAATTAAAACATGCCAATTACTTGTCTAGCGATTTGCATGTAATTACTTTACATTGAATTAAATTGGGAACATTGCAGAATGAACACACTGGAGAATCTGCCGGCAATTAGAAGTGCAAGATAACTATGGTAAAAGCTTTGTATACAAAGTAGTTGCGGTGCAGCTGAAAAGAAAAAAAAATAAAAATAAAATAAATAAATAAATATATACATAACATTCCTACTGAATGTGAATGATTCTTACCTGATATCACATATATATGTATTTCATGCCATACCTGATAGCTTTGTGTCACATTGAGAGGAATTTATCATAGTGTGTGTAATGTACATTGTTGTAGGGTGTGTTCACACATACAGTATCCTGTGCATATTTCATGCTGTAGATTTAAGCATAAACTAAATGACAACGCAGGTGGAATTTTCCAGCATCAAATATTCACAGGATACTGTATGTGTAAATAAACCCTTAGGCTGCGTTCACACTTTGTTTTCAGCCTACGGTTGCCGGATCCGGCTGGGGGAGGGGAAAACTGGGCGCTCCCTTACCCCAGCCGGACTGGTGCCAAAATCCATTTACTTTAGCCGACCGGAGTTAAACGGTAACTCTGGTCAGTTCAGTTTTGACCCGTATCCTGTTTCCTGACCGGACCTAAAACCATAATATACGGTTTTAGGTCCGGTCACAAAACCGGATTCGGGTCAAAAATTAGCCGACTGGAGTAACCGGCTCATTAAAGTAAATGGATTTCAGCGCCGGTCTGGCTGGGGTACGGGAGCGTCCAGTTTTCCCCTCCCCCAGGCGGATCCGGCAACCGTAGGCTGAAAACAAGGTGTGAATGCAGCCTTACCCTATTTTCCTTGTGGTGTATTTGTCACGGCTGGAACTAATTTATCAAAAAATTGCACAGCCTTTCATTAATTATTTGCAGAAACATCAATAATGATGACAGGAAATATTGCCTGGTATAGACACTTTGTTACCATGTAGCCAGACTTGGTGCATAAATGTGGTCCATTGTGCAAATATTAGTTACTCATATTAGTGCGTGAAAAATGCAAAAAAAAAAAAAATATCCCCAAAAAAGAAAGATTAATCAAAACCTGTGCAGAGGAAAAGTTGACCAAGTTCCTATAGCAACCAATCAGATCGGGCCTTTAATTTTTTCAGGTTTTTAGGGATCATAACCAAATATACCCTAACATCATGAACTACACAGTACACTGCTCTACTTACTAATATTTGTTTTTTTGTTAATCTGATATATTCTATTAAACCTGCTTGTTAGACTCCCTGATGTTATACTCAATCATAAGAAATGAATGAAAGCAGCTTATCTCACAGCTTCTAGTCAGATATTTTTAATGGTAAATATACTTATTTAGAAAGGTCATTGTAATCAACATCAAAATATTCTTGTAACAATAAATCAGCAGTGCACATTGTGGAAAGATGGGAAAATAATTTCATCCTTTAACCCCTGAAAAGGACCAATGCAAGTAAACATGTATGCCCCTGAAAGACCAGGCCTGTTTTTTCAAATCGGGGATGTCTGTCTTTATTAGAGAATAACTCTGGTAACGTTTTACCAATCACTATAATTCTGACATTATTTTTTTGGCACAAGTTGTCCTTCATGTACATAGTAAAAGTAAGCCGATATCGTTTGTAGTTTTTTTTTACAATGCAAAAAATCATGAAATTATTTTAAAAAATTAAGATTTTTTTGCTATTTTAACACTAATAGGTTGCATATATTTATACTTACTGACCAAATAGTTTATGAAACCTATACTTTCAGATGTCTACTTTATTTTGACAGCATTATTTTATTTTAATTAACATTTTAAATTAATTAGAAGCCTTAACTTGAAATTTTGAAAATTTAAAAAATCTTTTTTTTTTATGTGCTATGCAAGGTTTGCATAAATTTGAAGGTGATAGAACATAGGAACATCCCCCAAAACGACACCATTTTAAAAACTAGACCCCTCAAGGTATTCACTAGGAGGTAAAGTGAGTATTTTAACACCATAGTTTTTTTGCAGGAATTATTACAAAGTCAGTGTTAAAAATTCGAAATTCACATTTTTTCACAAATGTATCATTTGTGGGGCATATTTTTTGTACATCACTTCTGATATTGCAAGAAATGCGCCCTATATTTTATTAAGCTGCTCAGCCCGTGTTTGGAAATACCCGCGCTTAGGCCATATTTGGTTCCTTGGCAACATGGTAGGACCCAGAAGGAGAGGAGCGCCATTTGGCTTTCAGGACATCATTTTAGGCTGAATGGATTATAGGCTGCACTTCATGCCTGCAAAGGGTTTTAGCTGCCAGAACCATACAGAACCCCCACAAGTGACCCCATTTTGGAAACGAAACCCCAAAAAGTATTCATCTAGACCAAAAAGTGAGTACTTTGAGTCCTTTTTGTGTGGCTGGAATGGATACAAAGTCAGTGAAAAAATTTACATTTTCTTTTTTTTAACAAATGCATTATTTGTGGGACATATTTTTTGTACATTGCATCTGAAAAGTAGAAAATGCGCCCCATATTTTATTACGCTGTTCGTCCTGTGTTTGGTAATACCCCTGCTTAGACCATACTTGGTTGCATGGCCACATGGTGGGACCCAAAAGGAGAGGAGCCCCATTTGGCTTTCAGGATATCATTATACAAATTATAGGCAGCACTTGCAAAGCATTCTAGCTGTCAGAACAATACCGCACCCCCAGATGTGACCCCATTTTCGAAACGACACCCCCAAAAGTATTCACCTAGGGGAAAAGTGAGCACATTGAGCCCTTATTGTGTGGCTACAATTATTTCAAAGTCAGTGGAAAAAATTGCAATTCGCTTTTCTTCCCACAAATTCTTTCTTTGTGGGACATCATTTTGGTAAGTCACTTTTGAAATGGAGGAAATGTGCCCCATATTTTATCACGCTGTTCTTTCCGGGCTGGGCAGTACCCCTACTTAGGCCATATCTGGTTGCCTGACCGCCTGGTAGGACCAAGAAGGAGAGGAGCCCCCTTTGGCTTTCAGGGCATCATTATATGAATAGTCCCCATTCATACTGCATTTCTGCAGTATATAGGAAATGTAAAATATGTGTAGCTCACTTAGGATAAAAGAAATAATGTGCTTGAGGTTAAAGGTGTTGCCTTCACCCAAAAGGCCTAATGTAATATGTAGAAATTATAAATATAAAATATTTATGTGAACCAGTCCTCAAAAGCACAGGGGAGAGAAAAAGGAAAAGACTAGTGGAGATGGGATCCAAGAAATGGTCTTTATTATATAAAAAGGATATATATGACCAATCGCCTAGCAGGGCCCTTGCTAAAGGCGAATGGCATATACTGGGTAAAAATAGATATAATAAAAAATACAGAATATAGTAGGATTAAAATGAAATAAATATGATGGGTAAGTAGCACCAAAGAAAATTCATTAATTAAATATCTGCTGCATATATCAGGAGAAAACGTTCTCAGTCCATATAATTCATAGGGATATTTAATTGTCATTGAAATATCCCTATGAATTACATGGACTGAGAACGTTTTCTCCTGATATATGCAGCAGATATTTAATTAATGAATTTTCTTTGGTGCTACTTACCCATCATATTTATTTAATTTTAATCCTACTATATTCTGTATTTTTTATTATATCTATTTTTTACCCAGTATATGCCATTCGCCTTTAGCAAGGGCCCTGCTAAAGGTCATATATATCCTTTTTTATATAATACAGACCATTTCTTGGATCCCATCTCCACTAGTCTTTTCCTTTTTCTCTCCCCTGTGCTTTTGAGGACTGGTTCACTTAAATATTTTATATTTATAATTTCTACATATTTCTGCAGTATAGGTGTCCATTGTCATGTCAAAAAAGGGATGTCAATGTATACTGTAGCAGTCTCATTCAGAAATGAATGGAGCTGCTACAGTATATGTCAGCATCACTCTTTTTGACGTGATGCTGACGGATACCTCTAACACTGCGGAAACGCAGTATGAACGGGATGCTGTGTAGGGTCACATAGAGCGCATCTGTAGCATATTTCACACCGCGGATGCCCCCTGGCAGTCACAAGGGCGATATCACTGCTGTGGCTGGGTAGCTCAGTGTGTCCGCTCATGACTGCCGGCGGGAAATCCGCCGCTATGAGTGGACACACAAAGATACCAAGCCACAGCAGGGAGTTCATTATTGTGACTGTTGGCGGGCATCCGCAGCATGTAATATGCAGCGGATGTGCGCCGTGTGATCCTACACATTATACATTTTTATTTTTCATTATATTTATTTAATAAATGTATTTTTATTTTTTTTACACTTTTTTACACTTATTGTTTTTACAGTTTTATTTATTTTAAATTTTTACTTAGTATTCCAAAACATTGCAGTTATATGCTGTCTTCTAGTTTTACACTAGCAGGCAGCGTATCAGGACGTGCCAGAGGTCCTGACAGGCAATAACCGGGGAAGACCTGGGGGTCCTTCTGTAGCACCCCCCATTCTTGTGGTTTGCTACAGAAGAGAGAAATAGGGAGCCCCCTCCCTCTGTGAAAACTCCTTACAGCTCACGGTTGTAAGGGTTAAACTGCCAGAACTGAAGTTTTCTTCGGTCCCGGCAGTAAGGCAGGTCCCCGCCCACTGGGTATCACACACAGCACCCCGCGATCGCGCAGCGGGGGGCTGCAGGAGTGACAGAGGGAGCTCCCTCCCTCTGACATAACACTTACAGCCAACGGTCACTTCCGACCGCGGCTGTAAGGGTTAAACTGCCCAGACCGAAGTGTACTTTAGTCCTGGCAGTGTGGCAGGGTCCCGGCTGTGTGTTACAGCTGAGTCCCTGCCGCAATCTCGTGGGTGCACTGGGCAGCACCCACGAGAACCATGGACGAGTATACACGTCCTGGTGCGGGAACGTGCATCCTGCCTGCCGTATACACGTCCATGGTTGTTAAGGAGTTAAAATGGTGCCGCCTTTAAAGAGTACATTACAGAAAACAATGGGCCACATTTACTATGCCAGAATTAATATGCTGTGTGCACCAAAGAGAACCAGAATGCACTTTACTCGGCAAGGGGATTTGGCCTACCAGGAAAGGGGCAAGGTATCAGTAAAAACAGGGGCATGGTCTAAAGTCTATGCCATGCACCAAAGCAACACAATTTTGCCTTTAAAGGGTACTCTAGCGCTTAGACATCTTATCCTCTATCCAAAGGATAGGGGATAAGATGCCTGATCGTGGGGGGCCTGCTGCTGGGGACCCCCGTGATCTTGCACGCCAGTTGACTGTGTAAACTTAGGCTAGATAGGCTGTAGACTGCAAAATCAACTAGCCTGATTCATGGCGATAAAACTGGCGCAAGACTGTCAATCTTAGATTGCGCTGTCTAAGAATTAGACAGTTTTAGATAATTCCCCCAATTATTCCCAAAAACTATTACAATTACCGTATATACTTGAGTATAAGCCGACCCGAGTATAAGCCGAGGCCCCTAATTTCAACCCAAAATCCCAGGAAAAGTTATTGACTCGAGTATAAGCCTAGGGTGGGAAATACATCATCCCCCCCCTGTCATCATCCAGACCCCCGTCATTAACATCCTCATCATCATCACCTGTCATCATCCCCTTGTCATCATCCCACACACCCCCCTTCATCATCCCCTTGTCATCATCCCCACCCCCCTTCATCATCCCCTTGTCATCATCCCACCCCCCCCTTCATCATCCCCTTGTCATCATCCCCACCCCCCTTCATCATCCCCTTGTCATCATCCCACACCCCCCCCCCCTTCATCATCATCATCATCCCCTTGTCATCATCCCACACCCCCCCTTCATCATCCTCTTGTCATCATCCCCCCTCAGTGGTCTTCAATCTGCGGACCTCCAGAGGTTTCAAAACTACAACTCCCAGCAAGCCCGGGCAGCCATCGGCTGTCCGGGCTTGCTGGGAGTTGTAGTTTTGAAACCTCTGGAGGGCCGCAGGTTGAAGACCACTGCGGCCTTAGACATCATCCAGCCCCCTCTCACCCCCTTTAGTTCTGTACAGTACTCACCTCCGCTCGGCGCTGGTCCGGTGCTGCAGGACTGTCCGGTGAGGAGGTCGTCCGGTGGGATAGTGGTTCCGGGCTGCTATCTTCACCGGGGGGCGCTTCTTCTCCGCGCTTCGGGCCCAGAATAAAGGTGTTGCCTTGACGATGATGCAGAAGTACGTTGGTAATGAACATACCTCTGCGTCGTCGTCAAGGCAACGTGACTATTCTGGGGCCGGGCCCGAAGCGCTTAGAAGAGGCCTCCCTGGTGAAGATAGCAGCCCGGAACCACTATCCCACCGGATGACCTCCTCACCGGACAGTCCTGCAGCACCGGACCAGCGCCGAGCGGAGGCGAGTACTGTACAGAACTAAAGGGGGTGAGAGGAGGCTGGATGATGTCGAAGGCCGCAGTGGTCTTCAACCTGCGGACCTCCAGAGGTTTCAAAACTACAACTCCCAGCAAGCCCGGACAGCCGATGGCGGCCCGGGCTTGCTGGGAGTTGTAGTTTTGAAACCTCTGGAGGTCCCCAGATTGAAGACCACTGCGGGTGGGGAGTTCACTCGAGTATAAGCCGAGGGGGGTGTTTTCAGCACGAAAAATTGTGCTGAAAAACTCGGCTTATACTCGAGTATATACGGTACTTTGATCGTTTTGTCTAAAATTGTTAGTGATCTGATTAAATATCCTGCAAATTCTTCAATAGAAGGCAAAACCAGTCTCTTTATCAGGACTTCTGTTGTATCTGCTTTTATGTGCAGTGAAATATTGTTATGATGTGAAAAGAATTGTAACAGGTTTTTAAAAAAAAAATATTACGTAGAGGTCAGATGTATTCTGACAAATGGATTAGACTGCAGAAATACATAGGGGGAAGTTATCATATCTGCAAATGGCACCTTCAAATTTTTGGGCAAACACCTGCTTTGCAAAAATTTATTTTGATTTATTGTCACTTTGTGTCATGGTTGTCAAGAGGGCAAGGTGTAGAGCGAAATGGGTGTGGTATCACACAAATGGGGCATGGCATCATGGACCCACCGAATTTATAAAACTTAACTTTTGTAAACAAAAGTTAATTGTAGCTGAAGTCTATACCAGCTCGGAGCTGGTGTAGATTTCAATGAGGATGCACAGACAGCCTAAGTGTAACGCTGCTGGTTGGCAACCACCAGCATGCCATGTGTCCTGGTTCTTACCAGCATCGTGCAACATTCTCTGTGCCATGTGTCTGCTGTATTTCCTGGTCTTCCTGCTCTGGTGTGTCTCTTGCTGCAGTTTCCACTCTGTCCACTAGGGGCTGCGTGCGAGCACTGCAAGCTGTGTATAGAGCCAGCATGCACTCCTGAATAGATCCTCCTCCAATCCCAGTCAGGCACTGCATATACACATCTTCTCCACACCTGCTGTTTCAGGCCTCAGCAAGGTTGTGTATTCTGTACGGCTTAGATCTCTGTCTATTTGTTGATCCTGTGTTCATGGTCTTGCTTGTCTACTGGACTTTGCCTTTGTCTCATCCACTGGAACCTGACCCTGTCTCTCCTGTTAATGAACTTGGACTGTCCACCACAACTCCTATTTTCTTGCAGTTTATTCCAACCAGCCTGCACCTGTAGCCATTTTGGCTAGCTGTTGTTACAGTACCTGCTCTGCTAATAAACACCTAATTCAGGTCTGCTGCATCTGGCATTCTCCTTAGTGTCAATTTGCCCCTTCTGCCTGCCTGGCCAGCTGATACTTGTGGCACAGTGGGTCCACACCCATGGGGTGTTACACTGAGATGCACTGCAATCTATGTAGAGGTGTGCAGCCCAAATTTGCTGTATGTTTCAGCCAATCACTGGTCTCAACATGAATCCGTGCAATAAGAATGCACATTAGATCATTGCTGCAGTAAAAGTAAACAAAAAAACATCTGGGACCACCAGGGCGGCTTTATATATTTTTTTATATCTTATAAAATTAATTGTAGTTAGTTTTAATTTTCACTTCTCTGAAAAGAAAAATACTATTTCATAGCCTATGGGGAAAATACTGTAGATCAATGAACTAACAAAAATACTGTATTTAACATTGTCATTTTTCTTTGCAGCCAGTTCAGTAGAGAGTATGAAGAATATAATTCAGCTCTAATGGCAAACTTGAACCGTTGCAATTCTCAAAGAAACTTAGCCTGAGAGATAAATGGATACTTTCATGCTTAAACATTCAATAAAAGATTAAAACAGCCATGAAACATTGACACCTTAAAGACATTTAGTGAAAAAAAGAAATATTGGGAACATCTGTCAAAGGGGATTATGAAAACTAATCAATGAAAAGTGGATTTATCTTCCTAGTAGTAACCTACCTGAAGCAGATTTAACTTATAAAGGCACGCCCCTTAAAGGGGTACTCCAGTGGAATTTTTTTTTAAATTAACTGGTGCCAGAAAGTTAAACAGATTTGTAAATTACTTCTATAGTACTTATCAGCTGCTGTATGCTCCACAGGAAGTTGTATAGTTCTTTTCAGTCTGACCACAGTGCTCTCTGCTGACACCTCTGTCCATGTCAGGAACTGTCCAGAGTAGGAAAGGTTTTCTATGGGGATTTGCTCCTACTCTGAACAGTTCCTGACATGACATGGACAGAGGACAGAAAAGAAATTCAAAAAGAAAATAACTTCCTCTGGAGTATACAGCATCTTTTAAGTACTGGAAGGATTAATATTTTCATCATATTCATCAAGTGCCGTGCGACATCTGATGAATTTGAACCATGCACGTCAAATCCGACTCTACTTTTTTACTCTATCATAGTACAGATAGTAGTATAGAAATGATGAATGTCCGTACTTGCAGCCCATTATGTTCCCTGCTCTACAACAAGCCTTCTATCATTGAATTGTGAGCACTTAATGGTGTCATGCTCTAGCTGGCAAAATATGGATGACAGTCAACTGTGACCTCATGAAATGCCTTCTATCTTCTTCACCCTAAAGTTCTAACTGGGATGAGAATCAAATACTGGTTGGGCAGCAAATCAGGTATGAAAAGCAGTTAAAGGGGTACTCCAGTGGAAAAAAGATAAAAATCTTAATCCTTCCAGTACTTAGATGCCGTATACTACAGAGGAAGTTGAGTTATTATTTTCTGTCTGACCATAGTGCTCTCTGCTGGCACATCTGTCCATGGTCAGACAGAAAAGAACAACTCAACTTTCTCTGTAGTACACTGCAGCTGATAAGTACTGGAAGAATTAAGATTTTTTTAATAGAAGAAATTTACAAATCTGTTTAACTTTCTGGGACCTCCCCTTTAAAAAGACCACCTTAACCAGACCACATTTCATATGACTGACTTTTTGGCCGCCATACATTTATTTATAGTGGTCATTTTCTTTGAGAAGGTCATCCCCAGAAAAGAACAAATTTCCATGCAATTCTGTGTGATATTTTTAACCCATTAAGCACTTTCCTCTTAACGTTCTAAAAACGATAATGCTTTCAGTTTTCCACCTACAGACCTATATGATGGCTTGTTTTTTGTACTACCAATATACTTTAAACCACAGGGGTCCCCAAATAAGGTGAAGAATCCCACGCATAAGACAAATGTAAAAAACCACAGAAAAGCAGCGTGTAAAGATAAACAATGAATAAAGTTTTATTGAGAAAAAAATTCATAAAACATACATATTGCAAATGAACACCATGGTTCACCAAGTATGGAAGACATAAAAGGAGACACAGACAGGACACTGAAAATATGGAGGTGGGCGCTCACTCGGCTGTATTGTATTAGTATAACAATACATAAATGATAATAAAGTGCATTACAGAAGTATGAATAATTAAGGTGCTGCTATGTTGCAAACAGTACAACAAATAAACAACATGAAATCAGAACAAAGTGCATTTCATAATTACCAAGTGGTACAGAGGAGCAAAACCACACCGCCAAAACCCGACGTTTCGCCACAGAGGCTTCTTCCGGGGTGTGGTCAGTGAAAGTCCGTCCCATCTTAAATATACATTGCGATCCAATCATAACCCAAGCCATTTACCTTGTGACTACAGCGTCACTGATAGATGATATGTGTATACCGGAAGTCTTATAACGACTCATGGAAACGTGCACCTACGAGGGCCCGGGGTACGCCCAGTAGGAGGAACACAGCAGGGCTCACCAATGATGGGCGTCGCATATCGCATATCCATTACTAGGCGCAACGTTTGAGCCTGCAAATTAACAAAGGAGCGGACTCAATTCTAAGATGGTGAGGCCAATCAGAGAACCCCCCAATCAATGGTCATGAGTATAACCACGTGGTATCGGCGTTCCACGTGTATGGAGGCTGATGTAAACAAAACCCACGTGGTGCAGGGACAGGAAACCCGGCACCACGTAGGCCTCTGTAACTCAGCGGCCAGATTACGGGAGGGGAGGGGAGGGGAGAAAGTAACCACCCCGAGGGCGTGGTCATAGACTGAGCCTCCTATCAGAGTCACCCCGTGTTTGAAAGGTAAGTATTACTCGAAAGTGTTGTCATGATAGATAATACCTGCATCACGGACATCCCAATATAGTATGATATCGCAGGGCGTAGTTAAATGTATATAGAAGCCATATCCACGGTGCGGGCAATCAGCGGTAGGAAAAAACCCCACCACGACAGTCGCACCATGGAATACAACAAAACGCATTGTGTGTATGGGGCGAAAAAAAAATAAAAAAAAAGATTGAATTGTTTGTTAAAACTGTGATTATGGAATTGAGGCAGATCGAGACCAAGCGGGCTGATGATAATTTAACTTATGCACAACGTAAGGCCCTTCGGGAACTAGGCGACAGGAAGGATGTGGTTATTAAGCCATCCGACAAGGGTGGAAATGTTGTCTTGTGGCCAGTCTTGATGTACGAAAAAGAAATGTTTAGACAGTTGAGGGACTCTAGGTGTTACCAACGGCTAACATATAATCCCTCTTTGTCCTTCAGGATTGAACTATCCCGTATCCTGGAATTGGCTAAAATGAATGGTATTTTAACAACAAGACAGATTGAAGGTCTCCTACCAGCCAATCCCACGGTATCAACTATATATCTTCTACCAAAGATTCACAAAAATGAGACAACACCACCAGGTCGTCCTATAGTATCAGGATCCAACTCTCTCACGGAACCAGTCTGTAAGTTATTGGATTTTTATTTACAACCATTGGTAGAATTGCTACCGTCTCACATTAAGGATTCTAATGATGTGTTGAGAAAAGTTGAGGGTATCTGTCTCGAGGATGGAATGTTATTAGTCACATGCGACATAGAGGCCTTGTATACGTCTATTAAACATGACGACGGGTTGGCTGCGGCCAAATTCTTTCTAGAGTCAAGCGACTTAAATCCTGAGACCTGCGTATTTCTGTGTGACTTACTTAACTTTGTTTTATGTCACAACTTCTTCATCTTTAAGGGGGTCTTCTATCGCCAATGCCAAGGCACGGCTATGGGGGCAGCTTGTGCGCCCTCGTATGCCAACCTATTTATGGGTAAATGGGAAAGGACAGTTTTCTCAGATGACAACACCCCACACCTTGAAAAGGTGTTATGGTGGGGCAGGTATATCGATGATATACTGATTATATGGCAGGGGACCACCACAGAGCTTGATGAATTTATGTGTCATTTAAATAATAACAATGTGAATATACATCTTACTTACAAGGTTAGTAATACAATGGTTGATTTTTTGGACATACAGTTATACAAGGATGAAAATGGTTACATCCAGACCGATCTATATCGTAAAAGCACTGCAGCAAATACAGTACTCCATGCTGCCTCATCCCATCTGGTACATCTAAAAAGGAACATACCTACAGGCCAGTTTCTGCGGGCAAGGAGACTTTGTTCCCAAGAAGACGACTTTGAGTCGCAAGCCCAGGAATTAAAGAACAGATTCTGCGAACGGGGCTATAGCAACCGCTGTGTCAATAGAGCCTATCGGAGGGCAAGGAACAGTGAAAGGGCCACTCTTCTTCACCCCCGAAGGGTAAGTGAACCTGTACCAAATGATAGCGACACAAAAGTAAGATGTATACTGGAGTACAATTCTAGGAGTAGTGAGGTTATGGAAGTCCTAAAACGACATTGGCCAATCCTTCTGACGGATGGTGTGTTGGCCAACAGTTTGCCTCCTTACCCCTCTGTGACATACAGACGATCTAGGAACATCAAGGACATATTAGTCCATAGTCTGCATTCCCCTCAGGATACATCATATATTTTTGGGAGCAGGGGTCCCAAACCGGGGTGCAAACCCTGTGGTCATTGCGTGGCCTGTTCTAATATGGACAAAGCAACGGAGTTCACTGATTCTTCCAGCCATAGATCGTATTTAATTCGCCATGCTATTGATTGCTCCACGAAAGGAGTGATCTATATGGCCAGTTGCCCCTGCAATTTACAATACATAGGGATGACTACACGCGAACTAAAAAAGCGAATGCGTGAACATGTACGTGATATACAACAGGCAGCTCATCAGGTGGACGCATTGGGATTAAAAACTTTGCCTAGACATTTTAAGGTCAGGCACAACAGTGATGGTTCCCTCTTGAGGTTTAAAGGCATTGATTGTGTAACCCCGGGCCCACGTGGGGGTAATTGGCAGAAGATGCTGGCACAAAAAGAAACTCGCTGGATCTTCAAGCTAGATACCATGGTACCGAAAGGGCTGAATGAGACTAACAGCTATAGTTCCTTTCTATGAACTCTGTGGTGTTTTTTCCTACGGTTGATTCCTTCTATCCTGTTCTCAACTCGGATACTTTATGTGTATATACCTTTTATTTTAATTGTTTTTAACACTTACCCTTTTTTTCTCCTTTCCGTCTCCAGATCATTGACAGATTCTTCCATTACTCCCATATGTACTACAAGTTCCATTATTGATGTATACCTAGAATCTTTGGGAATTGTGTTCTTATATTTGGAAACTGGATTACCAGGGTTGGATCATGGTGATTTTCCACTGGATCTATTGTTTGGACATTCTATTAATGTAATACCTTTTATTTCGTGGGCGCTCACTCATCAGTTGGTATATTTGGCGGTATATTATTATTACTAGGGTTTGTTGCAATTTGGCACTCTATGCACTTTATCTGTGCATTCAAATTTTAACTATCTAACCCCCCTTTTTTCCTGTACGTTGGCATGTATTTTTTCGTTCAACTTAATTCCCAATGTCACCATCATGTTGCGTACATATATGTAGTTTTTAACATTTTTTCCCACAAAAAAAGTTTACTTTAGGCACTATGTCTGCACATTTTGGTAACGTATTAAATCTCCTTTTTCTCACTTGTGTTCATTTTTATTCACGTGTGTTCACTCCTCACGCATGTTCACTTGCGATTTAGCACGTTCCACTTCACAACTTCCTCACCATTTTAATTTTTATTTTTTTTATTGTCATTTTTATTATTATTATTATTATTTTTATCACTATTTAATGTATGCCTTTAGTGGCTGCACCATGCAGGCTGAGAACCGGCCATTCTCACCCTGTGTCTTGCATGATTGTATTATAGCTTACTTTTATTATGTATTCATTCTTTCACATGGTTTTACATGTATACATGTAGGTGTACATATATATGTATATATGTGTATATTTTAATACATACTTGCACAGGTCATTTCACATTTCCCCGTTGTTTGGCAACCCCCCCTTTTCCCCGTTTTTCTTTTTTTTCTTTTTTTTTTTCCGCCCCATACACACAATGCGTTTTGTTGTATTCCATGGTGCGACTGTCGTGGTGGGGTTTTTTCCTACCGCTGATTGCCCGCACCGTGGATATGGCTTCTATATACATTTAACTACGCCCTGCGATATCATACTATATTGGGATGTCCGTGATGCAGGTATTATCTCTCATGACAACACTTTCGAGTAATACTTACCTTTCAAACACGGGGTGACTCTGATAGGAGGCTCAGTCTACGACCACGCCCTCGGGGTGGTTACTTTCTCCCCTCCCGTAATCTGGCCGCTGAGTTACAGAGGCCTACGTGGTGCCGGGTTTCCTGTCCCTGCACCACGTGGGTTTTGTTTACATCAGCCTCCATACACGTGGAACGCCGATACCACGTGGTTATACTCATGACCATTGATTGGGGGGTTCTCTGATTGGCCTCATCATCTTAGAATTGAGTCCGCTCCTTTGTTAATTTGCAGGCTCAAACGTTGCGCCTAGTAATGGATATGCGATGTGTAAGTCTGACATGAGGGTGTATCCTTATAACGCCCATCATTGGTCAGCCCTGCTGTGTTCCTCCTACTGGGCGTACCCCGGGCCCTCGTAGGTGCACGTTTCCATGAGTCGTTATAAGACTTCCGGTATACACATATCATCTATCAGTGACGCTGTAGTCACAAGGTAAATGGCTTGGGTTATGATTGGATCGCAATGTATATTTAAGATGGGACGGACTTTCACTGACCACACCCCGGAAGAAGCCTCTGTGGCGAAACATCGGGTTTTGGCGGTGTGGTTTTACTCCTCTGTACCACTTGGTAATTATGAAATGCACTTTGTTCTGATTTCATGTTGTTTATTTGTTGTACTGTTTGCAACATAGCAGCACCTTAATTATTCATACTTCTGCAATGCACTTTATTATCATTTATGTATTGTTATACTAATACAATACAGCCGAGTGAGCGCCCACCTCCATATTTTCAGTGTCCTGTCTGTGTCTCCTTTTATGTCTTCCATACTTGGTGAACCATGGTGTTCATTTGCAATATGTATGTTTTATGAATTTTTTTCTCAATAAAACTTTATTAATTGTTTATCTTTACACGCTGCTTTTCTGTGGTTTTTCACCAATATACTTTGTAATGACATCAGTCACTTCACCACAAAATATACAGCAAAACAGAAAAAAAAATATTTGTGGTACAAAATTGAAAAAAAAACACCATTTGGTAATTTTTGGCGACTTACGTTTCTACGCAGTGCACTTTTTGGTAAAAATGACACCTTATCTTTATCCTGTAGGTCCATACAATTAAAATGAAACCCAATTTATATCGGTTTGATTTTGTTTTACTTCTGTTAAAAAAAATTTGCACAGAATTTAGTATGTTTCAAATTGTCCTCTTCTGACCCCTATAATTTTTTAATACATTTTTTATGGTATACAAAGTGACCAAAAAATGTTCTATTTTGGACTTGACCATGCTGTTTTATTAACATAATATGTTTATAGTTTGGACATTTACGCACACGCTGATACCACCTATTCAGTATTTGTTCATTTTTGTTTAAATTTTTTTTTTTAATGGGGAAAAAGGGTGATTCAAACTTTTATTAGGGAAGGGGTTAATTCACTTTTATTAACTTTTTTTTACACTATATTTTAGTCCCCATAGTGGACTATTACATGCAATCGTTGGATTGCATACACTGTTCAATGCTATGCCATAGCATCAGTGTTATCGGTGCTCTGCTGCTCTCCCTGCTATGGCTGGCTGGAGCATCAGATTATTGATCGGATGGCGAAGAGGCAGGTAAGGGCTCTCCCACTGTCCTCTCAGCTGATCCGGACACCGTGGTTTTTACCTTGGTTGTCCCGATCAGCTCCGCATTTTACTTTCATTTAAGATGTTGCGATCAAGGGGTTAATGCCACGATTGGGGATGTCCATAATTAGACACGAGCTATGACACAGGGTCAGCTCCTGAGTCCGCATCAAAGGGGAGCGGGCGCAGGGCGTACAGGTATTGAGGAGTTAAAGAGTTTTTGTATGCAGTTATAAATCTACACACATTGCTGGAATAGGACAATGCTACATTTGTAGTTATCTTATGTATAGTCAAATTATTGGTATTATTATTATTATTTTATAGCTAGCTTATTGCTAATAGACTGGTTGTTCATTATTTATTCAATTATAAAAGCAATTTTTTCAAATAAATATTATGGGATCTAATTGTGTGGATTTTTTTTATGATTTCCAATCAGAATGAGTTTAAAGGGGTACTCCGATGGAAAACATATATATATTAATATATCCATATATATATATATATATATATATATATATATATATATATATCAACTGGTGCCAGAAATTAAAGGGTAACTCTCATTAAAACAAATTTTTGCTATTGCACTCCTTATGGTAAATAAAAAATATTTCTAATATACTTTGTTTAAAAAAATGAAGTTTTCTATGTTTTATTTGTGCTTAAAAAAAGCTGCCACTAGGTGTCTCCCTACTTGTCCAGAGCACATTTTCCCCATCTCATATACAGACTTTGGACAGAAGCCCAAACACAGGAAGTGCAGCCTGGAGTGCTGAGGGGGTGTATCCAACCAACAGCACATGGCAGTTAAAGGGGTAATCCAGGATTTTTTTTAAATTTGATTATGCTACAGGGGCTGTAAAGTTAGTGTAGTTCATAATATAGTGTCTGTACCTGTGTGTGATGGTTTTCTCACAATTCTTCTGTGACTTTCACCCCAAAATTTATTTTTAACAGCATACAAAATGAGTGTTGTCTCAGATTTTTCCCAGCTTGCAATGCGGCCGAGACCTGACTCACTAGTCAGCTGATGACAGGGGACCTGTCTGCTTCAATGGGTGGAGGGATCACTTGGTGGGAGAGAGAGATCAATCTGCAACTAATGCAACAGCTGTAGGCACCCTGATTGAAAACCACAGGTCTATTGATGGATTTAGCTAATTTATTTTTCAATGGGTGGGGTGGCTGATGTGTGCGAGGGAGGAAAATGCAATTAGGGGATTTGTAGTCAAAAAAAGAAAACTGAAACACCAGTTCACAAAAAGCTAGCCACAGTGTTATGGTAATCTTACAACATAGCCATTTAGCCCCAAGACAAGTGCAGATCCTTCCTAAGCATGTCCATTACTGTCTGCTAGGTACATACTCAAATCCCCTTATGGTGGATAACCCCACTAAGTGTGAGAGGAGCAATGATTGGATGAGGCTGGACTAATCTAAAATACCTAATACTGATGAAGACACCTGCTTAGTGGTTGGGTTCCACCATCAGATCCTCTTCTATACATACCATAGAGGGATTCTTGTCTAGATCAGCCAATAAAAATCAAAGCACTAGAAGTGGCTTTCTGTCACCCTCACTGGACATGCTACCGATGTAGTGCACAACAAATGTAGCATTGTGGTTTGACCTATTGGATGACGGGACGGCGTGCGTGGCGACATGATGACGACGATGGAGAGAGCCGGCGATGCAGGGGATCTTGAGGAGTACGCTACGGAGCCCCGAGGACAGGTGAGTGACCGTCAGCGGACCACACGGGGCACCGTAAACGGCTATCCGGCGGCAGCTGAAGCAGTCTGCACTGCCGGATAGCCGTTTATGCGATGGCCCCGACATACAAAAGCATCGTATCTTGATGCTGCCTTCAACATGCGATGGCCTCTGAGAGGCCATCGTATGTTGAAATGATCGTATGTCGGGGGCATCGTAGGTCGGGGGATCACTGTATATATAAATATATAATATATATATATATATATATATATATATATATATATATAATTCCAAATATAGAGGCAAAGCTTTATACACAAGGTTTACCATATTTAATGTTGTCACAATACTGTACACCTCTAATGTAAAATGTAAAAAGAAATGTAAATATTTGCGATAAATCTTTATTATTATCAGTGAAGCACATAACTCTTGTCCTCACATAACTTTATGAGATAAATGAGCATCTGGGTGCCACAGCCTTCAGTTCACTGAGGCTGACAACTGTTAACTACTGTCTGCTCGAAGCAAAAGAGCACAGAACAATGGGATTATTTTCGTTATCTGATATGCTCCCAGGTATTTTAACTTTGTCAGTGTTTATGTAATCATTACTCATCTGACTTTTATATAGATATAGTAGAGTTTATAGTCAGAACTATGGGGGAGATTTATCAAAACCCGTCCAGAGGAATAGCTGTCCAGTTGCCCATACCAACCAATCAGATCGCTTCTTTCATTTTTAATGAAGCCTCTGCAAAATGAAAGAAGTGATCTGAATAGTTGCTTTGGGCAACTGGGCAAATTTTCATCTGGAATTTTTAAAATTATCATCTACCGACCCCTATAACTTTTATTTTTCCACATACAGGGCTATATGAGGGCAAATTTTTTTGCGCCGTGGTCAGTAATTTTTATCAGTACCATTTTTGCTTTCATGGTACTTTTTGATTGTTTTTTATAAATTTTTTCTAATATATGTAGTGACCAATAATGCACAAGTTTGGTATTTTTTTATGTGTACACCACGAACCATGCGGTTTAGCTACGCTTATATTTTAATAGTTTAGACATTTAAACATGCGGCAGTACCACATATGATTATTTTTATTTTTGATTACATAATTTTATTTATAAAATGGTAAATGGGGGGGTGATTCAAACTTTTTTTTAGGAGAGGGGCTTATTCACATTTATTATTTATACGATGCAATACCATAGCATAGCATTGATCAGCGTTAACGGTGCTCTGCTTCTCCAGCCTGCATGGCTGGCTGGGAGCAGCAGAGGACAGATCAGACAGCGAGGAAGCAGGTAAGGGCCCTCCTGAATCCCCTCAGTTGATCGAGACATCGCAATTTCATTGTGATGGTCCCGATCAGCTCCGCTGAGCTGCAGGGATTCTTTCACTTTCATTTTTGTCAGGACCCACCGGGTTTAAAGCGTAACCGCTTGTGAGAATGCTTTAAAGCTGGTAATGTGACCAGGGCATAAAGGTACACCTTGAATCCTTAAGTACCAGGACGCAAGAGCGTACCTGTACGCCCTGCATCCATAAGGGGTTAAAATTGCATAATAAAAATGAGATTTTTTTGTTTAGGTTTATTATGGTATACCATTTTCTTCTCAATAAGGTATCTCATACTGTATGTTTCATCTTTCATTCACATAGGTATATATGTAATTTAATATCTCACATCTATCTATTTGTGTTTCTTTCTATCTTTCTTTCTATATCTATCTATTTCATATTTCCTATACATGCATCTATTTAATTTCTAGTTATGTATCTCATATTTTACAATCTGATTATCTACTTTTTTCACATAATGTATATTTATGTAAAATTCTGTATGCCTCATTTCTATTTATCCATCTAGTTTATATCTATCACATCTAACATCAATTAATCAATTCAGTTTCTGATGGCACAAATAATAATATATCAATAGATATTACAATAATACAAATCCCCTCAGAAGATTTCATGTTTTATATCATAAGTTTGAGCCTGTAAGACCCTACTTTCAGCTATTGTATGCAATGGATAGTCACAGTGAGGATTAACCTAACAGTAAAGATTGGTTTTCCTAATCTTACCATCTAGTTCTTCAACTGAGATGTTAGCAAGCTGTTCACTGTCACTTCCTGTAGAAAGCGATCGGTTCAAGTAGTTATTTCCTTTGTACAACAAGCCAGCAGTCACATGATGGAATGGCATCTTCTTCCTGCATTCAGAGAAAGAGACAATACTTATACAGAATTCTAGCAGTATATGATTGTCAGTTTATTATGTGCGCTGAAAAATAAACAAAAAAAATAGAAGTGGTTATGCCAGGAATACAGCCAATCACTTAGGCTTCTGATTGGCTGCAGCAAACATATATCTGCCGCAATAAAGACCAGAGTGCTAACCAGAGCTTGGTAAGGTTTATCTGGGCTGAGGCAGAGCTTAGTTAATACTATGTGCAAGAGAGAAAGCAAGTGAGTCTGGGCTGTGTACCTACGATCTCCATCATACAAAGGATCTTCACTGTCCCTGAAAGATAAATCAAGGCATTTCTCTTATCTTACCAGATTTGTAATGCTGTTCATATAGAACCATGCAGAGCCAATGCATGAATAACCATTTCTCTCTCCACATGCCATTTATAGTTATGTAATGTAAATCACCTCCAGCACAGTGCTAGCCTGTTCAGTCCAGTGCATTTTTAGCGGTGATATGTCATAGCATAGCAGTAAGAAATAGGTGCTGTGCTCTGATTGGTCAGACAGGGAAGAAAAAAGTAAATGTGGATATACAACTGGAAAACAGCTCAGTTCTAATGCCACAACCTTAAATGGAGAGATAAAAATAGCTGTACTACCTGGAGGGTATTTTCAGGGGCTTGATAACAGAAGTGAGAGCAGTAATATTATTTTATCACCACATTAAAAGTTTATCCAAATTTTAAAAATGTATACCCATCTCCAGAATGGGACCCCACTCTCCTGACTGAATGCTCTGGCCCCTAATTCCCAAGACATACTCATTTTAACAGTGTTGGCCCGCTCACACAATAACCAGCCACAATGGTGTTAAGCTTTAGCTGGTGATTGGTTGAGTGGGCCGTTACTAGGGCTCAAGTCCTACAGGAATGTGTGGGAACTGAGTTCCTGCAGTTTTTTCACAGCAGGAATACTGTTCCCATTGGAAGCAGACCTTCAGTACCAGCTCTTAAGTGTAATTCTTGGATGAGTTCCCTCACTTTTTTCGCCAGGACTTGACCCCAGGCCGTTTCTACCAATATGAGTACATCGCTGAAGGTGTGGGCCAGAGGGTTCACTGGAATCAAGCCCATCCTTTGGATAGGGGATATGTTTTTAATAGCTGGATAATCCCTTTAATCTAACAAAAGCACACAGGCATTTAAAATGCTTTAGAAGCAACATGTACACTTAAAAAAAAATGAAGTATCAGAATATGCCCTATTGTTCAAATGAAGTTTTTATGTCCACCATTTCTTTTTAATAATTGGTGATGTTGTTTTTTATATCTATATTATAAAATAATCTTGTATGTTTTATTCTGACTATAATGTCTAAAAATAAACTGGTACTTTCTGTTCTGTACAGAAGAATTTTCAGTGGTCTCCTTCTTATCATCACAGGCAGGATTACAGTGAATGGTGACACCAGTATATCGATGACCCGAGGGATCTACCACCTGTCATAGATGTAAATAGGGTCAGTTCCAGTCTATTGTGCCTATTTCTCTCGGGCTTGCTGTAAATCATATAATCAAATGCTGGTAAAAAAAAAAAAAACCTAAGGCAAAATGACTGGACCCAAAATAATACACCCAAAGAAAAATTTATTAAAAAATTTAAATTTTTTATAAAATAAAAACAGTAGGGAAAAAGGAAATTTCAGTATATAGCTCAAAACAGTAAATCAAATCTATGTGATACATTTCCTTTAAGAATAATCAAATTTAATGCAAACCAGGAGTTATACATTGTCAGCCAAATAAAGTTGTCACTTTTTACAGCTTATATTCTTTACAGGGCCAGCATAGGGTCTCCCACAAACTGCTACCACATTGAAATATTCTTTTTTACATGCTCTATTCAAAGACTCCTGTAGTATTCACTTGTATTCATAGTATTCTGCTGATAGTGCCTGCAGGGAAGTGGTGGGAAATTACATTGTCTGCTCTATTAGCTGAATCATTCCCACTCATAAAGGGAACACTGTGCAAAAGGTATATATTAGGGAGTTGCTGATAAGGTATAAAAGGCTCCACATTAAAGCTTTTCTTTGAGCTTTAACTATCAATGAATTAAGTCCACTTAGAAATAACAAAGAGAAAATAAAAAATAGCAAAATGTTCCAGCCCAATCCATAAGTTATTTTCTTAACTAATTATATGGATATGTCTATGTAAATATATGCTACCTTTAAGAATCCACTCCGAAAGGTCTCAGATTTAATTAGAACAAATGAGATTTGAGCGAATAATTTAGCATATCATATGCACAATCAGTTCAAACCAGAAGCAATTAATGCATTTTACATCAAATATAATTACATTTTACTTCTGTTATTCACTCAAAGGATCAACTGGGAGCCAAAAGAGTAAAATGACCTTCAGTAAATGGGTATTTTCATGTATATACTATAAAGAAGTAATTTCAATGATTCCACGCTTAAAATCCACACTGGACATCTCCAACAGTCAGTGTCGAAATTACATCTAGGTGATGGTAGGCAATTTCCCAGGGCACCACCTCCTACCTGGCCCTGGTGGGGGGATCACAAGTGCTGGTACATGTAGTTAAAAGCTGTGAAGGAGCAAACAGACAGTGGCTCCTTGCCCCATCACTTACTCTTACATGCCACAGGCTGTTTTAGCCCTGCAACCTACAAGAAGCAGTAGCTGTACATTTCTATGTTCTGTCCCACTTGCAAGCATGTGAGATGATGTCAATCATTGGGTGCAGCCTGAACTAAAGAGGAGGAGGAAGTTCCAGTCATAGTGGAAACCGGGAAAAGGTGAATCTCTTTTATGTCATTATTTATTTATTTAGTTGGCGAGAGAACACCTGTTTACCTACTGGGGGAACTATCTATACTGAGGGCAGCTATCTACAGCTATCTAAATGCACAGCTATCTACATACTTGGTGCACCTACCCACAGGGTGACATATCTACTTGGGGATAGTATCTCAGTATCTCAGTACAGCTTTGCCAGCTACGCCACTAGAGAGAGTTGTCGGGTGGCTGAGAGTTAAAGGTGTGTGTTATGAGTGTATCAGGTTCTGGAGAGGTTTTCGAGTGTATTTCTCTTCATTGCACTTAATCTAATATTTTTTATATTTCTTGCCTTTAATTGAATAGCAATTTGGTTGCATGCATCTCCTGACCAATCATTGCAAGAGAAATTCCCTAGTTCAACCTTTCTTTCCTGGAGAAATCGGAGAACTTAAATGTGTAAGAACTAGTTAGTTCTTGCCTGGTTTACCCTAGAGCCACATGTGTGTCTTTTAGCTCTGCTTTTGCTAAGGAGACAAGTAAAGAGGTCTTTGGTTAACTACTTCTAGGCATACCTTACACATAGGGCATATGCCGTTTAATGCAAAGGTTAAAATCAAGTCACTGTTCTTGACCCTTGTTCCTGTTTTCGACCATGCTTCAGTCTCCCAAGAGGAAGACGTTTATCTTGCAAGAGAGGAGAAGTTGGACAGGGACATCTCTGCATTACACTCTCCTGTCACCTGTCACATTAGCAATAATTCCTTGGATGTGCTTCTTTGAGTGTTGTGTTACATATTAGTTCCATGGCATTGATGTTTACATTCTTGCATCTTGCACCACAGTAAACCAACCCTTGAACATTGTCATCTAGCAATTTAGCAATTCCGGACTGAAAACTTGAGAACCAGACAGTACATATAACTGCAAATATATCTACAATAGACACTACACATACAACTGGTGAAATTACCTAAAGATTACTAAATTCAGCCAAGCTACTATAAAATAACTATTTAAAGGCCCATGACCAAATCTCTATTATCCTGATACAAATCTTTATCAAAGCAATTGTATTTGATCTAAATTGTGAAAGTAGTTCAGTAAAGTTTTGTAAGCTGTTCCTGCTTCCCTGACTGATGTATTTGCTTGCTGTATTGGGGCCTTTTTGTCCAAATGTTGGTGACAAGCACTGACGGACTACTCTTGGAGCCCCAGTACTGGGTCTAGCATTGGGACTGTCACCCAGTTGGTCCCACCATTTAGGGTAGATCTTTGAAGTAGGTAGGGACAGTGGTTGGGGTAGCGTCAGCTACTTTATCTAATTTAAAGACTAAGATCTAATTTAAAGACTAAGGAAACTACGTCAGACTAATCCTCTGTAGCAAACTCCCATCCAGAAAATTTCTATGGTGCTTTACTCTCAAGCAGCCTACATCAGCTTATTAATGATTAAGTGGGAAACTGGATAAAAGTGACCTTGTGACACATAATACAGAAGATCAATTCAGAAGAGGGCTTTCACCCATGATGCCATGGTACTCTGCAGGGCACTCAAACCTCAAACGCACAGATCCTTTTAAGCTTTATATCCCCTTTACTACTTCATTAACTTAAGTGTTGTGTCTGGGCTGTAAAGCTGACCAAGCAGGGCACTCATTGACGTAATGTGCATGTTTCCAAAACAAAACAGTCTGAGTTAACTTTTTATTCTTTAAACAAGTTTTACAAACCAAAGAGAATTTTTTTATTTTTTTTATTTTGCAGTCAGGATCAATGAACAAAATGTAATGAGGAAACAGTATAAACTGGAAACATCTCCGGAGATTAAGACAATTCTCTAATTAACTGTAGAATTGATTGGAGGGACAGGTTTATATCTCCTGGTAAAATGACCCTATTAAGAATGAAACTGGATCTAATGAATAGAAATCAAACAAAGGTGATTCCTCACTGTCAAGTCATAATGACCATATGTGTCTAGATAGTTATCTCAAGCAGGTGTACACTATAGTTAATAATGTGCTGGTGCCAAAACCCATAACCAGCGTTGATGAGGTTATTTTATACATTTGGAAATTAGACAACCTTCTTAACATAAAATTGAATTAAAGGGGTATTCCAGGAAAACCCTTTTTTTTTATATATATATCAACTGGCTCCAGAAATGTATTGACTTTTTGTAAATGACTTCTATAAAAAAAAATCTTAATCCTTCCAATAATTATCAGCTGCTGAAGTTGAGTTGTTCTTTTCTGTCTGGCAACAGTGCTCTCTGCTGACATCTCTGCTTGTCTCGGGAACTGTACAGAGTAGAAGAGGTTTGCTATGGGGATTTGCTTCTACTCTGGACAGTTCCCAAGACAGGTGTCATCAGAAAAGAACAACTCAACCTTCAGCAACTCATAAGTACTGAAAGGATTAAGATTTTTTAATTGAAGTAATTTACACATCTGTTTTAGATTTCTGGAGCCAGTTGATATATAAAAAAAAACGCCATTTTGTAAATTTTGGGTGCTTCTGTTTCTACGCCATACATTTTGGTAAAAATGACACCTTCTCTTTATTCTGTGGGTTCATACGATTAAAATGATACCCTACTTATATAGGTTTGATTTGGTCGTACTTCTGAAAAAACTACATGCAGGAAAATTTATACGTTTAAAATTGTCATCTTCTGACCCCTATAACTTTTTTTTATTTTTCTGCACATTTGGGCTCATTTTTTGCGCCGTGATCTGAAGTTTTTAGCAGTACCATTTTTGTATTGATCGGACTTGATTATCGCTTTTTATTCATTTTTTCATTATATAAAAAGTGACCAAAAATACACTATTTTCAACTTTTTTGCGTGTACGCCATTGACCGTGCGGTTTAAGTAATGATATATTCCACATATGTTTATTTTTACTTTTATTTACACTGGTTGTTTTTTTTATGGGAAAAGGGGAGTGATTATTAGGGAAGGGGTTAAATGATCTTTATTCACTTTTTTTTTCCACTTTTTTTTGCAATGTTATAGCTCCCATAGGGGACTATAACACTGCACTCACTGATCTTTTACATTGATCATTGGTTTCTCATAGGAAACCAGTGATCAATGATTCTGCCGCTTGACTGCTCATGCCTGGATCTCAGGCACTGAGCAGTCATTCGGCGATCGGACAGCATGGAGACAGGTAGGGATCCTCCGGCTGTCTTGTAAGCTGTTCAGGATGCCGCGATTTCGCCGCAGCGATCCCAAACAGCTCCCTGAGCTAACCGGCATTGTTTTAGTTTCACTTTAGACGCGGCAGTCAACTTTGAACGTCGCGTATAAAGGGTAAATAGCTCACGGCACCGCGAACAGTGCTGTGCGCTATTAGCCACGGGTCCCGGCTGTTTTTTAGAGGCCATGGCCCCGCGTTATAGAAAGAGAAAGGACTCAGGACATACCGGTACGTCCTTGGTCCTTTAGAGGTTAAATAAATGTAATACCGTCCTGCTATCTCTCTGCCTTTTTCTCTCTCTTTCTTCATTGCTGTAATTTCTGCATTGCAAGACACAGCTAGAATGGGTTGATTAAAAAATTGCAATTTATATACAAGATGAAACCTGTTTTGTTTAAATACTTCCCATATCATAGTTTTTGTAACTTCCGTTATACTGAATTTATTATCACTACAAAGACATTTTATACTGAAACATCAAAGGCAATAGTTTTTCTCTAAAAAAAATACTAAGCAATTGTCAAGCTAAATAAAAAAAACTTTTTTAGAAAAATGTGCAGTCTTTGAAAATTTTTCGCATTGTAGTTTTGAGCAGTTTTAGAATCTCATTATAGGTTTCACTTTAACATAGTGATTCAGCCATTTCAAGATTCCTACCCCTTTATTTCAGAATGATAAACTCCCTCGATTTTTCCTCCTCTCCTTCTAATGTCTATAACTCTTTTATTTTTCCATCTACAGAGCCATAGTTGTTGCATACCAATTGTACTTTCTGACGACACCTTTCATTTAACCATAATGTATAGGGATGAGCGAATCGAATCTGACGAATCCGAATTCGTTACGAATTTCAGGAAAAATTTGATTTGCGATAAATCTGAATATTGCAGCCTATTTAGCAGCCAGCCGCCCCTGTGATGTTACAGCCTTATATAATCGGCAGCCATCTTGCGGCCAGCCATTCCATCCTTTTATTTCAGAGAGAGCGTTTCATTGTAGAGACAGAAAGAGCAGTGTGTGTGTTGCCCAGAAAATCCCCTGGAAAACATATTTTTTTTAATCAACTGGTGCCAGAAAGTTAAACAGATTTTTTAAATGACTTCTATTTAAAAATCTTAATCCTTCCAGTACTTATCAGTTGCTTTATTTTCCAGAGGAAGTTATTTTATTTTTGAAGTTATTTTCTTCTGACCACAGTGCTCTCTGCTGACACATCTGTCCATGTCAGGAACTCTCCAGAGCAGGAGAGGTTTGCTATGGGGATTTGCTCCTACTCTGGACAGTTCCTAAAATGGACAGAGGTTTCAGCAGAGAGCCCTGTGGTCAGACAGAAAGGAAATTAAAAAAGTGAAGAACTTCATCTGGAAAATACAACAGCTAATAAGTACTGGAATGGTTAAGATTTTTAAATAGAAGTAATTTACAAATCTGTTGAACTTTCTGGCCCCAGTTGATTTAAAAAATTTTTTTTCCAGTGGAGTACCCCTTTAACCCCTTAAGGACTCAGGGTTTTTCCGTTTTTGCACTTTCGTTTTTTCCTCCTTACCTTTTAAAAATCATAACCCTTTCAATTTTCCACCTAAAAATCCATATTATGGCTTATTTTTTGCGTCGCCAATTCTACTTTACAGTGACATTAGTCATTTTACCCAAAAATGCACGGCGAAACGGAAAAAAAAATCATTGTGCGACAAAATCGAAAAAAAAACGCCATTTTGTAACTTTTGGGGGCTTTCGTTTCTACGCAGTGCATATTTCGGTAAAAATTACACCTTATCATTATTCTGTAGGTCCATACGGTTAAAATGATACCCTACTTATATAGGTTTGATTTTGTCGCACTTCTGGAAAAAATCATAACTACATGCAGGAAAATTTATACGTTTAAAAATGTCATCTTCTGACCCCTATAACTTTTTTATTTTTCCACGTACAGGCCGGTATGAGGACTCATTTTTTGCGCCGTGATCTGAAGTTTTTATCGGTATGATTTTTGTTTTGATCGGACTTTTTGATCACTTTTTATTCATTTTTTAATGATATAAAAAGTGACCAAAATACGCTTTTTTGGACTTTGGAATTTTTTTGCGCGTACGCCATTGACCGTACGGCTTAATTAATGATATATTTTTATAGTTTGGACATTCACGCACGCGGCGATACCACATATGTTTATTTTTTATTTTTTTACACTGTTTTATTTTTTTTATGGGAAAAGGGGGGTGATTCAAACTTTTATTAGGGAAGGGGTTAAATGACCTTTATTAACACTTTTTTTTTACATTTTTTTTGCAGTGTTATAGGTCCCATAGGGACCTATAACACTGCACACACTGATCTCTAATGCTGATCACTGGCGTGCATTAACACGCCTGTGATCAGCATTATCGGCGCTTGACTGCTCCTGCCTGGATCTCAGGCACGGAGCAGTCATTCGTCGATCGGACACCGGGGAGGCAGGTAAGAGCCCTCCCGGTGTCCGATCAGCTGTTCGGGACGCCGCGATTTCACCGCGGCGGTCCCGAACAGCCCGACTGAGCAGCCGGATCACTTTCACTTTCACTTTAGAAGCGGCGGTCAGCTTTGACCGCCGCTTCTAAAGGGTTAATACCGCACATCGCCGCGATCGGCGATGTGTGGTATTAGCCGCGGGTCCCGGCCGTTGATTAGCGCCGGGACCGACGCGATATGATGCGGGATCGCGGCGCGATCCCGCTTCATATCGCGGGAGCCGGCGCAGGACGTAAATATACGTCCTGCGTCGTTAAGGGGTTAAGCGTGGCATAATGTTCACCTCTCATAAATGTAAACTGTACGTACACCTACGTGGTGTACGTTTTTTTTTTCCTGTAAAACTAATTTGGGCCTAGTTACTGTGAAAGGCCAGCCAAAGCTACACACTTGTTTTTGTAGCCTCATATAGTTTGTAGTGGAGCGCATAGTCCTCCTCTCATAAGTGTAAACTGTACGTATACCAACGTGGTGTCCTTTTTATATTTCCCTGTTAAAGTAATTTGGGCCTAGTTACAGTGAAAGGCCAGCCAAAGCCACTCACTTGCTTTTGTAGCCTTATGCAGTTTGTAGTGGAGCGCATAGTCCTCCTCTCATAAGTGTAAACTTTACATACACCTACGTGGTGTCCTTTATATATTTTCCTTTGAAACCAATTTGGGCCTAGTTACTGTGAAAAGCCAGCCAAAGCTACACACTTGTTTTTGTAGCCTTATACAGTTTGTAGTGGAACACATAAAGTGTATTTTCCCGTAAAACTAATTTGGGCTTAGTTACTGTGAAAGGCCAGCAAGGGTAGCCACTTGTTTCTGTAGTCTAATACAGTTTTAAGGGTAGTGGAGCATATTGCCCTCCTAACATATACACACACAGCTGGTGCATAAGTATGTCAGGTAGAGAAGTGCCAGGACGTGCACAGAGGAGTGGCAGAGGCCTAAATTCATCAGGCAGAGGTCGCAGCAGACTAGGGCCGAGACTAGGCAGGAGTCGCAGCGAGAGGCCTGAGCTCCCGGTATAAGCTAGCAGTCGTGTCTAGACCAGCAACCCATCTGCCGTCATTGAATGGTTAACTCGGTCATCCACTTCATGACAATTGACTTCTGACACCCGCCAGTCAACAGTCGTGGGTTCCTCAGACACAATCCTCAGTTGGCATGGCCCGGGAGCAGTCTCTGTTCCCTCCCCCACAGAAGTATCGTATGCTGTGGGTTCAGCTCCACTATCTAGTGGGGACGATCTACTAGAGGACAGTCAGCAGCTACTGCCCAGCCAAGAAGTTGAGGAGACATCCACCGCTTCCTCCGCTAGGCGGGCAAGTTGTGATGAGGAGAGTGACGTGGGAGGTGGTGTTGTGAGCATTCAGGCTCCTGAAACAGACACTGTTGGGGAACCTTAGGAGGACATCAGTGATGTGCAGACACAACTCGATAATGATGAAGCCGATCGCACTTGGGCACCGGGTGCAGAAGGGGCTTCATCATCATCAGGAGAAGAGTGTTGCAGTTTGCCCGTGAGGCAGCAGTTGAGCCGGCAAGGTGGTAGCATGGTTGGCAGTCAGCATGGTGGCAGAAGTGTGAAGTCTGGAACCAAACGTGCCCGGGGTAGACCATCTGCTTTGCGGCAGCCTACCTTCCTGGGAGGTAGTGGAACAGGTGTTCCTGGAGTTGGAGACAGTAGCAGTCAATCAGTGCGGACTATTGGAGGGAAAATCATCTACTCGGTGGTGGCAGTTTTTCATCAAGCATACGGAGGATGTTAACCTGGCCACATGCAAGATGTGTTGGCAGAAAGTGAAGCGTGTGCAGGGTCCCAATGTTGGCACCACGGCCCTGTATCAATATATGTAGCGTCACCATAAAGTGGCCTGGGAGAACCGTGGCTCCGATGTGGTGGTCCAGCCTGCTGCATCTCCCAGTGGCACGCTGCTCCCTGTTTCAGCCAGCCAAGGCTCCACCCCCTCAGCCGAAGGGAGCTGTCTGTCGGTCCAGATGCTCCTTCTCCTCCTACTTCGAGTCATTCCGCCAGCAATCTATCAGTGAAGCCATGTCCAAGAGACAACAGTATTGCTGGTGCTGCAGTCCCTCCCTTTTCAAGTAGCAGACTCGGCACATTTCAAAGAACTGAACAGAGCACTTCAATGTAAGCCAGCGGCAACTCATACGTGACACCTGCCGTTTGTTCAGGCCCTTTGAGGAAGCCACATTATTAGTCAGTCACCAGGATTACGAGATGAACGACATCATTCCACTGCTTCATTTCCTACAACACATGTTTGAAACAATAGCTGGTTAGGGCACTGGAGAAGTGGCGCCTACATCTCACGGCCATATGAGCCCTGTGGGAGCTGAACTGAAAGAGGAGGGTTACGGGGACAGAGGAGAACAGGCAAAGTTTCGTGAAATGGGTGGTTTTTCTAGTCATCTGACAGGAGAGGAGGAGCAGGCTGTGGAGATAGAGGGTTATGAGGAAGGCGAAACAGAGGACCCAGACACACCGTCCCAGTATGCAGTGGAGATGAAGGCAGGGAGTTCCTCTGAGTCACTTGCACAAATGGCACGAAGAATGTTCACTTGCTTGTGTAGTGACTGCCAAATTGTCACCATTCGGCAACGGTATGACTTCTGGCTCTCCATCTTGTTGGACCCTTCCTACTAGCATTAAATGGTGGCCACTGTGAGGGAGGATAAACTGACCTACTACAGAGATATCCTACGTAGTCAGTTGGCCACCGCCTATCTGCGCCATTGTCCATTCTCTTGCAGGTATGACTCGGGGGGCCCTCTGTGCTCACCTTCCACTGCCATGGCTGCTGGGGAGGGGTGGGGTAGCAGGAGCAGCCTGAGTCTACCGTCACTGATGAGTTGCTTTCTTCACCCGCATAGTGAAGCAACTCATTAGCAGCAGGTAGACCTGGAGCAGGACCGTAACCAGCAGGTGGTGGCATACCTTGATATGACCCAGCCAACACACTTTGAAGATCCGCTGGACTTCTGGGCAGCAAAACTTAATTTGTGGCCGCAACTAGCAGAGTTTGCCCTGGAAAAGCTGTCCTGCCCGGCCAGTAGTGTGCCATCAGATCAGGTGTTTAGTGGGGTGGGGGCCATAGTAACCCCAAGGAGAACTTGTCTGTCCACCAAAAATGTGGAGTGACTGACCTTTGTGAAGATGAATTAGGTATGGATCAGCCAGGATTTCCACCCACCAATGTCGGATGCATCAGAGTAGATTGACCATGGTGCCACACCCACACTTCACAAATATGGATATTTAATGTGTTGCTCCCCAGTTACAGAAATTCCTCCCCATCAGACCAAAAGTATTGAGGATATGCATTGGCTAAAACTTAACTTTTCTTAGGATAAAATATATGGACCCAATTTTTTTTTTAATCTAAGAAAAGGAAAGTTGTGCAAAAAAAACATATGCCACCTACACCACCAAGTATTGATGTGATGCAAAGACCTCTAAAAGGTGGAAGGAAACAATGTATGGTCCATTGTAACAGGTGGGGGTAAAAACTTCCCCTGTAAGGCCCTACTCTCACATTATTAATTCCCTTCTTGGCAAGTGTTACTTGCCCTAAGAAGGGCGGCCCCACACAGGAACCTCTACCTATTTCAACCTAAAAATACTGCCATTTCCCAGGGTTTTTAGATGGAAATAGGGAGAGGTTCCTGTGTGGGGCTGCCCTTTTAGGGCAAGTAACACTTGCCAAGAAGGGAATTCATAGTGCGAGAGTAGGGCCTTACAGGTGAAGTTTTTACCCCCACAGGTTACAATGGACCATATGTTGTTCCCTTCCACCTTTTGGAGGTCTTTTCATCACATGAATACTTGGTGGGTAGGTGGCCCATGGTGTTTTTTGCACACCTTTCCTTTTGTTAGATAAAAAAAAAAATTTGGTCTATATATTTTATCCTAAGAATAATTTTAAAAGTTAAGTTTTACATAATGCATATCCTTAATATGAACTTGTGCACACCAACACTTTGACAAAAAGAGATGGTTTTCTTCTGCCTACCTGCCTCAGATACTATTCTGATCCTGCCACCCACCTGATGCCACAAATCTGATGCCAAGTTCTCCCTCTTTCACCCACCTTCATGGCCGGGTACTTATATCGCCACCCACTGCCCTACTCTGTCACCAGGTCACTTTCAGGACTCTTGATGCTTCTGATACCACGTCCAGGCTGTGTCATTCTGCCACCATATGTTCTCCTCATGCTGATGCCACCTCCAGGCTGTCCCATTCTGCCACATATGTTCTCATGCTGCTGCCCCCTCCACGCTGTGTCATTCTGCCACCATATGTTCTCCTCATGCTGATGCCACCTCCAGGCTGTCTCATTCTGCTACCATATGTTCTCCTCATGCTGATGCCACCTCCTCGCTGTGTCATTCAGCCACCATATGTTCTCATGCTTCTTCCAACTCCAGGCTGTCTCATTCTGCCACCATATGTTCTCCTCATGCTTCCGCCACCTCCAGGCTGTCTCTTTCTGCCACCATATGTTCTCCTCATGCTGATGCCACCCCCAGGCTGTCCCATTCTGCCACCATATGTTCTCATGCTGCTGCCCCCTCCACGCTGTGTCATTTTGCCACTTTATGTTTTCCTCATGCTGATGCCACCTCCAGGCTGTCTCATTCTGCCACCATATGTTTTCCTCATGCTGATGCCACCTCCAGGCTATCTCATTCTGCCGCCATATGTTCTCCTCATGCTGCTGCCACCTCCTCGCTGTGTCATTGAGCCACCATATGTTCTCATGCTTCTTCCAACTCCAGGCTGTGTCATTCTGCCACCATATGTTCTCCTCATGCTTCCGCCACCTCCAGGCTGTCTCATTCTGCCACCATATGTTCTCCTCATGCTGATGCCACCCCCAAGCTGTCCCATTCTGCCACCATATGTTCTCATGCTGCTGCCCCCTCCACGCTGTGTCATTCTGCCACCATATGTTCTCCTCATGCTGATGCCACCTCCAGGCTGTCTCATTCTGCCACCATATGTTCTCCTCATGCTGCCCCCACCTCCAGGCTGTGTCATTCAGCCACTATAAGATTTCCTCAGGCTGCCACCTCCTCCACGCTGTATTATTCAGCCACTATATGGTCTCCTCATGCTTCCACCACCTCCAGGCTGTGTCATTTAGCCCTTATATGGTCTCCTCATGCTGCTTCCACCTCCAGGCTGTGTCATTCAGCCACTATATGGTATCCTCATGCTTCCGCCACCTCCAGGCTGGGTCATTCAGCCACTAGATGGTCTCCTAATGCTGCCGCCAACTCCAGGCTGTGTCATTCAGCCATTATATGGATTCCTCAGGCTGTCAACACCTCCAGGCTGTGTCATTTAGCCACTATATGGTCTCCACATGCTTCCACCACCTCCAGGCTGTCTCATTCTGCCACCATATGTTCTCCTCATGCTGCTGCCACCTCCCCGCTGTGTCATTCAGCCGCCATATGTTCTCATGCTTCTTCCAACTCCAGGCTGTCTCATTCTGCCACCATATGTTCTCCTCATGCTTCCGACACCTCCAGGTTGTGTCATTCAGCCACTATATAGTCTCCTCATGCTGCCCCCACCTCCAGGCTGTGTCATTCAGCCACTATAAGATTTCCTCAGGCTGGCACCACCTCCAGGCTGTGTTATTCAGCCACTATATGGTCTCCTCATGCTTCCACCACCTCCAGTCTGTGTCATTTAGCCATTATGTGGTCTCTTCATGCTGCTGCCATCTCCAGGCTGTGTCATTCCGCCACTATATGGTATCCTCATGCTTCCGCCACCTCCAGGCTGGGTCATTCAGCCACTACATGGTCTCCTTATGCTGTCACTACCTCCAGGCTTTGTCATTCAGCCACTATATGGTCTCCACATGCTTCCGCCACCTCCAGGCTGTATTATTCAGCCACTATATTAGTTCCTCATGCAGCCACCACCTCCAGGCTGTGTCATTCAGCCACTCTATGGTCTCCTCAGGCTTCTGCTACCAACACGCTGTGTCATTCAGCCACAACATGGTCTCTTCATGCTGCCGCCACCTCCACGCTGTGTCATTCAGTCACTATATGGTCTCCTCATGATGATGCCACTGTATGGTTTTCTCATACTGCCAAAACCTCCAGGCTGTGTCATTCAGCCACTATATGGTCTCCTCATGCTTCCACACCTCCATTCTGTGTCATTCAGCCACCAGAAGGTCTCCTCATGCTGCTGCCACCTCCACAATGTGTAATTTAGCGAATATATGGTCTCCTCATGCTTCCGCCACCTGCAGGCTGTGTTATTCAGCAACAATATGGTCTCCTCATGCTTCCGCCACCTCCAGGCTATGTCATTCTGCCACTATATGGTCTCCTCATGCTGCCGCCACCTCCAGGCTGTGTCATTCAGACATAGACTGTAGCCCAGAAATAGCCATTTTAATGGCGATTTGCAGCAAATAAATTGGGACCGAACCAAATTTTGGGGGGAAATTCGCCTAATTGTCCGAATCGTGTTTTCCAAAAACTCGCTCATCTCTAGTAATGTATAATGTGAAATACATTGTACTTTACATCGAAACTGACATGTTATATGTATTCTATGGCTCAGTATGATTACAATTTATGTAGTTTTTATTTTAGTCTATTGCTGTTAAATATGCTCAGAATCGCCCAGTTCCCTATAACTTTTTTATTTTTCTGTGTACAGGGCTCTATGAGGGTTAATTTTTGCACCATGATCTTTAGTTTTTATTGATATAATTTTGGAGTAGGTCAGACTTTTTGATAGCTTTTCATTATTTTTTTTTTCTGAAAAACTATGTGGCCAAAAATCTGCATTTCTGCTATTTCACACTGCAGGATAAAAATGTTATATTTGAATAGTTCAGACATTTCTGTAAGTGGCAATATCAAATATGTTGATCTTTTCATTTGTTTATATTTTGTTATTTAAAAAAGGAAAAGGTAGTTGATTTAAATTTTAAATTTTTGGAGCAGTGGCTTTCATTTGAAATATTTTCAAAATTATTGTTTTTATTTATTTTTATAATTTTAGGTCTCTCTAGAGGCTAGATTACTTATACTTATCAATGCTATGCTACTGCAGTTAGATTGGTGCTCTGCTAGTACAGTCTTCCTGAGAAATACTGTATCAGCATAATTACTATGGCAGGCATGAAGTCCTAGTAAAGGCCACTAGTTACCACCGATTGGCACACAGCAATTATGTTGCAGGGATTCTAGTCGAGCATCGAAAACAGGAGCAGCACCTGTCACTTAGCCTTTTTAAGTCCACAATTACTATTGTTTGCTGCATTTTAAGGGTTATCTGATAGCAGCAAGCACTGTCAATGAATCAAGCTCTATCTAACAAATAAAGAGGCTCAGTAAGAAGATCAGAATCTGGAATTTCAAAATGAATGTGTGTATCCAGCCTTTTCATCCTCCTTCCTACTTCCACTTTTTAGGTTTGTTGAAGACCTTGACCTTGAGTCAAGTTATACTTTTGTGCACTTCCCTACTGATAGATAAAATGACTGTGTATTAGGAGGCTTCTGACACATAAGGCTGTAGATTGGGCAAGCCCTCTAATTGAAACTAATGATGCTTAGTTTGATGATCTGGAAGCCTTCCTAGGAGCCATTATACCAAGTATTTGATTATCCTAACCGATGAGCAACAGCAGAAATAACATTAATGTCTTTATGTCATGGCAGGCACTGTGTTGTTGAATATGCCATGGATTTTAGACAGTAAGTGATCAAAACTAAATAGAATAATGCTTCAAAATGAAGATCCTTAAAGAACAGTCTATCTAGTGCCCTTAAGGATTAGTCATCTCAGTCTAACGCTACTACTGATTTTGATGATTTTGAACACACATGAACCTCAATAGACACTCTGCTATTAAAGTGTAGAAAAAAACTGTGGCTCCATCTGGGCTTATAATTGCAACCTCTTCTCAACCAATACTTCCACCTTCAGAGCTTGTCACCAGATTTTACCCTATGGCTGGCTGACGTCAGCCGCCGATATCGCTGTTTCTGAGCCTGAGCGAGATTTCAGTGAAGAGTGGTGACCTCGGTAGTGCCTGGGCTGTCAATCATGCTTCAGTAGGCGTGATTACAAGTAAGGGAGCTGCACGCCCTTTCGACTACTTAAGGCTCATTAGCATACAGTGCAGGACATGGAAAAAAATAACTGTTTTACCCTATATAATGTGTTGCCACCAGTTATATTGGGTAAATCTGGTGACTGGTTTCCTTTAAAGTACAGAAAGTCAGTGTTTTTTTGTGGCAAATCTGATTACTTTCTTATCTATCCAAGTCAACGACATAAAGCAGTAGCAGTAGTAGCAAATTCTAACATTAGAAAGAAATGGAGTTGTCCAGAGCAGGATGTCAAGCAATGCAATATTTATTCAGCGGTAACTGTGGGTGATGACAAGGTGACGCGTTTCAGCTGCACTCAGCAGCCATTGTATGACTAAGGCTGCTGAGTGCAGCTGAAACGCGTCACCTTGTCATCACCCACAGTTACCGCTGAATAAATATTGCATTGCTTGACATCCTGCTCTGGACAACTCCATTTCTTTCTACTATTATATGGACTGAGGTCCGGTCCGGTCCGTGAGCGGGAGGGGCAATCGAGTGAGCTGTGCCGCACCTGTTGTACCTATCAAATTCTAACATATATGATGAAGAGTCACTTTTCTTAGAATTGCCTTATTCTCTTAAATTTTATTAATACTTTGGAATTTTTTTTTTTTTTTTGTAATAAAGAGAGTGTCTCTTTTGGAAACTGTAAGTGGATCCTTGTTGAGATCGACCATTTATGAAAAGACCAAACTCTTGGAAGTAATTAAGGTATCTATATGGTATAGTATCTTACTGAAGAAAAAAAAATATCGCACATCAATGGGATAGTTATCAGGTGTGAATTGGCAACCTTTTTTTTATTTAAAGAACAGGAATCCATCTGATCTTTGCAACACATGTTAGTAGAAGTGTATTATGGCATGAACATAGGAGATTTCTGAGGACTTCAGAAGAAGAGTTGTTGACGCTCATCAGGCTGGACAACATTGCAAAAAAATCCACCCATCCAGTCAGACAGATTACAACTCATAGCCTTTCTCTCATTAGATAATGTTAATGTTCCTGAGTCCACCATCAAGAAGACACTGAACAACAATAATGTGCATTACAGAACAGCCAGGAGAAAGTAGCAGCTCTGCAAAAAGAACATTGCTGCACATTTTCAGTTAGCTACAGATCCCCTGGACAAGCCAGAATGAGATTGGAATAATGTTAAAACGAGAAACATTATGCTTGGAGAAAGGAAAACACTGTATTGTAGCATAAAAATCTCCTACAATTTGTGAAACCCAGTGGTGGTTGTATCATGATTTGAATCTGTGTTGCTGCCCATGGGCCAGTATGACTTACCATCATTGATGGAATAGTTCATTCTGAATTTTACCAGCAAATTCTAATGAACAATGTCAGAAAATATGTTTGTGCCAAACATCATGAAGCAAGACCACTACTCTAAGCACACAAGTACACATTTGTACCACAAATGGTTAGTTGAAGTTTTGCAATGGCCAAATCAAAGTCCTGATCTTAATCCATGAGGTATGTTGTAGAGGGACCTAAAGCAAGCAGTAGACACAAGGAAACCTGTTAAAATAATAAAGTTTAGGCTACTTTGTACCAGACTACAATGGACTACAATCCTAGAAGCAGTGCCACAGCTAGATATTTTTGTGTTTGAGGCAAGAGCAGAAAATTGTGCCTCCCTCAGCCCCTCCAACATATAGTCCTATGTAAAAATACATCACCCCCTTCAAGACACAATTCTATGTAAAAATACATCCCACTCCCCTCAGCCCCTCTGACATATAGTCCTATGTAAGAATACATCACCCCATCTTCCTTCAGCCCCTTTGATATAGAGTTCTCTCTACAAATACATTACCCCATCTCCTCTCAGCCCCTCCTACATACAGTCCCATCACCTCAACAGCCCGTAAGCCAGCCATCAATCTGGTCAGTAAGAGGAGGAGGGCTGGTTGATAGCCGTGGAGCACTGCCTGCACTGCCTCTGCTGCTACCCACATATGTTCCACTTGCTAGTCGAAGGGTTGAGAGATGAACTGAATAAGATGGCATTTGTTTGTGTTCCCTTTCCCAGTGGTACACTGCTCAACCTGCACTCTATGTTCTGAGAGCAAAGCCGGAGAGCAGTACACACCCCTGCTCTATAGTTCAGCCACTTAAAGGTACAACAACTGTACCCTAAAGTGACTTAAACTAAAGAACAACGGGCCAGCCTGAGCCAGGACCGATGCCAGCAGCTGGCCGCTAACTCTGCACACCCTTTACAGTATCAGCAGTTGTTCCTGACTCGCCTCATTGCAGCTACACCCCTGTCATATGCATAATAATTACCAGAAACATTTAGGTACAGGTATTGCTGCCCAAAAGCGTCTTATCAGATACTGAAAGCAAATCACTCATTTTACCCATAAAATGTACGGCAAACTCAAAGAATTAATATTTGTGTTAGGAAACGGAAAAGATAACTGAAATTTAGCACATTTTTGAGGGTTCCGGTTTCACGCTATACACTTTACGGTAACAATTACATGTTTTTTTTATTGTGTGGGTCAATACAATGAAAATGATATCCATGTTTACATATTTTTCTATTATTGTACTGTTTTAAAAAAAACTAAACTTAAACCTTTTTCACAAAATAATTATGTTTAAAATTGCCCTATTTTGAAATGTTTTCACTTTTTTTTAAAAACTTTTTTTTTACTTTTTTTATGTCCCCATAGGGGACTATTTATAGCAATTGTTAGATTGCAGATACTGATCAGTGCTATGCATAACATCTGCTTGATGACATCTGCTTGATGTCAGACCATAGAAATAGACCCCAGGGGACCTCTGTGTGGGTCCACACCACATCAAACATATAATGCAAATAGAAAATGAGGCGGCACTCACCGATTCCATTGCAGAACATTTTAATATCTTCAGTGCAGTGTCACATAAAAACAGGGGAACAACAACCCTGTCACTCATTTTCTATTTCCGTTATTGGACTGAATTCACTCTATGCTCTTGAAACTGAGCACCACAGAAGAGCATAAAGGCGTTGTTCAGGAATAGAAAAACAGAGGTAATTTCTTTCAAAAACACACTCCCTGCCTGTCTCCAGAGAATAGTGCAAAAATAGTACAATTTACAATTGTGTGTAGCACTTTTATGAAGTACATTGTGCCCTTGTTTTTTTTTTTTTTTTTTTTTATAAATGTATTAAAGGGGTATTCCAGGAAAAAACTTTTTTATATATATCAACTGGCTCCAGAAAGTTAAACAGATTTGTAAATTACTTCAATTAAAAAATCTTAATCCTTTCAGTACTTATGAGCTTCTCCTGTCTCGGGAAACGCCCAATTTAGAAGAGGTTTGCTATGGGGATTTGGTTCTAAACTGGGTGTTTCCCAAGACAGGTGCCATCAGAGAGGATTTAGATAGAAAAGAACAACCTTAACTTCAGAAGCTCATAAGTACTGAAAGGATTAATATTTTTTAATAGAAGTAATTTACAAATCTGTTTAACTTTCTGGAGCCAGTTAATATATAAAAAAAAGTTTTTTCCTGGAATACCCCTTTAACCCCTTCCCGACCTATGACATACCTGTACGTCATGAGTGGGAAGGTGTTCCCGACCCATGACATACAGGTACGTCATGAACATTTTTGCCGCTACTCGCGGCATCCCGCAGCGCCCGGAAAGATGGTGGCTATCACTGATAGCCAGCCATCTTACCATGCGACCACAGGGGTTTCATCCCCCACCCCCCCAGCGATCGCTGCTATCAGCTAGTCAAATCTGACTAGCTGATAGCAACGTTTCGCTATCAGAATACTTAGCAGCGCGATGTGTGAGTCCCGATCACGGGGATCGGGACACACACCGATCTGCTAAGTGTCCCTGACCCGTCCCCCAGCGTCACTTACCCGGCCATGCGGTGTCCCGAGTGGTCCCGGCGCGAGCGGCGTCCTCCAGGCGGTCCCGGCGGCGCTGTGTCCCGGCGGTGAGTTTCCGGCAGCAGGGCGGCATCTTCATTGGCAGCAGTGAGATTGCCGTAAAGCGATCTCACTGCTGCCTCTGGGAGTTTCAGAACTGCAACTCCCAGCATGCCCAGACAGCCTTTGGCTTTCTGGGCATGCAGGGAGTTGTAGTTTTGCAACATCTGGAGGTCCACAGTTTGGAGACCACTGTGTAATGGTCTCCAATCTGTGCTCTTCCAGATGTTGCAAAACTACAAATCTCAGCATGCTCAGTCTGTCCAGGCATGCTGGGAGTTGTAGTTCTCTAACATCTGGAAGAGCACAGATTGGAGACCATTATACAGTGGTCTCCAAACTGTGGACCTCCAGATGTTGCAAAACTACAACTCCCAGCATGCCCAGACTGCCCAAGCATGCTGGAAGTTGTAGTTCGGCAACATCTGATCCTTCAGATATTGCCGAACTACAACTTCCAGCATGCCTGGGCAGTCTGGGCATGCTGGGAGTTGTAGTTTTACAACAACTGGAGGCACACTAGTTGGGAAACATTGTCCGTTTCCTACCTCAGTGCCTCCAGCTGTTGCAATTGTTGCAAAACTATAACTCCCAGCATGCACTGACAGACCATGTATGCTGGGAGTTGTAGTTTTGCAACAGCTGGAGGCACACTGGTTTGGAAACACTAAGTTTGGTTGCAAAACACTTGAAAGTTTATTACTTAACTTAGTGTTTCCAAACCAGTGTGCCTCCAGCTGTTTCAAAACTACAACTCCCAGCATGCACGGACAGCCAAAGGGCATGCTCGGAGTTTGCAACAGCTGGATGTTTGCCCCCTCCCCCCAATGTGAATGTACAGGGTACACTCACATGGGCGGAGGTTTACAATGAGTGCTGCAAGTTTGAGATGGCGCAAATTTTGCGCTGCAGCTCAAACTTCCAGCGGCAAACTTGCTGTGAACCTCTGCCCATGTGACTGTACCCTAAAAACACTACACTACACTAACACTAACCTAATATAAAAAGTAAAAAACACTACATATACACATACCCCTACCCAGCCCCCCTCCCCCAAAAAAATGAAAAACATCTGGTACGCTACTGTTTCCAAAACGGAGCCTCCAGCTGTTGCAAAATAACAACTCCCAGTATTGCCGGACAGCCATTGACTGTCCAGGCATGCTGGGAGTTTTGCAGCAGCTGGAGGCACCCTGTTTGGGAATCATTGGCATAGAATACCCCTATGTCCACCCCTATGCAAATCCCTAATTTAGGCCTCAAATGCGCATGGCGCTCTCTCACTTTGGAGCCCTGTTGTATTTCAGGGCAACAGTTTTGGGACACATATGGGGTATCGCCGTACTCAGGAGAAATTGCCTTACACATTTTGGGGGGCTTTTTCTTCTTTAACCCCTTATGAAAAGGTGAAGTTGGGGTCTACACCAGCATGTTAGTGTTGCCCTATACTTTTCATTTTCACAAGAGGTAAAAGGGAAAAAAGACCCTCTAAATTTGTAATGCAATTTCTCCAGAGTACGGAGATACCCCATATGTGGGCGCAAAGTGCTCTGGGGGCGCACAACAAGGCCCAGAAGGGAGAGTGCACCATGTACATTTGAGGTGATTTGCACATTGGTGGCTGATTGTTACAGCAGTTCTGACAAATGCAAAACAATAAATATCCATATGTGACCCCATTTTGGAAACTACACCCCTCACGGAATGTAATAAGGGGTGCAGTGAGAATTTACACCCCACTGGCGTATGACAGATTTTTGGAACAGTGGTCTGTGAAAATGAAAAATAAAATTTTTCATTTGCACAGTCCACTGTTTCAAATATCTGTCAAACGCCAGTGGGGTGTAAATGCTCACTGCACCCCTTATTAAATTCCATGAGGGGTGTAGTTTCCAAAATGGGGTCACATGTGGGGGGGTCCACTGTTCTGGCACCATAGGGGCTTCCTAAATGGGACATGCCCCCCAAAAACCCTTTCAGAAAAACTCACTCTCCAAAATCCCATTGTCGCTCCTTCCCTTCTGAGCCCTTTACTGCGCCCGCCGAACAATTTACATACGCATATGAGGTATTTCCTTACTCGAGAGAAATTGGGTTACAAATTTTAGGGTGATTTCTCTCCTTTTACCCCTTGTAAAAATTCAAAAATTGGGTCTACAAGAACATGCGAGTGAATGAAGACCCTTAAAATCCACTTCCAACCTGAACTGGGCCCTGAAAAAGTACGATTTTGAAAATCTTGAGAAAAATTGGAAAATTGCTGCGGAACTTTGAAGCCCTCTGATGTCTTCCAAAAGTAAAAACTTGTCAATTTTTTATGCAAACATAAAGTAGACATATTGTATATGTGAATCAATATGTAATTTATTTGGGATATCCATTTTCCTTTCAAGCAGAGACTTTCAAAGTTAGAAAAATGCAAAATTTTCAACATTTTCAAGAAATTTTTAGATTTTTTACCAAGAAAGGATGCAAATATCAGTGAAATTTTACCAATAACATAAAGTAGAATATGTCACGAAAAAAACAATCTCGGAATCAGAATGATAAGTAAAAGCATTCCAGAGTTATTAATGTTTAAAGTGACAGTGGTCAGATTTTCAAAAAATGCCCAGGTCCTGAAGGTGAAAATGGGCTGGGTCATGAAGGGGTTAATCATTTTCTATGCATTCCATCATATATTCCTTACAAACACATCTCAGGGAACTTTAGAACTCCATAGAAAGTGACACAACAAAGGATAGGCAATTTTTACACATCAGTCTGCAACCCCCTCAGTGAGATTGCATAGTCTCTACTTCTTCATGTGTGGACAAATAAGAAGGCTAATAATAATAACAATATTTATTCATATAGCACCAACATATTCCACAGCACTTTCCAATTCTGAGGATACATGTACAGACAAATAAAATTCAATTACAGAATTACAAAGTAATTAATCAAAATAGAAGAGTGAGGGCCCTGCTCACAAGAGCTTACAATCTATGAAGAGATGGTGTTGAGACAAAAGATAAAGTGGTTTATGTGTGGTACAGTTGTATCAGCTCAAAAATAATATGAACCAATGTGCTATGACAGTGCCACATTTAAAGTCTCTGAGTACTTCAGTAGGACCCATACTTCTGCTTATGTTTATCTATGGAAATTGCCTAAAAGTGTGCCTGTTTCCAATGTGTTTAGCTGAAATACCTAAATTCAATTATTAAGAGTGGTTTTCATATACTTTTGGTAATGTAGTGTATATGTACAGCAAGCGCTACTTTGGCCCCAACACAAGTTACTAGACTCTAAAGATACTCTACATGGGGACTTGGCCATAAACATGTTGCATGGCCAAAACCACAGTGTTGCATGCCTACATTGCAGTACATTGCAGGTAATGAAAGTCAATGTAGTCAAGTCATGGCACGAAAGTTACCCCAACCTGGTCACTATGGAATCTTGCTAACTGACTGGAACATTTTGGTAAGCTAGACATCTCTTCAAAAGGAAAGATTGAACCTAATCTGCAGACAGCCTGTTTCGGGGGATTTCCCCTCATCAGTACAGTGCAGAGTTGATCTAGCTTGGCAGATGAGAGGCTTGTCAAGATAGGTCCTGGGTTATCTGTTCTTCTTGAGGAGAGCACGGTGTGTGAAAATGCAGTGTGTGAAGATTACGGTGTATACTCTCTTCAAGGAGAACAGATACCCCACAACCTAACTCAACATAACAAAATAAGCTAGAATAACTCTGATATGTACTGATGAGGGGCACTTACCCCAAAATAGGCTGTCTGCAGGTTCAATCTTTCCCTTTGAAGAGATGTCTAGCTTTGGAAAATTTCACAGTCAGTTAGCAAGACTTCATAGTGAGAGATCCATTGAGAACCAGAGAAGTGTCACCTGACCAGGTGGCACAATCATGAGCTGATTTTCATATTCTTTGTCTTTAATTTAAAAGAAGCTTCTTTCTGGCCACTCTGTTGTGCAGTGCTGGTTGACCATCTGAAAGTTTATCCCATCTGCACACTTAGGGGGGAAATTATCATTTCTTTTGCCCTGTTGTGTTAATTTGTCTCACATTTTGTCTCAGTTGCTGTTCAGAAACTTTTCATTGCAACATTTGCTTAAGAAGCTTTTTTTCTAAAGTTGTGTAGCTATGCCATAATCTTTGCAGCTCCGCAAGAGTGACCACTGGGTTCTTGGTCACCTATTGGTCAAGATCTTTCTCCCTGAATACTTTGTTTGGTGGGGCGGCCTGCTCTAGGAAGAGATTTAATTGTTCCATACTTAATTCGTGCAAAAATTATGGAGGACACTGCACTTTTTGGAATTTTCAGTTAAGCAGATTTTTTTTAATTATTCAGATCTGTACAAATCACATCCAATCATCTGAATTTATTGCATAAAGGTGTAGAAACATCTCAAAGAGAAGAAATTGTAGGAGCCAGAGCTAAATGTCAATTATGAAGGGTCTGAATACGTATGTCCATGGGAAATTATAGTTTTTCCAATTTAATAAATCTGAGAGAGGGGGTGATTTAGCACAAGGTCTCAATATAACAAAATGTGAAAAAAGTGAAAGGGCCTGAAGACTTTCTTAATGCATTGTGTGATTATCTAGCCTAATTTTAATCATGTATGTCTTTATTCAGCGTTCATCCAATTTATTAAGTCATCACCCTTAAAAGTTGATTACCAAACTTTTTTTTTCACTTTAGAGCATACACAGAAATCAGAAATATGGCATTAAAAATTATTATTTTCATTTGTCAGAAATAGTGAAAAGTGACAGATCCCAATTTTACATATACTGTACAAATACCGATAGCCAGAAGAAGAGATGAGTGAATCGAAGCTGTCGAACCCGAATTCGTTACGAATTTTAGGAAATATTCAATTGGCAACGAATGCTAATATCGCCGCGATTCTATCGTACAAATCGCTTCATTAAACTCCATTTTACAGCGTTCCAGGCTCCACGGCATCTAAAATGGCGGATCCACATGTCAGTACATGGGGCAAGGGACGCTGGGAAGGTGGGAAGGCAAGGCAGGAAGGGAAGTAGGTGGGATGACCCTGAATCAAATGCAGGATGCAGCCTATCAGCATTCAGTCACCCCTGTGATGTCACAGCCCTATATAATCGGCAGCCATATTGCGGCCAGCCACTTCATTCATTACACTGCAGAGAGATAGGATGGACAGCCTGTGTGTGTTACAGCAGAGAAAAGCGCATTCCAGCAGCGTTTAACATCCTCTTAATCACATCAGTGTTCTCGTGGATGGAGAGCCTTGTTTTTTTCACTGAAAAGGATTTTTATTAGAGCTGCAGGCATTAACCTCGCAGTCACTTTCTTCAGCATAGTATTACAGAGATGGGCAGATAGCTGTGTGCTGCCTCATACATTTCAACAAGCTGCCTCAACTTCATAAACCTTAGAAGAGGAAGCAGGAATAATTTTTCAGCGCAAAAAATCATCTGCTGGTTGTACTAGTCTGTAAACGGTATAATAAACAGCAGGACATTCCTAATAGTCTTTGACAGAGTGCAATTTTGTGTTTAGTACACAGCTTTTTTGGCTGCAGCACTGTTGTGTACTGCTGGTTTTTAAGGGTACTGTAGCGCATTTTTCTGCCTTCATAAGTGCATACCGCATACGTACATCTAAGTAGTCTACTATTTTGTACCTGTTAATCTGTCAAGGGCCTACATACTGTGAAAGGACAGACAAAAGTAATCACTGGCTGGTGTTTTACAAAAATACTGAATTTTTAGGTGTACTGTAGCGCATTTTTCTGCCCTCATAAGTGCATATTGCATACGTACATCTAAGTAGTGTACTATTTTGTACCTGTTAATCTGTCAAGGGCCTAGATACTGTGAAAGGCCAGCCAAAAGTAATCACCTGCTGCTGTTGTAGACAAATACTGTTTTAAGTGTAGTGAAGCGTATTGTACTCCCCTCATATACACTCTAAGTATGTCAGGCAGATAAGTGGCAGGACGTGCACAGAGGAGTGGCAGAGGCCTAAATCCTTCATGCAGAGGTTGCAGAAGACTAGGGGCGAGTGGCAGCAGGAGTCGCAGCGAGAGGACTGAGCTCCCGTTATCAGTTAGTGGTCGTGTCTCGACCAGCAACCCATCTGCCATCGTCGATTGGTTAACACGGTCATCCACTTCATTACAAGTGACATCTGACACCCCTAGTCAACAGTCGGTGGGTTCCTCAGACACAACCCTCAGTTGGCATGGCCAGGGAACAGTCCTTGCCCTCCCATTGCCTCTGTCCTATGCTGTTCCCTCTCCTACAGAAGTATCTTATGCTGTGGGTTCAGCTCCACTATTCACTGAGGTCGATCTAATAGAGGACAGTTAGCAGCTACTGCCCAGCCAAGAAGTGGAGGAAACATCTGCCGCTTCCTCCGCTAGGCGGGCAAGTAGGGATGAAGAGAGTGGCGTGGGAGGTGGTGTTGCCTGGGTTCAGGGTCCTGAAGCAGACACTGGAGGAACCTGAGGAGGACATCATGTAAGCCACATGCAAGATTTGTCGGCAGAAGGGGAAGCTTGGCCAGGGTCCCAATGTTGGCACCATGGCCCTGCGTCAACATATGCTTTGCCACAATAAAGCGGCCTACGAGAACCGTGGCTCCAATGTAGTGGTCCAGCCTACTGCATCACCCAGTGGCACCCCGCTCCCTCTTTCAGCCAGCCAAGGCTCCACCACCTCAGCCGAAGGGAGCTGTGTGTCATACCCTCCTTCTGTCGCTCCAGATGCTCCTGCTCCTCCCACTTTTAGTCAGCCATTCCACCAATAATCCATCCGCGAAGCCATGTCCAAGAGACAACAATATGCACCCACTCATCCATTGGCGCAGAAGCTGAATGTGCTCCTGTCTAAGTTGCTGGTTCTGCAGTTTCTCCCTTTTCAAGTGGTGGACTCTGCACCTTTCAGAGAACAGATGGCTTGTGCCGAGCCGAGGTGGATAGTGCCAAGCTGTCATTTGCGAAGAAGGCAGTACCAGCCCTGCACAATTTTGTGGAAGAAAAGGTGGTCCAGTCTTTGAGCCTGTCGGTGTGTACCAAAGTGCACGGCAGCATCAACGTCTGGAGCTGTAACTACGGTCAGGGACAATACATGTCCTTTATGGCTCACTGGGTGAATGTGGTTCCTGCACAGCCACAACCCCAACTTGGACAAGTCACGCCTTCCCCTCCATGCTGTCAGCCCGTTGGTCCTGTGACAGTGTGCGACTCCACCTCCTCATCTTCCACCGTGTCCTCAGCCTCCCCTACCCCGACAAGTCTCAGCGGCCCTTCATCGTACCATGTGTGTAGGGCACGGCGGTGTCACATTGTTCTTCACATGGTTTGCCTTGACAAAGAGTCACACAGGGGAGGAACTGCTAAAAGTAGTTCGGAAACAAATTGGAGCATGGCTTACTCCACAAAAACTGGAAATGGGAATCATGGTGACCGACAACGGGAAGAACATCTTGGCTGCGCTGCGTGTTAAATCTGATTGTCAAGCAGTTCCTGAAGTGTTCCCCCCATTTGCAAGACATCCTAAGAATGGGAAGGAAACTTTGCATGCACTTTAGCCACTCGTACACCGAAAAGCACACCTTCCTTGAGCTGCAGCGTCAGAATGGTATCCCACAACATAGTCTTATTTGTGACGTTGCCACACGTTGAAATTCCACCCTCCATATGTTGGACCGACTGTACGAACAGAGAGAAGCCATCACCGATTTCTTGATGATCCAAGCGGATAGGGGTACTCTCCTGTGTAACTTCAATGTGAACCAGTGGCAGCTCATAAGTGACAACTGCCATTTGCTTAGGCCCTATGAGGAAGCCACATTATTAGTAAATTGCCAGGATTATGGGATGAACTACGTCATTCCACTGCTTCATTTACTACAACAAGTGTTGGAAACAATGGCTGGTCACAGGGCAATCGCGACATTGCGCCTACATCTCATGGCCACATGAGACCTGTGGGGGCTGAACTGGAGGAAGAGGAGGTGCACAGTGGAGCACAGTTTAGGTTTCATGAGATGGGCGGTGTTTCTAGTCATCTGACAGGAGAGGAGGAGCATGATCAACTAAAGGAGCTAGAGGGTTATGAGGAAGGCGAGACAGAGGACCCAGACACACCGTGGCAGTATGCAGTGGAGATGGAGGCAGGGAGTCCCTCCGAGTCACTTGCACAAATGGCACGATGCATGCTCAGTTGCTTGAATAGTGACCTCCGAATTGTCAACATTCAGCAGCGGAATGACTTCTGGCTCTCCACCTTATTGGACCCTCGCTACCACCACAAAATGGGTGCCTTTTTTACACCCACTGAGAGGGAGGACAAACTGACCTACTACAAAGACATCCTACGTAGTCAGTTGGCCGATGCCTATCGGTGCCATCGTCCATCCACTAGCATGTCTTACTCGGGGGGCCCTCTGCGCTCACCTTCCACTGCCATGGCTGCTGGGGAGGGGTGGGGTTGCAGGAGCAGTACCAGCTCCATCAGCAGCAGCCTGAGTCTACAGTCGCTTATCAGTAACTTTCTTTACCCGCATAGTGAAGCAACTCATCAGCAATAATGTTGCTCACGAATATTCGCAATTCGAATATAGCACTATATATTCGAATTACGAATATTCCCTTATTTATTTATTCCCTTATTTATTTATTTATTTATTTTTTTTTGTTCACAGTGCACATCACAGTGATCACTGATCATCCCTCTCTGCTCTTCGCATTTGTGAATATTGAGCCCTCCCTTCTTCAATGGTATAGGGAACTAATGGGTTAGTGCAGTGGCCTCCAACCTGCAGACCTGCAGATGTTGCAACACTACAACTCCCAGCATGCCTGGACAGCCGTTGGCAGGTTGGAGACCACTGCACTAGTGCATTAACTCTGTGATTTTTTTGCTCTTTTAAATTAATAGGCCCATTGTGGTCTATGGGGATCTTGCAGTTTGTAAAATAAGCAGGAGGGTCTCGGCAGTACAGTGGATGGGAAACTGTGCAGTGATTCGAGACCCGGGGTGGGACGGAGTGTTATAGTGTTGTGGTTTAACTTTTTTACTCGTGATTGATAAATGTAGGTCAATTGGTAATTAAGAAAGCATTTGAACCGTGGGAACTAGGTCAATTGGCAATTAACTGAGTGTTTGAACCGTGGGAACTCGGTTAATGGGGTACCAAATATGGGTATTGGGGTTAATTGAAACTCGATGTAATGTGAAATGCTGGGTATGAATGAATGAATGGGAGGTTAAGGAACATAATGGGATATTTATCAATACCTGTGCAGAGTAAAGGTTGCCCAGTTGCCCATAGCAACCAATCAGATTTATTCTTTCATTTTTCAAAGGCCTTGTTAAAAATGAAAGAAGCAATCTGATTGGTTGCTATGGGCAACTGCACCACTCTTCCTCTACACTGGTTTTGATGAATCTCCCCCATAGAGGGAGATTTATCAAAACCTGTATAGAGGAAAAGTTTCTGAGTTGCCCATAGCAACCAATCAGATTGCTTCCTTCATTTTTCAGAGGCCTTTTCAAAAATGAAAGAAGCAATCGGATTGGTTGCTATGGGCAACTCAAAAACTTTTACTCTGGACAGGTTTTGATAAATCTCCCCCATAGGGGGAGATTTGTCAAAACCTGTGCAAAGGAAAAGTTGTCCAGTTGCCCATAGCAACCAATCAGATCGCTTCTTTCATTTTGCAGAGGCCTTGTGAAAAATTAAAGGAGCGATCCTATCTGATTGGTTGCTATGGGCAACTCAGCAGCTTTTCCTGGAAAAGCTGCTGAGTTGCCCATAGCAACCAACCAGATTGCTTCTTTCATTTTGCAGAGGTCTTGTGAAAAATGAAAGAAGCCATCTGATTGGTTGCTATGGGCAACTCAGAAGCTTTTCCAGGAAAGTAAAGTTTAACCACAACACTGTAACACTCCATGCCACCCCAGGACTTAAACCACCGCACAGTCTCCCATCCACTGTACTGCCAAGATGCTCCTGCTTATCTTACAGTTTTACATACCGTGAGATCCCCATAGATTACAATGGGCCTATTGGTTTCAATGGGCAAAAAAATCACAGAGTTAATGCACTAGCCCATTAGTTCCCCATGCCATTAAAGGGAGGGCTCAAGATTTGCGAGTATTCGCATATGCGCATCGATTTTCGCATATGCGCATACTTTTTCGCAAATGCGCATAGAAAAAAAAGAATATAACAAATATTCGAAATTCATGAATATATGACGAATATTCGTCCATATATTCACAAAATATCGCGAATTCGAACATGGCCTTTGCCGCTCATCACTAATCAGCAACAGGTAGACATGGAGCAGGACCTGAACCAGCAGGTGGTGGCATACCTTGACATGGCCATGCCAACAAACCTTGAAGATCCACTGGACTTCTGGGCAGCCAAACTTGATTTATGGACGCAACTAGCAGAGTTTGCCCTGGAAAAGCTGTCCTGCCCGGCCTGTAGTGTGCCATCAGAGTGGGTGTTTAGTGTGGCGGTGGCCACAGTCACCCCAAGGAGAACTCGTTTGTCCACGAAAGATGTGGAGAGACTGACATTTGTGAAGATGAATCAAGCATGGATCAGCCAGGATTTCCACCCACCAATGCCAGATGCATCAGAGCAGATTGGCCATGGTGCTAGACCAACACTTCAAAAATATGCATAGTGCCAAACAGATTTAAGGCACTGCTCCCCATTTGCAAACATTCCAGCCACCTTCATCACTGGGTACTGGTATTGTCACCCAACGCACCACTCTGTCACGGGTCACTTTCAGGACTCCTGATGCTGCTGCTGCTGCCACCTCCACACTGTTTCATTTGGCCATTATTTTGTCTCCTTATGCTTCTTCCAACTCCAGGCTGTGCCATTCAGCCACTATATGGTCTCCTAATGCTTCGGCCACTATATGGGCTCCTTATGCTTACCCCACCTCCAGGCTGTGTCATTCAGCCAATATATTGATTTCTGATGCTGCTGGGACTCTCTTGGATATTACCTACAATTTTTTTTTTATGGTAGCACTAGCAAACATACATGCTCAATAGAGATTTCAACATTGATCTTTTAATGTTAGGGGTTGTGAAGCCCTCTTATATACGCATCCTGCCGCCTGATCCAGGCTGTGTGTTTCAGGAACTACTTGGCTTACTGATGCTGCTGGGCCTGTGTCAGCACTAGCTAACATACATCTGGTATACAGATTTCAATATTCACCTTTTCATGTTAGGGGTTGTGAAGCCCTCTTGTAAACTCATGCTGATGCCTGCTCCAGGCTGTGTGTTTCAGCAACTGTGTGTGCTCAGTGATGCTGCTGGGCTTGGGCCTTAAATTCTTTGATGATAGCACGAGGTAACATACCTCTTCAATAGAAATTAAAAAAATTGATCTTTCAATCTTAGGGGTTATTAAACTCTCTTGTGTACTGCTGATGCCTGCTCCTTACAGTGTGTTTAAGGAACTTCTTAGCTTACTGATGCTGCTGGACTTGGGCCTTAAATTTTGGGATGTTAGCACTAGCTTACATACATGCTTAATTGAGATTTCAACATTGTTCTTTCAATGTAAGAGGTTATAAAACCCTCTTGTGTACTGCTGATGCCTGCTCCTGACTGTGTGTTTCAGGATTTCTTGGCTTACTGATGCTGCTGGGCTTGGGCCTTACATTTTTGAATGTTTGCACTAGCTTACATACATGCTTAATAGAGATTTCAACGTTTATCTTTCAATCTTAGGTGTTATGAAACCCTCTTGTGTACTCCTGCTGCTGACTGCTCTTGTCTGTGTCATTGTGTGGTTTAGTGATGCTGCTGGGCTTGGGCCTAACATTTTTGGATGGTAGCACTAGCTAACATGCATCTTCAATAGAGATTTCAACATTCACCTTTTAATGTTAGGGGTTGTGAACCTGTCTTGTTTCCTCATGCTGCTGCCTGCTCCTGTATGTGTCATATAGTCACTATATGGTTTAGTGATGCTGCTGGGCCTAGGGCATTACCTATATATGTTTATGGTAGCACTAGGTACCATACATCTTCAATTGAAATTTCAAAATGCATCTTTTATTATTAGAGATTGTGAGGCCCTATTGTCTCTTCATCTGCCACCAACTCCAGGCTGTGCCATTCAGACACTATATGGTCTCCTCATGCTTCAGCCACCTCCAGGCTTTGTCATTCAGCCACTAAATGGTCTCCATATATTGACCCTGTATTGTAAGAAACGTATGGCAATCCTTGAGTTACTCTCCCAGCATTATTGCCATGTTGATACCAGACCAGTAATAAAAGGAATATTGCCAAGGACTAGCAGAAACAGGGAACTGTGGATACTGACCACTGGCTGTTGGAATTGACTGGCTATCCCAGATGGTATATTTATCATTTTGAAGTTCCTCATGTTTTCCTGTTCCTCTGATGAGCTAATGTCACTGGAACACACAATACTCATCTTGTGATCGAATGAAGGATCCTTTTCTTCAGAGAGCATATGTATCATTTTATTCTTTTGAATGTCAGGTGGTATTCTGACAATTTCTGATTATAGAGGAATTTTGTAATCTGGGACACAGGTAAAAATAAGTATTTTTAAGTGTACTGTAGTGCATTTTTCTGCCCTCATTAATGCATACCACATACCTACATCTAAGTAGTGTACTATTTTGTACCTGTTAATCTGTTGAGGGTCTATATACTGTGAAAAGACAGCCAATAGTACACACCTGCTGCTGTTCTAGACAAATACTGTTTTAAGCAAAGTGAAGCGTATTGTACTCCCCTCATATATGCAATAAGTATGTCAGACAGAGTAGTGAAATTTAAATTTCAAAATCCTTAATTTAAATTTCAAAATCTTAAATATAAATTTCAAAATCATAAATTTCAATGGTCTCCTCATGCTGCTGCCAACTCTAGGCTGTGCCATTCAGCCACTATATGGTCTCCTCATGCTGCCAACACCTCCAGGCTTTGTCATTCAGCCACTATATGGTTTCCTCATGCTGCCAATACCTCCACGCTGTCTCTTTCAGCCATTATATGGTCTCCTCATGCTTCAGCCTCATCCAAGCTGTGTCATTCAGCCACTATATGGTCTCCTCATGCTGCCAACAATTCCACGCTGTGTCATTCAGCCACTATATGGTCTCATGCTGCCAACACCTCCACACTGTGTCATTCAGCCACTATATAGTCTCCTCGTGCTGCCAACACCTCCACGCTGTGTCATTCAGCCACTATATGGTCTCCTCATGCTGCCAACACCTCCACTCTGTGTCATTCAGCCACTATATGGTCTCCTCATGCTGCCAACACCTCCACGCTGTGTCATTCAGCCACTATATGGTCTCCTCATACTGATGCCACCTCCAGGCTCTGTCATTGTGCCGCTCTGCAGCAGTGATTCTAAAAGCGATGCTTGTAATCTGCATGTTTTTCTGAATAACAGTATAATTTCACTACCCCAGCACACTCCATATGTGTGTTAGAACACAGCAAAGTGTTCTACACCCCTATTGAGGCGCTCTGTAGGCCAGAAATAGCCGTTTTTAATATAGATTCGCCACAAATAAATTCGGATCGAAACACATTTTTTCAAAAAATTCGGTGAATTGGCCAAATCGAATTTTTCAAAAGTTCGCTCGTCTCTAGCCAGAAGTCTAAATACATATAAATCTAAATAGAAAGCAAATGCTTCACTATGTTTAAAGTCTATATGTTAAAGAGATTTCTTTAGAAAGCATATATGTAAATATGCTCATTGAAATTCACTGTGTCAGCAATGATACAAGGGATCAGAAAATAATACGAAAATGTGGGCTGTTAAGTTCTTTTTCTGGCTCTAATTATTTTAATGATTTTCTGAACCAGGCCTGAACAGGTGTTTAATTGGATGTGCCGAGCAATCAGCGCTGACTTTAGGTTTATACATTCCAGTTAGTCCTGACGGTAGCACATACAGGAACTGATTGCTTCATTTGCGCTAATAAACACCTGCCTAAATTTTGTCTACCATAGGGAAATAGGAAGAACAAAACCAGTATCAAAGAAAGAATCTTTGATTAAAGCTCCGCTGAATGCAGTTTAATAGGTAAATGGAGCAGAGCATTTATAGAAGGACGGCACGTTTCTTTACGATACGTTCACACCTACTGGAAGTGCTACAAACAGCTGATCTGGTCTAAAATAAAAAAAATGTAATAAAAAACTTACCATAACTTACCTTATCAATCTCTACACTCTGCAGCCCTTGACTGCCTTGGTCACATGTCAACAAATCATTGTGGGAGCCAACATATTGGTCACATTTTATACTCCCGTTGACATGAAGCAAAATGAAAAAATGTAACTCTTTATGATTATTATTAACCCTTTTGGTACCAGAGTCTCTTGAATAGTTTTCACCACTGAAAGCCAATATAAATTTTACGCTTTTCACATTCATACCTAAAAATGGGAATTTCAAAATAAAAAAATCATAGCCCCCAAACCGATATGTTTTCTGCACGTAAACACCTTGCACATTATTAAAATCTCTCTGCTCTTTCTACCTGCGCACAGACACCTTCATGTGCTGTTGTCATTTTATAAAGATTTTATTAATAACTGATAATTGGGGCTAAATGTGTGACCCAAGCAGAAAGTTGTATACACCACACCTCTTAAAGAACCAATCTGTTTTTATTTATTTTTTGCTTATGTCATGCACACTCACCATTACTAGTCAAATAGCGTCATTTGTTTTAGTCCAGTGCAGCTACATTCATGTGTTTTATTACTCTAATCTGGTCATGTAATCACAAGTTTCACTCTCTGAGTCTTCCAGTGCCTAATGGTTACAACAGGATGTCAGATTCCTGTGGACTATAAGATTATATCATCACCTACCAGATCCCTCCTACTAGCTGGGGGTTTTCCCAAATCATGGAAAAAATGTTTATTGTACCTCAATTGTGCAAAATATGTGCACCGATTCTGGAAAACCGCTCCAAAACAGCTAAAATGCTGTGAAAATGTGTGAAAAATGCAGTGAAACTTCAAGGTTTGGACACAGCCTAAAGAAACACACATTTTGAATAAGAAAACTGCACAGTGTGAATTGACACCAACCCACTTACGAGTCTAATGAGTTCACCTGGTTGATCCCCAGCACTGGCAGCCTGATGACATGACTAGCTGGAGTGATGAACCACTTAATCCTCAGTCAGAGGATTCATGGGAAATGTAATCTGCATTACAAAACCCACATCATTATGCATTTGTGAACCAAATTGGCATCTATCTCAGGCACAAGAGAAAATAAATTGCTCAATGGGCACAGTTAAGGCAATAAAGGAGGTGCAACCAACTGCCAAAAATTAGAACATGTACCAAAAAGAAAAAGCTGGAAGTCATAATCTCAGGCACAACACATCAGCAAAGAGAGGTAATTAAAGGACATACACAAGAAGTGCTACATGATTCTTTAACATCTTAAAGACCTAGCCCATTTTGGCCTTAAAGGGGTTAAGCAGGAATAGATAAACAGACCTAATTTCTTTCAAAGAACGCTCTCTAAAGGTTGGGTGTGGCATTACAACTTGGTAATTTTCACTTTAATGGAACTGAGCTTCAGAACCACACCCATCCTGGAGACAGACAGGGATCAGTCTTTGAAATAAATTATCAGTTTTTTGATTCCTGGATAGCCCCTTTAACCACTTGGGGACCAAGGGCATACAGATACGCCCTGACGCCCTGGTACTTAAGGACCAAGGGCATATCTGTACGCCGTGGGAATTCCTGTCCCTGCCGCTCATCGGGCGGGGACAGGACCAGGATGCCTGCGGGTCCTGAGACCAATTCAGACCGTCGATCTGCAGCGATTTTGGGTCATACGGGTCTCCAGTGACCCGGTGACCTGGAAAATAAGGGGGAACGGGGCTGTCCAAGACACCCACGATCCCCCTGAAGGGATAGGAGTGAGGTGGCAGCAGTGCCACCCCTCCTATCCCTGCTATTGGTTGGTCAGAAATCACCGACCAATAGCAGATCGGGGGCAGGGGGGTTAAAGTTCGATTCCCTGCTCTGCCCACCACCTGTAGTCCGGGCAGAGCAGGGGAACTGTGATGTGACCGGCGCCGGAGGTCACTTAGCGGCGGCGGGCGGCAGAGGACGGTGATGAGGAACGGCTCCCTGGTGCGGTGATCCTACCGAAGCCGGTGAGTTGTTGCCTAGCAACATCTAGAGGGCTACAGTTTGGAGACCACTATACAGTGGTCTCTAAACTGTAGCCCTCCAGATGTTGCAAAACTACAACTCCCAGCATGCCTAGACAGCAGATTGCTTGGAGTTGTAGTTGCATACCTCCAGCTGTGGCATAACTACATCTCCCAGCATGCCCTTCGGCGATCAGTACATGCTGGGAGTTGTAGTTTTGTAACAGCTGGAGGCAGACTGGTTGAAAAAAAAATAGTGAGTTAGATAACATAAGCTAACTGAAGGTTTTCCAACCAGTGTGCCTTCAGCTGTTGCAAAAGTACAACTCCGAGCATGCACGGTCTGCCAGTGCATGCTGTGAGTTGTAGTTTTGCAACAGCTGGATGATTTCCCCCTCCATGTGAATGTACAGTGTACATTCACATGGGCAGGTTTACAGTGAGTTTCCTGCTTCAAGTTTGAGCTGCGGCAAACTTTCCGCCGCAGCACAAACTCTTATTGGGAAACTCATCATAAACCCCCGCCAGTGCGACTGTACCCTAAACACAAAATAAAGGGTAAAACACTACTTATACACCCCCTTAACCTGTCCCCCCAATAAAAATGAAAAACATATCGTACGGCAGTGTTTCCAAAATGGAGCCTCCAGCTGTTGCAAAACAACTATTCCCAGCTTTTCCGGACATCCACTGACTGTCCAGGAATCCTTGGAGTTTAGCAACAGCTGGAGGCACCCTGTTTAAGATTCACTGGCATAGAATATCTCTATGTCCATCCCTATGCAATCCCTAATTTAGTCCTCAAATGCGCATGGTATTCTCTCACTTCGGATCCCTGTCGTATTTCAAGGAAACAGTTTTGGGCCACATATAGGGTATTTCAATACTCGGGAGCAATTGAGTTTAAAATTTTGAGGGGCTATTTCTCCTTTTACCCCTTATGAAAATCAAAAGTTGGGGTCTACACAAGCCTGTTAGTGTAAAAAAAAAAAAATTACACTAACATGCTGGTGTTGCCCCATACTTTTTATTATATACGGAAATACCCCATCTGTGGGCGTAAAATGCTCTGCGGACACACAACAAGGCTCAGGAGTGAGAGCGGACTATGTCCATTTGAGGCTTAAATTGGTGATTTGCACAGGGGTGGCTGATTTTATAGCGGTTCTAACATAAATGCCCCATTTTGGAAACTACAACCCTCACGGAACGTAACAAGGGGTATAGTGCACCTTAAACCCCACAGGTGTTTGACGAATTTTCGTTAAAGTTGGATGGGAACATGAAAAAAAAAATTGTCACTAAAATGCTTGCGTTACCCTCAATTTTTCATTTTCACATGGGAAAATAGGAAAAAAAATCCCCACAAAATTTTTAACCCCATCTCTTCTGATTAAGAACATACCCCAAATGTGGATGTAAAGTCAGAACAATGGACCCCCCACCTGTGACCCCATTTTGGAAACTACACCCCTCATGTAATGTAATAAAGGGTACAGTGAGCATTTATGCCCCACAGGTGTCTGACATATTTTTGGAACAGTGGTCCGTGAAAATGAAAAATTTTATTTTTCATTTGCACAGCCCACTGGTCCAAAGATTTGTCAAATGCTAGTGGGGTGTACATGCTCACTGTACCCCTTATTAAATTTTGTGAGGGGTGTAGTTTCCAAAATGGGGTCACATGTCGGGGGGGTCCACTGTTCTGGCACCATGGGGGCTTTGTAAACGCACATGGCCCCTGACTTCCATTCCAAACAAATTCTCTCTCCAAAAGCTCAATGGCGCTCCTTCTGTTCTGAGCATTGTAGTGCGCCAGCAGAGCACTTGACGTCCTAATATGGGGTATTTCCACACTCAGAAGAGATGGGGTTAGAAATTTTGGGGTGCGTTTTCTCCCATTACTCTTTGTAAAAATTGTAAATTTGGCGGGAAAAACTGCACTTTAGTGAAATAAATGAATTTCATTTACACATCCAACTTTATTGAAAAGTCATCAAACACCTGTGGGTTGTTAAGGCTCACTGGACCCCTTGTTACATGCCTTTAGGGGTGTAGTTTCCAAAATAGTATTCCATGTGTTTTTTTTATTTATTTTTTTTTTATTTTTTTTGCTGTTCTGGCACCATAAGGGCTTCTTAAATGTGACATGCCCCCAAAAGCCATTTCAGCGAAATTCACTCTCCAAAATCCCATTGTCGCTCCTTCCCTTCTGAGCCCTCTAGTGCACCCACAGAGCACTTTACATCTACATATGACATATTTCCTTACTCAAGAGAAATTGGTTTATAAATTTGGGGGGCTTTTCTCCATTACCACTTGTAAAAATTCAAAAACTGGGTCTACAAGATCCCGCAAGTGTAAAAAATGAAGATTTAGAATTTTTTCCTTCACTTTGCTGCTATTCCTGTGAAACACCTAAAGGGTTAACAAACTTTCTAAATGTCATTTTGAATACTTTGAGGGGTGCAGATTCAATAATGGGGTCATTTATGGGGAATTTCTAATATGAAGGCCTTTCAAATCCACTTCAAAACTGAACTGGTCCCTGAAAAATTTTGATTGAAAAACATGTGAACAATTAGAAAATTGCTGCAGAACTTTGAAGCCCTTTGATGTCTTCCAAAAGTAAAAACACATCAACATTATGATGCAAACATAAAGTAGACATATTGTATATGTGAATCAAAATATAATTTATTTGGAATATTCATTTTCCTTACAAGCAGAGAACTTCAAATTTAGAAAAAAGCTAAATTTTCAAATTTTTTAAATTCATTAATTTTTCACCAAGAAATGATGTAAGTATCAACGAAAATTTACCACTATACTAAAGTAGAATATGTCCCGAAATTACAGTCTCAGAATCATATTCATAAGTAAAAGCATTCCAGAGTTATTAATGCTTAAAGTGACAGTGGTCAGATTTTCAAAAAATGCTCCGGTCCTTAAGGTGAAAATGGGCTTGGTCCTTAAGAGGTTAAAGGGGTACGCCACTAGAAAGCATTACTATTGTTTTTTTTATTTTATCAATTGGTGCCTGAAAGTTGGACAGATTTGTAAATTACTCCTATTAAAAAATATTAATCCTTCCAGTACTAATCAGCTGTTATGATCCATAGGAAGTTCTTTTTTTCTTTTTGAATTACCTTTCTGCCTGACCGCAGTGCTCTCTGCTGACACCTCTCCATTTTGGGAACTGTCCAGAGCAGGAGAGGTTTTCAATAAGGAATTTGCTCCTACTCTGGACAGTTCCTGACATAGACAGAGTTGTCAGCAGAGAGCACTGTGGACAGACAGAAAGGAAATTCAAAAAAGAAGAAGTAATTTACAAATCTTTTTAACTTCCTGGCACCAGTTGATTTAAAAAACAAACAATGTTCCCCAGCGGAGTACCCCTTTAAGGACCAGGCTAATTTTATTTTTGCATTTTCCTTTTTTCCTCCTTGCCTTTTAAAAATCATATCTCTTTTATATTTACATCCAAAGACCCATATGAGGGCTTGTTTTTTTTTACGTGACCAATTGTACTTTGTAATTACATCATGTGGGGAAATTGAAAAGAAAAACGTGTTTTCATGCTGTATACTTTACAGTAAAAATTCCATGTTTCGTTTATTCTGTTTGTCAATACGATAAAAATGATACCCATGGTTACATCCTTTTCTATTTTTGTACCACTTACAAAAAAATCTCAAACCTTTTTAAGAAAATATGTTTAACATTTTGACCACCTATAACTTTTTCATTTTTCCATATACGAGGTTGTATAAGGGCTTATTATTTGCATCCTGATCTGTAGTTTTTAATGGTATCACTTTTGTTCATATTTACCTTTTTGATTACTTTTTATTATTATTATTATTATTATTATTTATTTTTTATATATAAAATGTTTAAAAAAATTGGACTTTTTTTATGTTTATGGTTTTCACTGTACAGAATCTTTTACATAACATTACATAATCTTTTACCAAATGTGTTTATAAATTTTTATCGGGGAGGGGCTTTTTCAAATTTTTTTTTACTATTTTTTTTATTTTACACTTTTATAGTACCCATAGGGAACTATTTATAGCAATCATTAGATAGCATATACTGAACAGTGCTATTCAGCACTGCAGGCGATCTGATCATTTGTTTAACCCCTTAAGGACTCAGCCCGTTTTCACCTAAACCCCTTCCTGCTATAGGAGCATCCGACACGTTCGCACATTTGGACGTATGCATACGTCCTAGCGATCTTCGGCACTTCCGGAGAAGATCGGTGCAGGAGATCGGAGACGGGACCCAGCTGTTAATCACAGCCAGATTCCTGCCACAGCTGCGATCCCGGAGCCGCGATCCCGGAAGCATTAACCCCCTAGATGCCATGATCAATCCTGATCACGGCATCTATGGTGTTGACAGAGGGAGCGATCTCCCTGTTCACCCACGGTGGCGCATCGATACGATCGCGGTTCACCGTTGGTTGCTATGACAGCAGGAGGTCAGATCATGACCTTCTGTCTACCTGCTACGTAAGCCTGTGAGATCCAGCCAGAGGTTGCATCGCACAGACTGTAGTGTGTGCAGCTCATCAGCTCATATTGTGCTGCAGTACAAATGTATTGCAGCATAGTATAACCTGTAAAAAGTGTAAAAAATTTAATAAAAAGTTCTTCAATAAGAGTATGAAATGTAAAAAATAAAAAAATGCCCCTTTCCCAATAAAAGCCCTGTATTATCACCAAAAACACAAATCATATACATAATAGGTATTGTCACGTCCGTAATGACCTGTACTATAAAACTATAATATAAATTATCCCGCAACGCTGTAAAAAAAACATTAAAAAAGCGCAAAATTTGCCAATTTTGGTATAAATAGCAGAATAAAAAAGATCAAACGGTAGCACGTAGCATAAAAATGATAACAATAAAAAGTAAAGCTCATCCCACAAAAAAATAAGCCCTTACTCAATGGTGTCAGAGGAAAAATAAAAAAGTTAAGGCTGTTGGAATATGATTGCCAGAAAAATCATTTTGCTCAGAAAAGGAAAAAGAACATAGAAAGCTATATAAAATGGGTATCGCCATAATCGTACTGACCCACATAATAAATAGAACATCACTTTTACCGCACAGTGTACACCATAAAAAAAAACACAAAAACTTTCCAGTTTTTCACAATATTTTGAAGTTTTTCACAAAAAATTCTGAATGTGTCAACAACAATGCACCACTTATATAAAGTACAATATGTCACAAAAAAACTATCTCAGAATTGCTCTGCTCAGAAAAAGCATTCTAAAGTTATTACCATTTAAAGAGATACATGTCAAAAGAGCCTGGTCATTGGGGTAGAAAAAGGGTCCATCCTTAAAGGGGTATTCCAGGCAAAAACTTTTTTAGATAGATCAACTGGCTCCAGAAAGATAAACAGATTTGTAAATTACTTCTATTAAATCTTGATCCTTTCAGTACTTATGAGCTTCTGAAGTTAAGGTTGTTCTTTTCTGTCTAAGTGCTCTCTGAGTACACCTGTCTCGGGAATCGCCCAGTTTAGAAGAGGTTTGCTATGGGGTTTTGCTTCTAAACTGGGCGTTTCCCGAGAAAGGTGTCATCAGAGAGGACTTAGACAGAAAAGAACAACCCTAACTTCAGAAGCTCATAAATACTGAAAGGATTAAGATTTTTTTAATAGAAGTAATTTACAAATCTGTTTAACTTTCTGGAGCCAGTTGATATATATAAATTTTTTTTTTGCCTGGAAAACCCCTTTAACCCCTTAACCCCTTAAGGACCCATGACGTATGCATACATCTCCGCACCCTGGGCTTTAAGGACCCATGACGTATGAGTACGTCATGGCGTTTTCCGGTCCCTGCCGCGCGCCGGGCAGAGATCGGAAGCGGATGCCTGCTGAAGCATCCAGGGCAAATGCCGAGGGGGGCCATGTAGGCCCCCCATGTCGGCGATCGTCGCAAATCGTGAGGGAAATCGCCTCTGCGATCTGCCGCGATACCGGGCTGATCGGGTCTCTGGGACCCGACCGCCCGGTAATTTTGCATGATCCCGGCTGTCACAGACAGCCAGGACCATGCTGGAGGCTAGGAGCAAGGTGGCAAGCCTGCCACCTCCTCCTATCCCCTGCGATCCGTCGGTTAGCTAACTGACCAATCGCGGGGGGGGGGGGGGGGGGGGGGGCGGTTACTTTCTCCCGCCCTGCCCGGCCCCTGGAAGTCCGGAGAGGACGGGAGGAAGACCGGAGGACGCGGCGGGGGACGGGGGAGTGCTGGGGCCCGGTATTTACCTCGTCCCTGAAGACCCGGATCCCCGCGATGAAGACGGCGGCGGTGGCGACAGGTGAGTTCCTCTTCAGCCGCGGTCGGGCCCTTTACAGCAATGCACATCGCCGTAAAGTGACATGCATTGCTGTATTGGGACCCTGTATACTACAACTCCCAGCATGCCCAGACAGCCCTTGGCGTCTGGGCATGCTGGGAGTTGCAGTTTTGCAACATCTGGAGGTCCGCAGTTTTGGGACCACTGTGCCCTTCCAGATGTTGCAAAACTACACATCCTCAGCATGCCCTTACTGTCCAGGCATGCTGGAAGTTGTAGTTCTGTAACATCTGGCCCTTCAGATGTTGCAGAACTACAACTCCCAGCATGCCTGGACAGTTTTGGCATACTGGGAGTTGTAGTTTTGCAACATCTGGAAGGGCACAGATTGGGAACCACTGTATTAGTGGTCTGCAAGCTGTAGTCCTCCAGATGTTGCAAAACTACAACTCCAAGCATGCTGGGAGTTGTAGTTCAGCAACATCTGGCTCTAAAGATGTTGCCGAACTACTACTTCCAGCATGCCTGAGAATGTTTGGGAGTTGTGGTTTTGCAACAACTGGAGGCACACTGGTTGGGAAACATTGTCTGTTTCCCAACTCAGTGTTTCCCAACCCGTGTGCCTCCAGCTGTTGCAAAACTATAACTACTAGCATGCACTGATAGACTGTGCATGCTGGAAGTTGTAGTTTTGCAACAGCTGGAGATTCCCCCCCCCCCCCCCCCTACATTCACATGGGCAGGGGCTTACAGTGAGTATCAGGCTGCAAGTTTGCAATGCAGCAAATTTTGCGCGGCAACTCAAACTCCCAGCGGGAAACTCACTGTAATCCCCCGCCCGTGTGACTGTACCCTAAAAACACTACACTAACACAAAATAAAATAAAAAGTAAAAAACACTACATATACACATACCCCTACACAGCCCCCCTCCCCTCCCCAATAAAAATGAAAAACGTCTGGTACGCCACTGCTTTCAAAATGGAGCCTCCAGCTGTTGCAAAACAACAACTCCCAGTATTGCCGGACAGCCGTTGACTGTCCAAGCATGCTGGGAGTTTTGCAACAGCTGGAGGCACCCTGTTTGGGAATCACTGGCGTAGAATACCCCTATGTCCACCCCTATGCAAATCCCTAATTCAGCCCTCAAATGCACATGGCGCTGTCACTTCGGAGCCCTGTCGTATTTCAAGGCAACAGCTTAGGGCCACATATGGGGTATCGCCGTACTCGGGAGAAATTGCCTAACAAATTTTGGGGGGCTTTTTCTCCTTTCACCCCTTATGAAAAGGTGAAGTTGGGGTCTACACCAGCATGTTTGCGTAAAAAAATAAATTTTTTACACTAACATGCCGGTGTTGCCTTATACTTTTCATTTTGACAAGAGGTAAAAGGGAAAAAGCCTCCCAAAATTTGTAATGCAATTTCTCCCGACTACGGAGATACCCCATATGTGGGCGCAAAGTGCTCTGGGGGCGCACAACAAGGCCCAGAAGGGAGAGTGCACCATGTACATTTTAGGTGATTTGCACAGGGGTGGCTGATTGTTACAGCGGTTTTGACAAACGCAAAAAAAAACAAAAACACATGTGACCCCATTTCGGAAACTACACCCCTCACGAAATGTAATGAGGGGAGCAGTGAGAATCTACACCCCACAGGTGTCGGACAGATCTTTGGAACAGTGGGCTGTGCAAATTAAAAATTTTGTACAGCCCACTGTTCCAAAGATCTGACAGACACCAGTGGAGGGTAAATGCTCACTGTATCCCTTCTTACGTTCCTCAAAGGGGTCTACTTTGGGGGGTATTTTCTGCTATTAACCCTTGCAAAAATTTGAAATTTGGGGGGGAAACACACATTTTAGTGAAAAAAAAATTTTTTTTACGTATGCAAAAGTCGTGAAACCCATGTGGGGTATTAAGGCTCACTTTATTCCTTGTTACGTTCCTCAAGGGGTCTAGTTTCCAAAATGGTAGGCCATGTGGGTATTTTTTGCTGTCCTGGCACCATAGAGGCTTCCTAAATGGGACATGCCCCCCGAACAAAATTTGCTCTCAAAAGCCAAATATGACTCCTTCTCTTCTGAGCATTGTAGTTCGCCCGTAGTGCGCTTCTGGTCAACTTATGGGGTACCTCCATACTCAGAAGAGATGGGGGTTACACATTTTGGGGGGTATTTTCTGCTATTAACCCTTGCAAAAATGGGAAATTTGGGGGGAAACACACATTTTAGTGAATTTATTTATTTATTTTTTTACATATGCAAAAGTCGTGAAACACCTGTGGGGTATTAAGGCTCACTTTATTCCTTGTTACGTTCCTCAAGGGGTCTAGTTTCCAAAATGGTATGACTTGTGTTTTTTTTTTTTTTTTTTTTTTTTTGCTGTTCTGGCACCATAGGGGCTTCCTAAATGCAACATGCCCCCCCAAAAACCATTTCAGAAAAACGTACTCTCCAAAATCCCCTTGTCGCTGCTTCACTTCTGAGCCCTCTACTGCGCTCGCCGAACACTTTACATAGACATATGAGGTATGTGCTTACTCGAGAGAAATTGGGCTACAAATATAAATTTTCTCCTTTTACCCCTTGTAAAAATTAAAAAATTGGGTCTACAAGAACATGCGAGTGTAAAAAATGAAGATTGTGAATTTTCTCCTTCACTTTGCTGCTATTCCTAAAGGGTTAAAACGCTGACTGAATGTCATTTTGAATACTTTGGGGGGGTGCAGTTTTTATAACGTGGGCATTTGTGGGGTATTTCTAATATGAAGACCCTTCAAATCCACTTCAAACCTGAACTGGTCCCTGAAAAATTGTGATTTTGGAAATTTTGTGAAAAATTTGAAAATTGCTGCTGAACTTTGAAGCCCTCTGATGTCTTCCAAAAGTAAAAACACGTCAATTTTATGATGCAACCATAAAGTGGACATATTGTATATGTGAATTAAAAAAAGTTATTTGGAATATCCATTTTCTTTACAAGCAGAGAGCTTCAAAGTTAGAAAAATGCTAAATTTTCAAATTTTTCATCAAATTTGGGGATTTTTCACCAAGAAAGGATGCAAGTTACCAAAACACTTTACCACTATGTTAAAGTAGAATATGTCACGAAAAAACAATCTCGGAATCATAATGATAACTAAAAGCATTCCAGAGTTATTAATGTTTAAAATGACAGTGGTCAGATGTGCAAAAAATGTCCGGGTCCCAAGGTGTGAAATGGCTGGGTCCTTAAGGGGTTAAGGATGCAGGGTTTTTCAGTTTTTGCATTTTTGTTTTTTCCTCCTTACCTTTTAAAAATCATAACCCTTTCAATTTTCCACCTAAAAATCCATATTATGACTTATTTTTTGCGTCACCAAATCTAGTTTGCAGTGACAGTGGTCATTTTACCCAAAAAGTTTACGGCGAAACGGAAAAAATTCATTGTGTGACAAAATCGAAAAAAAACACAATTTTGTAACTTTTAGACACTTCCGTTTCTACGCAGTGCATATGTCAGTAAAAATTACACCTTATCATCATTCTGTAGGTCCATACAGTTAAAATGGTACCCTACTTTATAGGTGTAATTTTGTCGTACTTCTGGAAAAAATTATAACTACATGTAGGAAAATGTATACGTTTAAAAGTGTCCTCTTCTGACCCCTATAACGTTTTATTTTTCCACGTACAGGGCGATATGAGGGCTCATTTTTTGTGCCGTGATCTGAAGTTTTTATCGGTACCATTTCTGTTTTGATCTGACTTTTTGATCACTTTTTATTCATTTTTTAATGGTATAAAAAGTGACCAAAATAGGCTTTTTTGGACTTTGGAATTTTTTTACGTGTACGCCATTGACCGTGCGGTTTAATTAACGATATATTTTTATAGTTCGGACATTTATGCACACGGAGATATCACATATGTTTATTTTTATTTTTATTTACACTGTTTTATTTTTTTTATGGGAAAAAGGGGGGTGATTCAAACTTTTATTTGGGAAGGGGTTAAATGATCTTTATTAACACTTTTTTTATTACAATTTTTTTGCAATGTTATAGCCCCCATAGGGGCCTATAACATTAAATACACTGATCTTTTACACAGATCACTGGCGTGTATTAACACGCCTGTGATCAGTGTTTTCGGCGCTTGACTGCTCCTGCCTGGATCTCAGGCACGTAGCAGTCATTCGCCGATCGGACACCGAGGAGGCAGGTAGGGTCCCTCCCGGTGTCCTGTAAGCTGTTCGGGACGCCGCGATTTCACCGTGGCGGTCCCGTACAGCCCGACAGCAGCCGGGATAGTTTGACCCTGCAGCATATCGCGGGAGCCGGCGGAGGACGGAAATATATGTCCTTCGTCGTTAAGGAGTTAAGGGGTTAAAAACAATTTTCGTTTTTGCACTTTGTACTTTGCAATGACATTACTTATTTTATAACAATCTGCGGCAAAAACATTTTTTATTTGTGGAGTGGAATGAAAACTTTTTAGGGTTTATGTAGGTTTTATTTATTTTACTACTTAAAAAAAAAATTATAAACTACATGCACCAAAATTAGTATGTTTAAAATTGAAAAATATTTTAAACAGTTGAAATCGGCAGTTGTTTAGGGGCAACTAAAACTAATCTGTCAAATACAGAGATTACACACCCTTTTATGGCACGAGCACAGTGCTCTCTGTTGACATCTCTGTCCATTTTAGGAACTGTCCAGAGCAGCATATGTTTGCTATGGGGATTTTCTCCTTCTCTGGACAGTTCTCAAGATGGACAGAGATGTCAGCAGAGAGCACTGGGGTCATGATGTCAGCAGAGAGCTCTGTGTTCCAAAAAGAAATGAATTTCCTCTGTAGTATTCAGCAGCTAATAAGTACTGAAGGGATTAAGATTTTTTAATAGAAGTCATTTACAAGTCTGTTTAACTTTCTGGCACCAGTTGATTTTAAAAAAAAATTTCCACCAGAGTACCCCTTTAACCCCTTAAGGACCAGGCCATTTTACACCTTAGGACCAGAGCGTTTTTTGCACATCTGACCACTGTCACTTTAAGCATTAATAACTCTGGGATGCTTTTACTTATCATTCTGATTCCGAGATTGTTTTTTCGTGACATATTCCACTTTAACATAGTGGTAAAATTTTGTGGTAACTTGCATCCTTTCATGGTGAAAAATCCCAAAATTTGATGAAAAAAATGAAAATTTAGCATTTTTCTAACTTTGAAGCTCTCTGCTTGTAAGGAAAATGGATATTCAAAATAAAAAAATTTTTGGATCACATATACAATATGTCTACTTTATGTTTGCATCATAAAATGCATGAGTTTTTACTTTTGGAAGACACCAGAGGGCTTCAAAGTTCAGCAGCAATTTTCAAATTTTTCACAAAATTTTCAAACTCACTATTTTTCACTGACCAGTTCAGTTTTGAAGTGGATTTGAAGGCTCTTCATATTAGAAATACCCCATAAATAACCCCATTATAAAAACTGCACCCCTCAAAGTATTCAAAGTGACATTCAGTAAGTGTTTTAACCCTTTTGGTGTTTCACAGGAATAGCAGCAAAGTGAAGGAGAAAATTCTAAATCTTCATTTTTTACATTCGCATGTTCTTGTAGACCCAATTTTTGAATATTTGCAAGGAGTAAAAGGAGAACATTTTTACTGGTATTTTTAGCCCAATTTCTCTCGAGTAAGCACATACCTCATATGTCTGTGTAAAGTGTTCAGTGGGCGCAGTAGAGGGCTCAGAAGGGAAGGAGCGACAAGGGGATTTTGGAGAGAACATTTTCCTGAAATGGTTTTTGGGGGGCATGTCACCTTTAGGAAGCCCCTAGGGTGCCAAAACAGCAAAAAAAACACATGGCATACCATTTTGGAAACTAGACCCCTCGAGGAACGTAACAAGGAAATAAGTGAGCCTTAATACCCCACAGGTGTTTCATGACTTTTGCAAATGTAAAAAAAAAAATTATAATTTTACATAAAATGCTTGTTTTCCTAAAAATGTTACATTTTTACAAAGGGTTAAAGCAGAAAATACCCCCCAAAATTTGAAGCCCAATTTCTCCCGATTCAGAAAACACCCCATGTGGGGGTGAAAAGTGCTCTGCTGGCGCACTACAGGTCTCAGAAGAGGAGTAGTCACATTTGGCTTTTTGGAAGCAAATTTTGCTCTGGGGGCATGCCGCATTTAGGAAGCCCATATGGTGCCAGGACAGCAAAAAAAAACCACATGGCATTATATTTTGGAAACTAGACCCCTTGGGGAACGTAACAAGGCATAAGGTGAACCTTAATACCCCACAGCGGTTTCACAACTTTTGCATATGTAACAAAAAAAAATAAAAAATTTACGAAAATGCTTGGTTTTCCAAAAATGTTACATTTTTACAAAGGGTTAAAGCAGAAAATACCCCCTAAAATTTGAAGCCCGATTTCTCCCGATTCAGAAAACACCCCATGTGGGGGTGAAAAGTGCTCTGCTGGCACACTACAGGTCTCAGAAGAGGAGCAGTCACATTTGGCTTTTTGGAAGCAAATTTTGCTCTGGGGGCATGCCGCATTTAGGAAGCCCATATGGTGCCAGAACAGCAAAAAAAAACCCACATGGCATTATATTTTGGAAACTAGACCCCTTGGGGAACGTAACAAGGGGTAAGGTGAACCTTAATACCCCACAGCGGTTTCACAACTTTTGCATATGTAACAAAAAAAATAAAAAATTACGAAAATGCTTGGTTTTCCAAAAATTTTACATTTTTACAAAGGGTTAAAGCAGAAAATACCCCCCAAAATTTGAAGCCCAATTTCTCCCGATTCAGAAAACACCCCATGTGGGGGTGAAAAGTGCTCTGCTGGCGCACTACAGGTCTCAGAAGAGGAGTAGTCACATTTGGCTTTTTGGAAGCAAATTTTGCTCTGGGGGCATGCCGCATTTAGGAAGCCCATATGGTGCCAGGACAGCAAAAAAAAACCCACATGGCATTATATTTTGGAAACTAGACCCCTTGGGGAACGTAACAAGGGGTAAGGTGAACCTTAATACCCCACAGGGGTTTCACGACTTTTGCATATGTAACAAAAAAAACAAAAAAATTTACGAAAATGCTTGGTTTCCCAAAAATTTTACATTTTTACAAAGAGTTAAAGCAGAAAATACCCCCCAAAATTTGAAGCCCAATTTCTCCCGATTCAGAAAACACCCCATGTGGGGGTGAAAAGTGCTCTGCTGCCGCACTACAGGTCTCAGAAGAGGAGTAGTCACATTTGGCTTTTTGGAAGCAAATTTTGCTCTGGGGGCATGCCGCATTTAGGAAGCCCATATGGTGCCAGGACAGCAAAAAAAAACCACATGGCATTATATTTTGGAAACTAGACCCCTTGGGGAACGTAACAAGGGGTAAAGTGAACCTTAATACCCCACAGGGGTTTCACGACTTTTGCATATGTAAAAAAAAATAATAATAATTTACGAAAATGCTTGGTTTCCCAAAAATTTTACATTTTTACAAAGGGTTAAAGCAGAAAATACCCCCCAAAATTTGAATCCCAATTTCTCCCGATTCAGAAAACACCCCATGTGGGGGTGAAAAGTGCTCTGCTGGCGCACTACAGGTCTCAGAAGAGGAGTAGTCACATTTGGCTTTTTGGAAGCAAATTTTGCTCTGGGGGCATGCCGCATTTAGGAAGCCCATATGGTGCCAGGACAGCAAAAAAAAAACACATGGCATTATATTTTGGAAACTAGACCCCTTGGGGAACGTAACAAGGGGTAAAGTGAACCTTAATACCCCACAGGGGTTTCACAACTTTTGCATATGTAAAAAATATATATATATTTTTCACTAAAATGTGTTTCCCCCCAAATTTTACATTTTTACAAGGGTTAATAGCAGAAAAGACCCCCCACAATTTGTAAATACATTTCTTTGGAGTAAGGACATACCTTATTTTTTGATGATTTTGGCTTGGCGGGTGAACAGCAGGTCTTGCTTGAGTGGGAGCGCAGTCAGGGACCTTGAGCCTGATATGGAGCCAGGATGTGGGACCCCCCCTCAAGGAGCGCTAATGGGGCGAGCACTGAGCCCTAAAATAGGGGAACACTATGGGGGACAACGGGCCGTAACTGGGTTAGACAGGTGGGGTACAGAGACCCGTAATATGGGATACAGTGGGCAAGAAAATTATAAAACATAATAAAACAGGATATGTTCCCAGAATGATGACCCAGAGCACAGCCAAAACTAAAAAAAAATATGCCCGCCCCAAACCCTATGCTCTGAATCATCATTCTGGGAATGTAATGTGTGTGGCCGTCCCTAACCTGTTGCCTAAAATGCGCACCCACTCAGGTGGAGAGAGAGCGTGCACATTTCAGGCAACATAAAAAGTCCCCGATGAGAGTGACTCAGTGACCTATGACCCATTTTTGAAAAAACACCCCCAGAGGTCTTATCAGGTTTTTTTTTTTTTCAGGTTTTTTTGGGCAATTTAGTGATTTATGGGGGTTATATTTTGGAATGTACTCTGGACTTGGTACATTGGTCAAATTATGGAAAATTCTAATAAAAAGGGAAAATTTAGGGCTCCATGGAAGTGTGATACTCCCTGAAGCAGCCTATGCAGAGGCCCGGATTATCTGGGCAAGTGTCACATTGGTACCTGGTGTCCCTCCGAATCCCCCTCCTGTAACACACTCTGCATCTTTTCTGGGATCGTCCCTTCTTTCCACTGTGGGGGACCTCACCTGGAAAGTGCTGGCCTGGGACGATCCTGGCGCCTATAACTCCAGACCCTTGGGAAGTCCGGCCTGATCTTTCCCGGTCAGCAAAGATCAGGAACCTTAGGACTTCTTCTTGGTACTGAAGGAATGTCCCTGTGTTGCCAGCGTACTGGGATAGTACAAAAGCGTTGTACATGGCAACCTGTACCAAGTAGACCGCAACTTTTTTGTACCATGCCCGTGTTTTCCGCATGGCGTTGTATGGCTTGAGGACTTGATCTGAGAGATCAACTCCCCCCATATACCGATTGTAGTCCAGAATACAATCGGGCTTGAGGACCGGTCCCACGGTACCTCGCACAGGGACAGGGGTGCTGCCGTTCCCATGAATAGTGGTGAGTATAAGGACATCCCTCTTATCCTTACACTTCGCCAACAACAGGTTATCATGGGTCAGGGCACGGGACTCACCCTTGGGGATAGGCGTCTGGACCAAATTTAGAGGGAGGCCTCTCTGGTTTTTCCGCACGGTCCCGTGGATCTGGCGGAAAGGGATGTGAAGAGAGGGATGCTGGTATAAAAGTTGTCCACGTACACGTGGTAACCCTTATCCAGCAATGGGTGCATAAGGTCCCAAACGATTTTCCCGCTAACACCCAGAGTGGGGGAACAATCTGGGGGTTCAATACGGGAATCTCGTCCCTCATATACTCTAAACTTGCAAGTGTACCCGGAGGTACTCTCACAAAGTTTATAGAGCTTCACGCCATACCGCGCCCGCTTTGAAGGAATATACTGGCGGAAGATGAGTCTCCCCTTAAAACTGATGAGAGTCCCTGAGGGGTATGTAGGCCTCAAAAATTTGGCCCCAAAGTTATCGATGACCGGCCTCACTTTGTAAAGCCGGTCATGGGCGGGATCACCTCGGGGTGGACATGCCGCATTATCTGCATAATGCAGGCATTTCCGAATGGCCTCGAACCGCCTCCGTGTCATCGCCATACTGTAAAGTGGGGTCTGGTAGAGGATGTCCCCGCTCCAGTACTGACGAGCACTTGGTTTTTTGACCAGGCCCATATGCAGCGAGAGGCCCCAAAATGTCCTCATTTCCGCTGCATCAATGGCGCGCCATTCATTGGGCCTGGCCAAAAGCCGAATCTGGGTGGTGGGCAATGAACTGCTGGGCGTACAAGTTCGTTTGCTCCACCATTAGATTGACCAGGCTGTCACTGAAAAAAAAGTATGTACTGTGGTGCTTGGTGTAAAAAGTGTACAACTGTAAAAGAAAAGAAAAAAAAAAGCTGCGGACAAAAAAAAAAGGGGTGGCAAACGCAGCTCCCTGAACCCCTAATAGGACCCGGGGTAAAGGATCAGACCCTAATAGGACCCTGGGGGACCTATTAGGGGGTCAGGGGGGGATTTTTTTTTTATAAAAAAAAATAAAAAAAGCTGTGGCCCAAAAAAAAGGGGAGGGCACACGCAGCTCCCGAACCCCTAATAGGTCCCAGGGTCAGGGATCAGACCATAATAGGACCCTGGGGACCTATTAGGGGGTCAGAGGGGGGGGTACTTTTTTTTTTTTTCCCTTTTTTTCCCTTTTTTTTTTACTTTTATATAACTTTTAGACTCCTATTAGACTCCTACCTGTCCCTGCACTCAGCTTTCCCTAATCTAAGGCTCCTGAGGGGGCTCCGGCTCCGAGGGTGGATCAACGTCTTCTTCTCACTGCTGCACCCGCTGACTGAATGAAAACAGCGGGTCCAGCAGCGGGAAGGAGCCGTTAACCCCTCCTCTGCCGCTCTGCTATTGGCCGGACGATCGCCGGCCAATAGCAGCGTTGCTGGGGCGGTGACAGAATTGTCACCGCTCCCCAGCAACGGTAGGTAATTGGCGGTGAATTGTACACCGCCGATCACCATTTATTACCGGGTCATCGGGTCACAAGTGACCCGAATGACCCGAATCGCCGAAGATCGCTTGCGAGATTTCGCAAGCGATCTCCGGCAATCGCCGACATGCGGGGGTCCCGGGACCCCCCTCGGCATTTGCACGGCATGCCTGCTGAAGGATTTCAGCAGGCATGCCGTTGCGATCTCTGCCCGGCGAGCGGCAGGGACCGGAAAAAGCCATGACGCTGTGGAACGTCATTGGTCCTTAACCCCTTAAGGACCGGAGGTTTTTCCGTTTTTGCATTTTCGTTTTTTGCTCCTTGCCTTTAAAAAATCATAACTCTTTCAAATTTACACCTAAAAATCCATATGATGGCTTATTTTTTGCGCCACCAATTCTACTTTGTAATGACGTCAGTCATTTTGCCCAAAAATCTATGGTGAAGCGGAAAAAAAAAAATCATTGTGCGACAAAATTGAAAAAAAAACGCTGTTTTGTAACTTTTGGGGGCTTCCGTTTCTACGTAGTACATTTTTCGGTAAAAGTGACACCTGATATGTATTCTGTAGGTCCATACGATTAAAATGATACCCTACTTATATAGGTTTGATTTTGTCGGACTTCTGGAAAAAATCATAACTACATGCAGGAAAATTAATACGTTTAAAATTGTAATCTTCTGACCCCTATAACTTTTTTATTTTTCCGTGTATGGGGCGGTATGAGCACTCATTTTTTGCGCCGTGATCTGAAGTTTTTAATGGTACCATTTTTGCATTGATAGGACTTATTGATCACTTTTTATTCATTTTTAAATGATATAAAAAGTGACCAAAAATGCACTATTTTGGACTTTGGAATTTTTTTGCGCGCACGCCATTGACCGAGCGGTTTAATTAATGATATATTTTTATAATTCGGACATTTCCGCACGCGGTGATACCACATATGTTTATTTTTATTTTTATTTACACTGTGTTTTTTTTTTTATTGGAAAAGGGGGGTGATTCAAACTTTTAATAGGGGAGGAGTTAAATGATCTTTATTCACTTTTTTTTTTCACTTTTTTTTTGCAGTGTTATAGGTCCCATAGGGACCTATAACACTGCACACACTGATCTTCTATGTTGATCACTGGTTTCTCATAAGAAACCAGTGATCAACGATTCTGCCAGATGACATCTCATGCCAGGATCTCAAGCACTGAGCGGTCATTCGGCGATCGGACAGCGAGGAGGCAGGAAGGGGCCCTCCCGCTGTCCTGTCAGCTGTTCGGGATGCCGCGATTAGCCGCGGCTATCCCGAACAGCCCGACTGAGCTAGCCGGGAACTTTCACTTTCACTTTTAGCCGCGCGGCTCAGCTTTGAGCGCGCGGCTAAAGGGTTAATAGCGCGCGGCGCCGCGATCGGCGCTGCGCGCTATTAGAGGCGGGTCCCGGCTTCACTATGACGCCGGGCCCGCCATGATATGACGCGGGGTTACTGTGTAACCCCGCGTTATATCAGAAGAGCAGGACCAAGGACGTACCGGTACGTCCTTGGTCCTTAAGGGGTTAAAGCCCAGGGTGCCATGACGTTCCACAACGTCATTGGTCCTTAAGAGGTTAAGGGAAAAACCTTGTGGAACCTCATTTATAAGGGTGGCCTGCAGTAGGAAAGGGAAGAACAAAGTGCAGTACATGCAAGCTAGAAGGGTAATAATGGGAAATGCAGAGGATTGTATTTGCTAAGTTTTATTTTTCTGTGTATATACAGTATAACACAGTGGCCTTGATTTTCTATTGTGAATCTGACCTGCTTTTATCCAAATGTACGTCAAAATGTGCCAGAATAAGCCTGCAAACCCGACAATCCTGAAAAAGGGGTGTGGTCGTCCAAAGAAGGGGTGTGTTCTCAAAACCTATTTACTACTGAATTCACAAAAAACCCTGTAAACATATGGCTGAAAATTCCCACCAAGAAACGGTGGTCTGAACTTCCCTGATCTGTGTGTCCCAAAAGTAAATGAAATAGTATGAAACAGTTGGAATCCCTACCAGAGGGTTGTTTTGTGCTAGAAACATAAACCCTTAGAGGACACGCGACATATATCTACATCGCTGTGCCCTGGTATTTAGCACACAGCGACATACATGTACGTCACAGGGGTTCTGGGATCACGGTGATCAGAACCAGCCAGGGCCTTATGAATAATTGGACACCATTATGCGACAGTTTCATATGTCATTTCTATAAACCTTCCAATTGGTAAGGTTAGCAGTACCAGAAAGTGCCTCCTTCTGGAGAGCTCCCTATTTTGGGGAGCAAAGGCTAAATCGTCTGTCCAATCACAGAGTGGAACTACTATAACACAGATTGCAGAAAAAGCTATTATAGAATGGTATCAGATCACACAGTGTATTGTCACAACCTATAGATATAGATCAATAGGTAGAGATAGTTGTATGATTGATGAAAATATCTTATATAACTTATACTAAAACATTAAACAAAAGCAAGCTATGCCTTGGTGGAATAAATGATAGCATAATAATATAAAAATCAATCATCTAAATATTCACATCCTTATTTGAAGAAAATAAACATCTCGGTGTGTAGAATTCCAAATGTGCTGTTTATTAGAATTACATTATGTTTCCTGTAGCAGTTGGCTTCAGATTCTTGCACAGGCAAATTTACAGCAATTTCCAACTGGCTGGGCATCTGCTGTATGGATTCATAAAATTAGAAAATGGCAAATGTACTGTGCATGAACTGAGTTACTGTTTAGTTATCAGGTGCCAGTTAAGCGTGGCACTTATTGGGAGCATAGTTTTATTCATGAGTTCAAGTGTCAATCAATAGATGACATTTGCAGTACTTTTTTATCTAACTGTCTATAAAATATTGTAAATGAATATTATATCTGCATACTAAAACAACACTGGGAAGCAAAGGTACAGTATTACATTACGCTTCATATATATATATATATATATATATATATATATATATATATATAAAATGTATATTGACCCTATCACACCCACATAGCCATGCCAATAACCTTAACCCCTTAAGGATGCAGGACGTAAATGTACGTCCTGGTGAGGTGGTACTTAACGCACCAGGATGTACATTTACGTCCTAAGCATAACCGCGGGCATCGGAGCGATGCCCGTGTCATGCGCGGCTGATCCCGGCTGCTGATCGCAGCCAGGGACCCGCCGGCAATGGCCGACGCCCGCGATCTCGCGGGCGTCCGCCATTAACCCCTCAGGTGCTGGGATCAATACAGATCCCGCCATCTGCGGCAGTTCGCGATTTAAATGAACGATCGGATCGCCCGCAGCGCTGCTGCGGGGATCCGATCATTCATAACGCCGCACGGAGGTCCCCTCTCCTTCCTCCGTGCGGCTCCCGGCATCTCCTGCTCTGGTCTGTGATCGAGCAGACCAGAGCAGAAGATCGCCGATAACACTGATCTGTTCTATGTCCTATACATAGAACAGATCAGTATTAGCAATCATGGTATTGCTATGAATAGTCCCCTATGTTGACTATTCATGTGTAAAAAAACAATGTAAAAAAATGTAAAAGTAAAAGTAAAAAAAAAGTGAAAAATCCCCTCCCCCAATAAAAAAGTAAAACGTCCGTTTTTTCCTATTTTACCCCCAAAAAGCGTAAAAAACATTTTTTATAGACATATTTGGTATCGCCGCGTGCGTAAATGTCCGAAATATTAAAATAAAATGTTAATGATCCCGTACGGTGAACGGCGTGAACGAATTTTTTTTTTAAAAAGTCCAAAATTCCTACTTTTTTAATACATTTTATTTAAAAAAAAATTATAAAAAATGTATTAAAAGTTTTTTATATGCAAATGTGGTATCAAAAAAAGTACAGATCATGGCGCAAAAAATAAGCCCCCATACCGCCGCTTATACGGAAAAATAAAAAAGTTAGAGGTCATCAAAATAAAGGGATTATAAACGTACTAATTTGGTTAAAAAGTTTGTGATTTTTTTTAAGCGCAACAATAATATAAAAGTATATAATAATGGGTATCATTTTAATCGTATTGACCCTCAGAATAAAGAACACATGTCGTTTTTACCATAACTTGTACGGCGTGAAAACAAAACCTTCCAAAATTAGCAAAATTGCGTTTTTCGTTTTAATTTCCCCACAAAAATAGTTTTTTTTGGTTGCGCCATACATTTTATGATATAATGAGTGATGTCATTACAAAGGAAAACTGGTCGCACAAAAAACAAGCCCTCATACTAGTCTGTGGATGAAAATATAAAAGAGTTATGATTTTTAGAAGGCGAGGAGGAAAAAATGAAAACGTAAAAATTAAATTGTCTGAGTCCTTAAGGCCAAAATGGGCTGAGTCCTTAAGGGGTTAATGGGCTGCTTGGTTTCAAATGCCTGGGCGTATTTTCCGTCCCAGTCCAGCTCTGCTGTGATCCCTAGAGTTAGTTGATTGACATAGGTATGGCAATTTCCCATGAGGAATTTGTATAGTTACCAAATTACACCGTTGCATATGATACTGTTACTGACTAAACTTTATACTGAGACCAACATCACCCATAATACCAGTATACAAGGAGGAAAATTATTACGATACATAATACCATTGACAAAGAAATGAAATGGTTAAAATAAATGAACTCTACAAAATACTTAAATGCTTAAAAATTATTTCTTATCTGCAGATTTGCTGAGTCCACTATATGTTCTTAATTTACAGTATGAATAATTATAAATCTTAATTTACAGAATAAAGGAACCAAATATAGACACAGACAAAGTTCTGTAAAATCTGTTTTTCAGGATACATATGGTCCACTATTCTGGAACACACCTATGCAGAACTGCTTGTGGTTTGATATTTTTAACATAAGTATTTGATTGGCTGCACTCCTATATCTGGGCAAAAAGGGACATTTGGGCTAATGATTGCCCCCTTATATTTTAATTCATATAAAAATACATGCTTCCTAAATGCTCCACTTTCCCCATCCCCCTCCTTCTCCAGTTCAGCCCCCACAGGGACCTTGTGGCCGTGAGATGTAGGCACCATGTTTCCAGTGCTCTGACCAGCCATTGTTTCCAACACATGTAGTAGGAAATGTAACAGTTGAATGACGTTCATCCCGTAATCCTGGCGACTGACTAATAATGTGGCTTTCTCAAAGGGTCTGAGCAAACAGCAGGTGTCTCATCTGAGCTGCCACTGGTTGACAATAAAATTACACAGGGGAGTCCCCCCTATCCTCATGGATCATCAAGAAATCGGGGATGGCTTTTCTCTTTTCGTGTAGTCGGTCCAACACGTGAATGGTGGAATTCCAACGTGTGGAAACGTTGCAAATCAGACTATGTTGGGGGATGCCGTTCTGACGCTGCAGCTCAAGGAGGGTGTGCTTTTGGAAGGGCACTAAGACTTGTCCATGCATTGGAGGCTGAGGAGGCAGAGTTGCACACTGTTGCAGGACCAAAGGCCTGAGAGCATAGAGGTGGAAGCAGCATGACCTGTCTAAGTTGCTGTTGTGGCTGTGCAGGAACCACATTCACCCAGTGGGCCGTAAAGGACATGTATTGTCCCTGACTGTAGTTACTGCTCCACACGTCGGCACTGCCGTGCACTTTGGTACACTTTGGTAGAGTAGGGTGGTGGGTGTTAATACCAGTAGGCAGTGACGAAGGTGGGTACAAGAAGGAGAACTTGGCATCAGATGTGTGGCATCTGGCGCTGGCAGGATCCAAATAGTAGCTGAGGCAGGTAGGCAGAAGAAAACCGTCTCTTTTGTCAAATTGTTGGTGTGCACAAGTAAGTATTGAGGATATGCATTAGATAAAATGTGACTTTTAATATTATTCTTAGGATGAAATATATGGACCCAAATGTTTTTTTGTTTTTTTTTTAAATCTAACAAAAGGAAAAGTGTGCAAAAAAACAACATGTGCCACCTACACCACCAAGTATTGATGCAAAGACCTCTAAAAGGTAGAAGGGAACAATGTGTGTTTCATTGTAACAGGTAGGGGTAAAAACTTCCCCTGTAAGGCCCTACTCTTGCACTATTAATTCCCATATTGGCAAGTGTTACTTGCCCTAAAAAGAGCGGCCCCACACAGGAAACTTTCCCTATTTCCAACTAAAAACCCTGGGAAATGGCAGTGTTTTTGGTGGAAATAGGGAGAGGTTCCTGTGTGGGGTCGTCCTTTTTAGGTCGAGTAACACTTGCCAAAAAGGGGATTAATAGGGTAGGGCCCTACAGGGGAAGTTTTTACCCCCTCCTGTTACAATGGACCATACGTTGTTCCCTTCCACCTTTTAGAGGTCTTTGCATCACATCAATACTTGGTGGTGTAGGTGGCACATGGTGTTTTTTGCACAAGGTAGGTGTACTTACAGTTTAAACTTGTGAGAAGAGGACTATGCGCTCCACTACAAACTGTACAATGCTACAAAAACAAGTGTGTAGGTTTGGCTGGCCTTTCACAGTAACTAGGCCCAAATTAGTTTTACAGGGAAAAAAAATTAGACCACCTATGTACGCACAGGTTACACTTATGAGAGGACAATACGCTCTGCTACACAACCTGTATTAGGAACTGTAATCTGGTGACTATGGCTTTTCGTGCTCACCCTAACTAGCCTCTTTAGCATTAGAGTTGTTGTGCACCCTACTGCAGCAGTACAGAATTGCTGTGTAGTAGAGCCCAGTACAGTATTATTAGTTCCAATAGAAAGGAAAAGAGGATGGCACTTGCAGGTGGGATGCAAAAAACTTGGATTTATTGGGTCACATAAATCAGGCGGGTACAATACTATGGGAAGATGCAGATAGAATGGAACAACGTCCGTTTCACGGCCTCCTGCCGCTTCTACTGGTTCTATTGGTTGAGGAACTAGTAGAAGCGGCAGGTGGCCGCGAAACGGACGTTTTTCCATTCTATCTGCTCCTTCCCATACTATTGTACCCGCCTGATTTATGACCGACTTCGGATTTGTGACCGAATAAATCCAAGTTTTTTGCATCCCACCTGCGAGTGCCATCCTCTTTTCCTTTCTATTGGAACTATTGCGTACTGCCAGTTGCCTTCTGGATTAGAGCATAACTGAGAGTGGATCTCGCTAGTAATCACACCTGTACCTCCGGGGAACCTGATTGTTTAGAAGCCTGTAGTGCCATCCTCCACCTTTTTCCTTTGTGACAGTATTATTAGGCACTAATAGTATGTGACAATCGCTTTTACTGCTCAGCCTAACTTTTATTATTATGCACTAATAGCAAGTGACAATTAGTGTTGAGCACGAATATTCGTAATGCAAATTTTTTCGTGAATATCGGCACTTCGTGATTTCGCGAATATTTAGAATATAGTGCTATATATTCGTAATGACGAATATTCGATTTTTGTTGTTGTTATTTAACATGCAAATTTTTACGCAAATGTTCCATGTGAATTTTCGCATGGAGAAAAAATTGAACGAACATAGCGAATTTAGCAAACATAGGACAAATAATCGTCAATATTTTAGCGAAATATCACAAATTCGAATATGGCCCCTGCGGCTCATCACTATTGACAATGGCTTTTCGTGCTCAGCCTAACGGGCCCCTGTTAGCTTTGGAGTTGTTGTACACCCAACTGTTGCAGTATAGAATCGCTGTCTAGTAGAGCCCAGTACAGTATTATTAGGCACTAATAGCAGGTCACAATAGTTTTTAGTGCTCAGCCTAACTGGCTCCTGTTAGCTTTAGAGTTGTTGTACATCCAACAGTAGCAGTACAGAATCGCTGTGTAGTGAAGCCTAGTACAGTTTTATGATGCACTAATAGCAGGTGACAATGACTGAGTGCTGAGCCTGTAAAATCGCTGTGTATTACACCCAAAAGTGTACTTTCTCTCTCTCTCTCTTTCTCTCTCCCTTCCCTGTCAGTGCTTTTCTGCGGTGATTTGGGCTTGTGCTGAATCGATTCTGTCAAGCTGTTTTTCTGTGCAACATACACACTGCTCTATCTCTCCCTGCAATGAAACGCTCTCTCTGAAATAAAATGCTGGAACGGCAGGCAACAAGATAGCTGCTGATTACATAGGGCTGTGACATCACAGGGGTGGCTGGCTGCTGATTGGCTGCATGCTGCATGTGATTCAGGGTCATCCCGCCTACCCACCTTCTAGAGTTCCTTGCCCCATGTCCTCACATGTGGATCCGCCATTTTAGATGCCCTAGAGCCTGGACCGCACCAAATGGAGTTTAATGAAGTGATTCATGTGATCGAATCATGGCGATATTCGGATACATTACAAATCGAAATTTGTAACAAATTCGGATTCATCAGATTCAATTCGCTTATCCCTAGTCAATATGTATATAAAATGAGCAAAAAAAGTCACACAGTGAACTGAATCCAATGATGCCCGTAGCTGCCAGCCTAACAGTGCCTTCACCCTATGCTGATTCTGTCTCAGGATGGACATGCTGGAATTGTGGAGAACAAACTCAGACTGGCGAGATATGTGTGCAGCATGTGGAGCTCCTAAACCCAAGTCCACTGCGCTAAAAGCACTAGGAAATAACAACCCATTCTGTGCTCCCTGTAGACAGATTTATCCGGACCTTACTAATCTAAAAACCCTTAAGCAGCAAGGGTGGGGAGCAACTTCAGACACAGCAGAGGATGACAGTTCTTCCCTTATTGATATTGGTGCTGCTGCTACATCAGGTCAGGCTGTAAACCCATCACCTCCTAATACTTCTGAACCCCAAGGGGGTTTGCTAATGCAATTTCCCCTACCATCACCAGTGAATTCAGGTAGTGTACAACTTGACAGTCCAGGGTTGCCTCTGGCTTAACCCCAGCCTCTGACGTTTCCTCCTGACCCACCAAATGTCTGTACAAATCCACCAGGGAACTCAAACTCAGTTGTACAAACCAAATCTTCTGTCAAAGGGGATGTTGTCTAGACCGTGGACACCTGCAGAGCAATCTGCTGTTTTAAATCAGGTACCTTACCCTGATGCCACTCCTACAGCATTTGCCAAATATATGACAAATAATCAAAAAATGTATTCTTGCTCAAATGAAAGCTGGCCCTGTGTTAGGTCAGGTGATAGAGGATTTTATTGACAGTAAATATAGAGGGACACTTAAACCCTATAGGGATAATGTTGACTACTTCCTAAATAACCCAGTCTCTGGTCAAATTTGCTGCCATTGGTTGACAGAATGGGCACATCAAGCACAGAGGGAAAAATCCATATCCCTTCATTACTATACTCAAGAGAAGGTAGAAAGTGCAGAGAAATTTACAGCTAGGCTAAAAATGGTCTATGAGGATATGGGATTTCCTGTGATGGGTTGCACAAACCCATACCAGAAGCTGTAAAAAGATCACGACCAGAGTGATGCACCCTAACTATGGGTGTTCTTTCAAAAATGGCAAAAGGTGCTGAGCAAGATACAAAATCAACAGTAAAAATCCAATATCAGCAGCCACAACCCGTTGTGGGAACAAATACCACCCAACAGGGGCAATGGAACACTGGTCCCTCACGAGGTAGAGGGGTAGTGGAAGAGGACAGGGATGATGGGGTGGAGCACCTTTTTCTTGTTGGTCTTGTGGAAATGAGGGACACATTAAGAGAAATTGTCCTCGGTCCCCACAGGATCAGCCACAAATGCAGCCATTTCCTCCTCCTCCTCCACCAAACAATAATGTGCAATAGGAAACAGGCACCCCCGTAACCCTGCACGCTCTATGTCCAACTTGTGGGAATAAAACCGGTCTTTCTTTGGTAATTAATGTTGAAATGCCCCAGATAGGACCAGTTCCATTCTTGGCAGCCCACAGTGTAGTGCAGGAAAAATATATTCTCCCCTTTCAGCTGTCTAAAGAACTTACACACTGTACAGGGGTAAAAGGGACTGCATTAACAATGAGAAACATCAAGCCTCTAAAGATTCATTTATGATTCAAAAAACCTTCTTGTCAAGTTTCTTGTCAGTGATACGGTGCCAACATTATTGGGGACTGATGTTTTGGCCGCTTCGAATGCTGAAGTTGAATTTGCTCCAGGCGGTCCCTTTTCACTGACAAGGCCATTTACAGAAGAACAATCGGTGCAGTTATCATCTCTAACTTTCTTTCCACAACAGATAGCTGTTCTTTCTCTTCCTGAGGAGCTGTCCAAAGTCCCAGAGAAATTATGGTCAAAAGGGAAACTGACACAGGATGTTTACCAATTGCTCCTGTGATGGTGTGCCTTCACCCAGGAGCGACTCCACCATTTCAGAAGCAATTTCCTCTCTCACCCTCCCAAGATGATGCCATCCAAAATGCTGTCCAGGAGTTGTTAACCACAGGGTGTTTAGTCCAATAGAATCCCCTGCTAACATCCCACTTTTTCCAGTTAAAAAGAAGGGGGGAAAGGAAAACTTAGTTACTTATATAAAGGTCCATTACCACAGACTGCAGCACCGGTAGTACCCAATCCCCACACCTTGCTCTCCCAGATACCTGTCACATCAACCTGTTTCACAACCTGTCTTGGATCTCGCCAACATTTATTTTTTAGTGCCCTTGCACCCAGATTGTTGGCGGTGGTTTGCCTTTACACACATGCACTCACAGTTTGCCTGGACAGTACTCCCTCAGGGTGCGAAAAACTCACCTAATGAACATTGTGCACCAATGGCCCAAATCCTTCAGGAGTGGCATCCACCTCACCTTCAGGTGGTACTCCTTCAATATGTAGATGATCTGCTATTGTGTGCCCCAGACGTTGCTACCTGTGAAGAAGCAACTGTATCACTCCTTATATTTTTAGCAGAATCAGGTTGTAAAGCCAATAAAGAAAAATTACAGTACTGTCAATCAAAGGTAACATTTCTGGGACACTGTATTTTACAGGGCACAAAGCACCTTACAGAAGAAAGGAAAGCTGCAGTTCAGAACATGAGCCTCCCATTGAATATCAGACAACTTAGAACCTTTTTGGTCTCGTGTCATACTGTCAGCCTTGGATAATGTCTGCAAGTATCCACATGCAACCACTGTATGATTGCCTCAAAAGTGAACCATTTTCTCATCTGAGGCTGTGGACTCATTTTATACTGTCAAACTACTTCTTGTCAGTGCTCCTGCCCTTGGCCTGCCAGATTATGACAAACCTTTCTCTTTGTAGTGTACAGAAACACAGGGTCATGACACAGCTGTAGTCACACAGACACATGCACAAAGACAAAGACCTGTGGCATACTATTCATGCAAAATTTACCCTGTGGCTATGGGGTTACCCTCTTGTGTCAGAGCCATAGCAGCGGTTACGACTTTACTTGACAAAGCAATGGAAATCACGCTCACTTATCCAGTCACCATCTACACTCCACATAACATCAATGACATACTTTCACAAGTTCAGCCCAAACACATTCATACAGCTAGGCCCCTTAGAATGCAATGTGCCTTCCTCATTCCTGAAAATATTACCTTGCGTAGGTGCACTATATTGAATGCAGCTACATTGCTTCCACTAGATTCAGAGGGGGAAAGGACAGGTCAGCCTCTGTTTGAAATTTATTTTGATGAAGATAAACTGATGCACATCACCAACATGACTGTATTGCTTTCATGTCCCAAGAAACTGCAGGTTTCGCACATGTCAAGGACACTCCATTGCAAAATTCACAAGCTGAATATTACATGGATGGCAGCAGGTTAGACTGTCGGAGGGGAAAACATATATACAGATTCTTGGCATAGCACATGACTACGGTTGTATATGGAAGGCCAGAGCTTTTCTCATCTTTTCAGGTAAACCAATCAAATATGCAAAGAGGGTCAAATGCAGGCGCTGTTGCTGCCAGAGGAAGTGGGAATTGTAAAAGTAAAGGCCCATAAAAAGGATGCTACTGATCAAAGAAAAGGAAATTACCGAGCTGACCAAGGAGCTAGAAAAGCTGCAAAAATGCCTAGGGTGTCAGGGCAGGATGCTTTTCTTCTCTTTACAGAAACTGGCAACAGTTGACCTCACAATTTTGGGGACTCTCCAGAAACAGGGGGGTCCACCTGAGCATGAGGCCTGGAAAAAGGCAGGTGCCCAGCCAGATGACTTCGTAATCTACAGAAAAGGTGACAAACTGTGCCTTCCAAGAGCCCTGTACCCAATGATGACCCAGGTAATGCATGGTGTAACTCACAGTTCAACCATGACAATGATTGCATTGGTAGATAAACATTGGATAGCTTGTGGGTTCTCAACCACAGCTGCTCAATTCACCCAGGCCTGTATGATCTGTGCTAGAGATGAGCGAACTTTTCCAAAATTCAATTCGGCCAATTTGCCGAATTTTCCAGGCAAGATTGTATTGATCCGAACTTTTTTTGCGGCAAATCTATATTAAAAAAAGGCTATTTCTAGTCTACATACAGCCTCTATAGGGGTATAGAACACTTTGCTGTGTTCTAAAACGCACATGGAGTGTGCTGGGTTAGTGAAATAATACTGTTATTCAGAATAACATGCAGATTACGGCATCGCTTTTAGAATCACTGCCGCACAGCAGCACAATGACAGAGCCTGGTGGTGGCATCAGTGTCAGGAGACCATATAGTGACTGAATGACAGCGTGGAGGTGTTGGCAGCATTTGGACACCATATAGTGGCTGAATGACACAGCTTGGATGAGGCTGAAGCATGAGGACACCATATAGTGGCTCAATGACACAGAATGGAGGTGTTGGCAGCATGAGGACACCATATAGTGGCTGAATGACACAGCTTGGATGAAGCTGAAGCATGAGGACACCATATAGTGGCTGAATGACACAGCATGGAGGTGTTGGCAGCATGAGGAGACCATATAGTGGCTTAATGACACAGCATGGACATGTTGGCAGCATGAGGACACCATATAGTGGCTGAATGACACAGCATGGACATGTTGTCAGCATGAGGACACCATATAGTGGCTGAATGACACAGTTTGGATGAGGCTGAAGCATGATGACACCATATAGTGGCTGAATGACACAGCATGGAGGTGTTGGCAGCATGAGGCGACCATATAGTGGATGAATGACACAGCCCGGAGTTGCCAGCAGCATGAATAGGCACTAGGCCTTCACAATCCCTAAGATTAAAAGATGAATTAGGAAATTTAAACCGAAGATTTTGGATAGCGGGTGCTACCTATGAGAAAATTTGAAATTCCCAGACCCAGGCCCAACAGCGGGATCAGTAACCCCTATATTGCCTGAATGACACAGCCTGGAGTTGGCTGATGCACGAGTACACACCAGGGATTCACAATCCCTCCAAAAAAACACCACAATTTTAGAAATTTTTGAGAAAGATTTTGGATAGCGGGTGCTACCTATGAGAACATTTGAAATTCCCAGACCCAGGCCCAACAGCGGCATCAGTAACCCCTATATTGCCTGAATGACACAGCCTGGAGTTGGTTGATGCACGAGTACACACCAGGGCTTCACAATCCCTCCAAAAAAACACCACAATTTTAGAAATTTTTGAAAAAGATTTTGGATAGCGGGTGCTACCTATGAGAAAATTTGAAATTACCAGACCCAGGCCCCACAGCGGCATTAGCAACCCATATATTGCCTGAATGACACAGCCTGGAGTTGGCTGATGCACGAGTACACACCAGGGCTTCACAATCCCTCCAAAAAAACACCACAATTTTAGAAATTTTTGAAAAATGATTTTGGATAACGAGTGCTACCTATGAGAAAATTTTAAATTACCAGACCCAGGCCCCACAGCGGCATCAGCAACCCATATATTGCCTGAATGACACAGCCTGGAGTTGGCTGATGCACGAGTATACACTAGGGCTTCACAATCCCTCAAAAAAAACACAACAATTGTAGAAATTTATGAAGAAGACTTATGGATAGCGGGTGCTACCTATGAGAAAATTTGAAATTCCCAGACCCAGGCCCAGCAGCGCCATCAGTAAACCATTTATTGCCTGAATGACACAGGCTGGAGTTGGCTGATGCATGAGTACGCACCAAAGCTTCACAATCCCTAATAAAAAAGACAAACATTTTTGAGGAAAAATTTTTACGAAAAATTAGGACAGCAAGTGCTCTCTATATATTACTAGAATGATGCAGCCTGGAGTTGGCTGCAGCATGAGGAAACCATTGAAATGTGTGATTTTTTTTTTTAAATTTAAATCAAAATTTGTGTCCCGGACCCAGCCGTGCGGGTACAAAGGACCTAATCTCACAAGCACCCACAGGGCTCATGTGGCCGTAAGATGTAGGCGCAACGTCTCCATAGCCCTGACCGGCCATTTTTGGTTTTTGTACCTTTGTTTAAGAAGAAGCGCATATCCAAGAGTCCAGAAGACTCTATAATGCAGGATGGTGGACCACCAAAAGACATTCTTCTATAAAAGTATTTTTTATGAAATAAAGAAGCAGAGTTCATCCCTCTGCGTATTTTTTTTGAAAATTTTACTTCAAAAATCACACACAACAATCATTCAATGGTGTAATGATTATTATTGTGGAAAATTCAAGTTTATTACTGTGCTAATTATCAGAAAATTTGAAAAAAACACTACCCAAGAGTGTTTAACAACCCCATACATTGCACCATAAATGTTAAAATTTTTATTAAGCATGTATGTATGTATTTCAAAAATCCTAAAATTAAAGGCCCAAGCCCAGAAGCATCAGGAAGTCAAGTATTTGAAAGACACAGGAGCAGTCAGGAGTAGGCATCAGCAGTACCCAAGAGGCTTTAATAATCCCTTACATTGCACGATCACTCGCAAGATCGAGCAATAACAGGTGTGTTATGCCCTCAGATGTCCGGGGCTGCACGCGCGCTACACTGAACGGACCAGCGTGTGTCTATCTTTCACCAACAGGTGCGTGAAAGAAGAATCACAACTAAGCGCCGGTCATAAGCTCGGGTTCATTAAGTCCCTGCCCTTTGTACACCGCATGTCTCTACTACCGATTGGATGGTTTAGTGAGGTCCTCGGATCGGCCCGGGCGGGGTAGGAGAAGGCCCTAGCAGAGCGCCGAGAATTTAAAGATCATTGTTGAAATTAGCATTAAGCATGTATTAGCTACTGCTAAACTTCCAAAAATTTAAGGCCCAAGGCCTGAGGCATCAGGAAGGCAATTATTTCCTGAAAGACACAGAATGAGTAAGGAGCAGTCATTTGCAGTACCCAAGAGGGTTTCATAACCAACCCCTTACATTTAAAGATCTATGTTGAAATTTGCATTAAGCATGTATTTAGCTACTGCTAAACATCCAAAAATTGAAGGCCTGAGGCATCAGGGAGGCAAGTTGTTCCCGAAAGACACAGAATGAGTCAGGAGCAGTCATTCGCAGTACCCAAGAGGGTTTAATAACCATCCCCTTACATTTAAAAGTCAATGTTGAAATTTGCATTAAGCATGTATTTAGCTACTGCTAAACATTCAAAAATTGAAGGCCCAAGGCCTGAGGCATCAGGGAGGCAAGTAGTTCCCGAAAGACACAGAATGAGTCAGGAGCAGTCATTCGTAGTACCCAAGAGGGTTTCATAACCATCCCCATACATTTAAAAGTCAATGTTGAAATAAGCATTAAGCATGCATTTAGCTACTGCTAAACATCCAAAAATTGAAGGCCCAAGGCCTGAGTGCAGGGAGGCAAGTAGTTCCTGAAAGACAAAGAATGAGTATGGAGCAGGCATTCGCAGTACCCAAGAGGGTTTCATAACCCCTTACATTTAAAGATCAATGTTGACATTTGCATTAAGCATATATTTAGCTACTGCTAAACATCCAAAAATTACCGTATATACTCGAGTATAAGCCGAGTTTTTCAGCACGATTTTTCGTGCTGAAAACACCCCCCTCGGCTTATACTCGAGTGAACTCTCCACCCGCAGTGGTCTTCAACCTGCGGACCTCCAGAGGTTTCAAAACTACAACTCCCAGCAAGCCCGGGCAGCCATTGGCTGTCCGGGCTTGCTGGGAGTTGTAGTTTTGAAACCTCCGGAGGTCCACAGGTTGAAGACCACTGCGGCCTTCGACATCATCCAGCCCCCTCTCACCCCCCTTTAGTTCTGTACAGTACTCACCTCCGCTCGGCGCTGGTCCGGTGCCGCAGGACTGTCCGGAGAGGAGGTGGTCCGGTGGGATAGTGGTTCCGGGCTGCTATCTTCACCGGGGAGGCCTCTTCTAAGCGCTTCGGGCCCGGCCCCAGAATAGTCACGTTGCCTTGACAACGACGCAGAGGTACGTTCATTGCCAACGTACTTCTGCGTCATTGTGAAGGCAACGCCTCTATTCCGGGCCCGAAGCGCGGAGAAGAGACGCCCCCAGTGAAGATAGCAGCCCGGAACCACTATCCCACCGGACCACCTCCTCACCGGACAGTCCTGCAGCACCGGACCAGCGCCGAGCGAAGGTGAGTACTGTACAGAACTAAAGGGGGGCGAGAGGGGGCTGGATGATGTCGAAGGCCGCAGTGGTCTTCAACCTGCGGACCTCCGGAGGTTTCAAAACTACAACTCCCAGCAAGCCCGGACAGCCGATGGCTGCCCGGGCTTGCTGGGAGTTGTAGTTTTGAAACCTCTGGAGGTCCGCAGGTTGAAGACCACTGCGGGCGGATGATGACAAGAGGATGATGAAGGGGAGTGTGGGATGATGAAGGGGGGGTGTGGGATGATGAAGGGGGGTGTGGGATGATGAAGGGGGGTGTGTGGGATGATGACAAGGGGATGATGAAGGGGGGGGTGTGGGATGATTACAAGGGGATGATGAAGGGGGTGGGGATGATGACAAGGGGATGATGAAGGGGGTGGGGATGATGAAGGGGGGTGTGTGGGATGATGATGAAGGGGGGTGGGGATGATGAAAAGGGGATGATGAAGGGGGGGTGTGGGGTGATGACAGGTGATGATGATGAGGGTCTGGATGATGACAGGCGGTGATGATGATGAGGATGTTAATGACGGGGGTCTGGATGATGACAGGGGGGGATGATGTATTTCCCACCCTAGGCTTATACTCGAGTCAATAACTTTTCCTGGGATTTTGGGTTGAAATTAGGGGTCTCGGCTTATACTCGAGTTGGCTTATACTCGAGTATGTACGGTAAAGGCCCAAGGCCAGAAGCATCAGTGAGGCAAGTAGTTCCTGAAAGACACAGGAGGAGCCACGAGCAGGCAATCACAGTACCCAAGAGGGTTTCCTAACCAACCCCTTACATTTAAAGATGAATGTTGAAATTTGCATTAAGCATGTATTTAGCTACTGCTAAACATCCAAAAATTAAAGGCCTAAGGCCAGAAGCATCAGTGAGGCAAGTAGTTCCTGAAAGACACAGGATGAGCCAGGAGCAGGCAATCGTAGTACCAAAGAGGGTTCCATAACCCTAATTGATAACCCAAGAGGGTTTCATAACCAACCATAATTGGGAAATGTTGGTGTAGCCGCTTGGTCAATCTACTCTTAGGCATCTGGCATTGGTGGCTGGAAATCCTGGCTGATCCATCCCTGATTCATCTTGACAAACGTCAGTCTCTGCACATTTTTAGTGGACAGACGAGTTCGCCTTGGGGTGACTATGGCCCCGGCCGCACTAAACACCCGCTCTAATGGCACACTGCTGGCCGGGCAGAACAGCTTTTCCAGGGCAAACTCTGCTAGTTGTGGCCATAAATCAAGTTTGGCTGCCCAGAAGTCCAGTGGCTCTTCAATGGTTGTTGGCATGGCCATGTCAAGGTATGCCACCACCTGCTGGTTCAGGTCCTGCTCCATGTCTACCTGCTGCTGATGAGTTGCTTCACTACGCGGGTGAAGAAAGCTACTCATCAGCGACTGTAGTCTCAGGCTGCTGCTGATTGAGCTGGTACTGCTCCTCGCACCCCTCCCCAGCAGCCATGGCAGTGGAAGGTGAGCGCAGAGGTCACCCGAGTGAGACCTGCGAGTGGATGGGCCATGTGGCCGATAGGCATCAGCCAACTGACTACGTAGAATCTCTCTGTAGTAGGTCAGTTTGTCCTCCCTCTCAGTGGGTGTAAAAAAGGTTCCCATTTTGGGACGGTAGCGAGGGTCTAATAAGGTGGAGATCCAGAAGTCATCCCGCTGACGAATTTTGACAATTCGGGGGTCATTACGCAAGCAGCTGAACATGCATCGTGCCATTTGCCCTAGTGACTCGGAGGGACTACCTGCCTCCATCTCCACTGCATACTGCCACGGTGTGTCTGGGTCCTCTGTCTCAACTTCCTCATATCCCTCCAGCTCCTCTGGCTGCTCCTGCTCCTCCTCTCCTGTCCGAAGACTAGAAACACCGGCCATCTCATACAACCTAAACTGTGCTCCGCTCTGCCCCTCTTCATCCTCCTCCTCCAGTTCAGCCCCCACAGGGCTCATGTAGCCTTGAGATGTAGGCGCAACGTCTCCATTGCCGTAACCAGCCATGGTTTCAATCATTTGTTGTAGGAAATGTAGGAGTGGAATTAATTCGTTCATGGCGTAATCCAGGCGACTCACAAATAATGTGGCTTCCTCAAAGGGCCTCAGCAAACGGCAGGTGTCACGTATGAGCTGCCACTGGTTCACATTGAAGTTACACAGGGGGGTACTCCTATCTGCTTGGATCATCAAGAAATCGGTGATGGCTTTTCTTTGTTTGTGTTACGCCTAGCGCTCCGGGCCCCCGCTCCTCCCCGGAGCGCTCACGGCGTCTTTCTCCCTGCAGCTCCCCGGTCAGTCCCGCTGACCGGGAGCGCTGCTCTGTCATGGCCGTTGGGGATGCGATTCGCACAGCGGGACGCGCCCGCTCGCGAATCGCATCCCAGGTCACTTACCCGTTCCCGTCCCCTGCTGTCATGTGCTGGCGCGCGCGGCTCCGCTCTCTAGGGCGCGCGCGCGCCAGCTCCCTGAGATTTAAAGGGCCAGTGCACCAATGATTGGTGCCTGGCCCAATTAGCTTATTGGCTTCCACCTGGTCCCTGACTATATCTAACCTCCTCCCATGCACTTCCTTGCCGGATCTTGTTGCCCTTGTGCCTAGTGAAAGCGTTTTGTGTGTTTATAGCCTGTGTACCAGAACTTCTGCTATCTCCCCTGACTACGAACCTTGCCGCCTGCCCCCGACCTTCTGCTACGTCCGACTTTGCTTCTGCCTACTCCCTTGTACCTCGCCTATCTTCAGCAGTCAGAGAGGTGAGCCGTTGCTAGTGGATACGACCTGGTCACTACCGCCGCAGCAAGACCATCCCGCTTTGCGGCGGGCTCTGGTGAAAACCTGTAGTGGCTTAGAACCGGTCCACTAGCGCGGTCCTCGCCATCCCTCTCTGGCACAGAGGATCCACTACCTGCCAGCCGGCATCGTGACAGTAGATCCGGCCATGGATCCCGCTGACGTCCCTCTGCCTTATATCTCTGATATCACCACGGTGGTCGCCCAGCAATCCCGACAGATCGCCCATCTAACCCACCAGCTGTCGGAAGTATTCACCATTGTGCAGCAACTTCAGTCACAACTTCAGCAGCAATCATCTCCTCCGCCAGCTCCTGCACCTCTTCCGCAGCGAGTGGCCACTCCTAGCCTCCGCCTGTCCTTGCCGGACAAATTTAATGGGGACTCTAAGTTTTGCCGTGGCTTTCTTTCGCAATGTTCCCTGCACATGGAGATGATGTCGGACCAGTTTCCTACTGAAAGGTCTAAGGTGGCTTTCGTAGTCAGCCTTCTGTCTGGAAAAGCCCTGTCATGGGCCACACCGCTCTGGGACCGCAATGACCCCGTCACTGCCTCTGTACACTCCTTCTTCTCGGAAATTCGAAGTGTCTTTGAGGAACCTGCCCGAGCCTCTTCTGCTGAAACTGCCCTGCTGAACCTGGTCCAGGGTAATTCTTCCGTTGGCGAGTACGCCATACAATTCCGTACTCTTGCTTCTGAACTATCCTGGAATAATGAGGCTCTCTGCGCGACCTTTAAAAAAGGCCTATCCAGCAACATTAAAGATGTTCTGGCCGCACGAGAGACTCCTGCTAACCTGCATGAACTCATTCATCTAGCCACTCGCATTGACATGCGTTTTTCTGAGAGGCATCAAGAGCTCCGCCAGGAAAAAGACTTAGATCTCTGGACACCTCTCCCACAGTCTCCACTGCAATCTGCGCCTAGGCCTCCCGCCGAGGAGGCCATGCAAGTGGATCGGTCTCGCCTGACCCTGGAAGAGAGGAATCGCCGTAAGGAAGAGAATCTTTGTCTGTACTGTGCCAGTACTGAACATTTTTTGGTGGATTGCCCAATCCGTCCTCCACGTCTGGGAAACGCACGCTCGCACCCAGCTCTCGTGGGTGTGGCGTCTCTTGATGCTAAGTCGGCTTCTCCACGTCTCACGGTGCCTGTTCGGATTTCTACTTCAGCCAGCTCTCCCCTCTCAGCCGTGGCCTGCCTGGACTCTGGAGCTTCTGGGAATTTTATTCGGGAGTCCTTAGTGAATAAATTCCGCATTCCGGTGACCCGTCTTGTCAAGCCACTCCACATTTCCGCGGTCAACGGAGCCAGGTTGGATTGCACCGTGCGTTACCGCACGGAGCCCCTCCTAATGTGCATCGGACCTCATCACGAGGAAATTGTATTTTTTGTCCTTCCTAATTGCACTTCTGAAGTTCTCCTTGGACTACCCTGGCTTCAACACCATTCCCCAACCCTGGATTGGTCCACTGGGGAGATCAAGAGTTGGGGTCCCTCTTGTTCCAAGGACTGCCTTCAACCGGTTCCCAGTACTCCCTGCCGTGACCCTGTGGTTCCTCCTGTATCCGGTCCCCCTAAGGTCATTAAGGACTCTGCCTGCCACAGGAAATGCCTCTCCCCCCCTCCCAGTCCCATCAGGCAAGCCTCTGTGTCCCCTCATGGCCCTCGTCCTGGTGTCACACTGCCCCGTGCCAGGTCTCGCCCTCTGCCCCCTCTCCCCATTCCTACTCGTGCTGTTCTGCCTGCCGTTGAGGAATCCCTCCATCCTTTCCCGGTGTCCTCATCCCAGGGGAGGCAGTTACCGGACAAAGAGAAGGGGAGACCTAAGGGGGGGGGTACTGTTACGCCTAGCGCTCCGGGCCCCCGCTCCTCCCCGGAGCGCTCACGGCGTCTTTCTCCCTGCAGCTCCCCGGTCAGTCCCGCTGACCGGGAGCGCTGCTCTGTCATGGCCGTTGGGGATGCGATTCGCACAGCGGGACGCGCCCGCTCGCGAATCGCATCCCAGGTCACTTACCCGTTCCCGTCCCCTGCTGTCATGTGCTGGCGCGCGCGGCTCCGCTCTCTAGGGCGCGCGCGCGCCAGCTCCCTGAGATTTAAAGGGCCAGTGCACCAATGATTGGTGCCTGGCCCAATTAGCTTATTGGCTTCCACCTGGTCCCTGACTATATCTAACCTCCTCCCATGCACTTCCTTGCCGGATCTTGTTGCCCTTGTGCCTAGTGAAAGCGTTTTGTGTGTTTATAGCCTGTGTACCAGAACTTCTGCTATCTCCCCTGACTACGAACCTTGCCGCCTGCCCCCGACCTTCTGCTACGTCCGACTTTGCTTCTGCCTACTCCCTTGTACCTCGCCTATCTTCAGCAGTCAGAGAGGTGAGCCGTTGCTAGTGGATACGACCTGGTCACTACCGCCGCAGCAAGACCATCCCGCTTTGCGGCGGGCTCTGGTGAAAACCTGTAGTGGCTTAGAACCGGTCCACTAGCGCGGTCCTCGCCATCCCTCTCTGGCACAGAGGATCCACTACCTGCCAGCCGGCATCGTGACAGTTTGTATAGTCTGTCCAACATATGGAGGGTGGAATTCCAACGTGTGGCAACGTCACAAATAAGACTATGTTGTGGTATACTGTTCTGACGCTGCAGCTCAAAGAAGGTGTGCTTGGCGGTGTACGAGTGGCTGAAGTGCATGCACAGTTTCCTTGCCATTTTCAGGATGTTTTGCAAATGGGGTGAAGACTTGAGGAAGTGCTTGACAACCAGATTCAACACGTGTGCCATGCAGGGCGCATGTTTCACACTTCCTAGTCGCAGCGCGGACACAATGTTCTTCCCGTTGTCTGTCACCATGGTTCCCATTTCCAGATTTCGTGGAGTAAGCCATTCTCGGATTTCTTTACGAATGAACTTTAGAAGTTCCTCCCCTGTGTGACTCCGTTCGCCAAGGCAAACCATGTGAAGAATAGCTTGACACTGCCGTGCCCTACACACATGGTACGATGAATGGCCACCGAGATTTGGACGTGCAGTGGAGGCCGAGGACACGGTGGAGCATGAGGAGGCGGCGTTGCACACTGTAACAGGACCAACTGCCTGGGAGTGAGAGCATGGAGGAGAAAGCGGTGTGACCTGTCCAAGTTGCTGTTGTGGCTGTGCAGGAACCACATTTACCCAGTGAGCCGTAAAAGACAAGTATTGTCCCTGCCCGTAGTTACAGCTCCACACGTTGGCGCTGCACTTTTGAACACACCGACAGGCCTAAGGACTGGCCCACCTTCTCTTGTACAAACTTATGCAGGGCTGGTACTGCCTTCTTCGCAAAGAAATGACGGCTTGGGACTCTCCACCTCGGCTCGGCACAAGCCATCAATTCTCTGAAAGGTGCAGAGTCCACCACTTGAAAAGGGAGGGACTGCAACACCAGCAACTTGGACAGGAGCACATTCAACTTCTGCACCTTTGGATGAGTGGGCACATACTGTTGTCTCTTGGACATGGCTTTGCCGATGGATTGTTGGCGGAATGGCTGACTAAAAGCGGGATAAGCAGGAGCGCAAGAAGGATGGTTTGACACAATGCTCCCTTCGGCTGAGGTGGTGGAGCCTTGGCTGGATGAAGGAGGGAGCATGGCCACTGGGTGATGCAGCAGGCTGGACCACTACATTGGAGCCACGGTTCTCCCAGGCCGCTTTATGGTGGCGAAGCATGTGTTGACGCAGGGCTGTGGTGCCGACATTGGGACCCTGTCCACGCTTCACCTTCTGCGGACAGATCTTGCATTTGGCTACGTGAACCTCCTCCGGATGCCTTATGAAAAACTTCCACACCGCCGAGTAGCTGATTTTACCACCCGCAGTCTGCACTAATTGACTGCTACTGGCGCCGTCTCCAGGAACCCCTGTTCCACTATCTCCCGGAAAGGTAGGCTGCCGCGAAGCAGGTGGTCTCCCCCGGACACGTTTGGCTCTTGAATTTCCACTACTGCCACCACGCTGACTGCCAACCGTGCTACCGCCTTGCTGCCTCAAGGGCAACCTGCAACTCTCTTCTCCTGATGAGGATGAAGTCCCTTCTGCACCCGGCTCCCAATTGCGATCGGTTGCATCATCATCAACAGTTGTGTGCACGTCACTGATGTCCTTCTCCGGTTTCCCAACAGTGTCTGCTTCAGGACAATGAACACTTGCAACACCGCCTCCCACGTCACTCTCCGCATCACTACTTGGCCGCCTAGCTGAGCAAGCGGCGCATGTCTCCTCCCCTTCTTGGCTGTCCAGTAGCTGCTGACTGTCCTCTATTGGATCGTCCTCAGTAAATAGTGGAGCTGAACCCACAGCATAAGATACTTCTTTAGGAGAGGGAACAGCATAGGACAAAGGCAATGGGGGGACACGGACTGCTCCCGGGCCATGCCAACTGAGGGTTGTGTCTGAGGAACCCACCGACTGTTGACTGGGGGGTGTCAGATGTCACTGGTGATGATGTGGATGAGCGTGTTAACCAATCGACGACGCCAGATGGGTTGCTGGTGGAGACACGACCGCTGGCTGATAATGGGAGCTCACCAGTTTGCCAGTCTAGAGCTGGGGTGTGACATTGTAGCCAAGGGAGACTAAGAAGAAGCTCCGAAGTACAATAAGGAAGCACATAGAACTCGATCTTCTCCTTGTGCAAAATTCCCACTTGCAACAAAAGTGGTTCAGTGCGGTATTGTACCGCATAGTTCAGGCATTCTCCATTGATGGAGGAGATGTACAAAGGTTTAGCGAGCCGTGTGACCGGGAGACGGTGTTTGTGGACCAGGGAGGCGTTGATAACGTTTCCAGCAGATCCTGAATCCAGGAAGGCTGTGGCATTGAATGATGCTCCATTAGGGATATAGACTTGAACTGGTAAGGTCAGTCGAGTAGAGGTGGAATTCACACCTAAGAACGCCTCTCCCACATTTCCAAGGTGCGTGCGTTTCCCGAATGTGGTGGTCGCAAAGGACAATCTTTGAGGAAATGCTCCGGGCTGGCGCAGTAGAGACACAAATCTTTATTTCGTCTGCAGAACCTCTCCTACTGGCTTAGATGGACACGATCCACATGCATAGCTTCTTCGACTGAGGGCAAAGAAGTAGGCAGAGGGGGCCACTGGAACACCAGAGCCAAAATGAGGAAGACGACATGAGCGAGCAGGTTCACGTTCTTGACAGAGTTCCCCCTGTCTTTCAGTGAAACGCATGTCTATGTGGGTAGCCAGCAAAATCAGTTCACTCAAAGAAGATGGTGGGTCCCGTGTTGCCAGAGCATCCTTTACTCTGCTGGAAAGACCCTTCTTGAAGGTGGCACAAAGAGCTGCATCATTGCAGTCTGGCTCAGAAGCCAGAATACGGAATTGGACCACATAATCGCCTACAGAGGAATCCCTTGGCAGAGGTTCAGGAGTGCGGTTTCAGCCGAGAAAGCCTGTGCTGGCTCCTCGAAGACAACGCGGAACTCCAAAAGGAAGGCTTTTAGGTTGGTTGTCACAGTATCTCCTTTATCCCAGATAGGAGTAGCCCAGGCCAGGGCCTTGCTGGAAAGATAGCTGACCACAAATGCCATTTTGGCATGTTCCAAGGGAACTGGTCGGCCATAAGTTACACATACATAGAGCACTGGGTAACAAACACTCTGCGCAGTTTATGGTCCCCTTCAAATTTAGAAGGCAGAGACCGACGAAACTTGGGACCAATGGATGCTATGGAAGCTGCATACCCAAAGGGAGCCACTGGAGCGGGTTGCGGCTGTTGCTACTGCTGCTGTTTGCTGAATGGAGAGGAGCTGCTGCATCATGCCGGACAAGTGATCCAGTTGTTGAGCCTGTTGCACTGTTGTGACTGTTGAGCCACAAGCGTGGAGAGATCCACAACACTAGACAGAGGCACCTTGGCAGGATCCATTGCCGGATCTTACTGTAACAGCAGTGTTGAAATGCATCCGCTGAACCTCTGTGGATGATGGCGTGGGCCGTATCAGGGAGCGGCATCTAAGGTGCCGCTGGGTTTCACCAGAGCCCTCCGCAAAATGGGATGGACTTGCAGCAGCAGGCGGCACCCAGGTCGCTACCCCTGATTTGACTCGTCCACACAGGCTGCCGAGGTGTAACGTGGTTCAGGAAAGATGAGGCAAACTCGTAGTCAGGGACAGGCTGGAAGGTCAGGACAGGCGACACTGGTACGTGGTCAAGGAACAGAGCTGAAGGAACTGGTAAACGGAATAGCAGAACACACAGGAGGTATGCTTTCTCTAAGGCAGCAAGGCACAAAGATATGGCAGGGGTTAAAGGAAATGCAGACATATAAAGGGGCTGAAACAACAAGAACCAATTATTGATGTACTGGCCCTTTAAATTTCAGAGAGCTTGCATGCGGGTGCCATAGGAGGCAGGGATGCGCGTGATGGCAGGCAGGAAGAAGGGGACGACGGGGAAGGTAATGGGCAGTGGGCTGGGCGTAATCGCGTTGTGGGATGCGAATCGCAGTGCAGACTGCACCGGGCAGCGGAGGAGTGCATCCGCGGCCAGCATGTCTGTCCGCGGCGCAACTCCTAACTGTTATTACAGTAAAAATTCTTATTTTTTTACACCTGTACTAAATAGTAAAAGCTTAATATAAACTCTGCATTGATAACTGTATTAATAGTAAATGTCTTTTCAATCTTGTATTGATTATATATATATATATATATATATATATATATATATATATATATATATCTTGCAGATAGGTGGGGTTGCAGTATAGAGGCAAGGAAACAGTACTTTTCAAATCAAAGTTCAGTGTTTTATTCATACTTGGAACACAGCAAAAAAGTCTTTAAATGCAGAACAAAGGAAAACGTAACAAAAGTCCACCTGTATTCCTTAGGTGTTTGTTCACACATGAGTCCATGCCATGCGGTATCAAGCAAGTTTTTTCCAGGCCTCCAGGCAGGCTGTTCACCAGCTTCCAACCTTGGAGCAAATGCAGGGAAGAACTCCACATTCAGCTCTCTCTGGCAGTGTGAGCTGCAACTAGCAAATCCCCCTCAGCTGGTGAAGCAGTCTGTCTTTAAGGCCAACAAAAGGTGGTCTGGATGTGGGGAATGGCCCCCACCCAGCACTTGACCATTCCCAGTAGTTAGAGCCATCCCGGATTGTCCTTCCAGCCATACTATAGCAACAGTGTCAGTCTGCATCGCAGCACAGACACTGGATAAATACCAGCTCTTCCTTCATCAAGGCCAGGAGCTTTGGTGACACATATCGCCCATCAACCATGCCTTTCACCTTCTCACATAATCCCCCCCCCTTTGTTCCAGCCTGAGGGGTTGAACACTTGTGCAATAGTGGACTCATGATACGGCATCGGCGTTGCCTAGCAAATGACCCGCCCTGTGCTCTACCCTAAACTTGAAATTCTGTATTGACTGAAACCACCTGGTGACCCTGGCCTTTTTGTCCTTGGCTTGGCATATCCACTTAAGGGGGGAATGATCCGTCACGAGATGAAACTTCCTCCCCAACAGATAATAGCGGAGAGACTTGAGTGCCCACTTAATGACCAGGCACTCTCTCTCTACTATACTATACCTGGTCTCGGCCAGGGTCAGTTTCCAGCTAAGAAAGATAACAGGATGCTCTTCCTCATTGACTTCCTGGGAGAGTACAGCAACGAGACCTACCTCAGAGGCATCGGTCTGTACCACAAATTCCCTTTTGAAGTCGGTTGTCACCAACACCGGAGATTCACATAGGGCCGACTTCAAAGTGGAAAATGCCTGCTCTGTCTGTACGTTCCAACGCACCATTACAGACTTGCGTCCCTTCAGGAGGTCTGTTAAGGGCTCAGCCACCATAGCAAAATGGGGGACGAACCTCATATAGTACCTCAGGTCGGGACCGATTCTGGATGGCTTCTATTTTGTTTACCTGGGGTTTGACAATTCCACGCCCAATGACATACCCCAGTTATTTGGTTTCTTCAAACCCTATGGCACATTTTTGGGGGTTAGCAGTTAACCAAAGGAGTCTACCACTGCCTGTACTTTTGGAAGGTGACTTTCCCAGTCTGTACTGTGGATGATGATATCGTCCAGATAAGCTGAGGCATACCGATGATATGGCCGGAGTGTAATATCCATTAGCCTTTGAAACGTAGCAGGAGTGCCATGTAAACCAAAGATGCCTGACGAAGATCCCGGTTCGGGATCGAAATGCGTTGCTAATAAAGAAGTTTATTTCCATCTCCGGGTACCAGCGCCTTCTTGAGAGGAACTTGTCCACATATTTATCTCCATGTAAACCAAAGGGTAACACCTTGTACTGAAATAAACCTTCTGGTGTGACAAAGGCCGTTTTCTCTTTGGCAGCATCCATCAAGGGCACCTGCCAGTACCCTTTTGTGAGGTCCAAAATAGAAAAATACCGAGCCTGCCCCAGCCTTTCAATAAACTCATCAACTCGGGGCATAGGATATGAATCAAACTATTAAATTAAGTTTGCGGAAATCGTTACAGAACCACAACATACCGTCTGGCTTAGGTATTAAGAATATCGGACTGGCCCACTCACTCTTTGACTCCTCGATGACATCCAGTTTTAGCATCCAGTAAGAGCCATCCTGAATTGGCCCTCCAGCCATACTACAACCATAGTGTCAGTCTGCATCGCAGCACAGACACTGGATAAATACCGGTTCTTACTTCACCAATGCCAGAAGCCTAGGTGACATCATATCGCCCATCAACCACCATGCCTTTCACCTTCTCACAATATATTTATTATGTAAAGTGTAATGATTCGTAGTATAATGCACACAACTGTAAAACATTGTCAATGAAGAAACATTTCATGCTGTAATGTGTCATTAGCTATATTCATCTTCATCTGTTATTATCCTCATCAATATCCATCTACCATCTGTAATTATTTTGAATGGTAGAGTTACCTATGAGATACCTCTAAACATAATATAAATGTGAGAAGCCATATTTCTTCTTGTAAACTGTGTGGAGCACAGAGATACAGTACTGGCATGTAGCTTGTGAATGCATGTTAAAGATTCATATACAATGGAATATATATATATATATATATATATATATATATAACAACAATGACGAATATTTATTAAAGTTTATGTCTGTCACAGATTGAGAACAAGTCGCAATCTCTTGTGCAAATTTTTTGCATAGTTTCGCACAAAGGGCACATAACTGTCCTTGCATTCCCCATTTACAATCTATAATTAACACAGTCATGATCCTTCACTAGTGAGGGTTTACTTAAGACGAGCATGTGAGATGCTGGTCTTGGTTATTTCACCCCAATGTGTAGAAATGAGGACTTATTGATGGCATAAATAAATATAACACCATCTCTGCAATAGCAATCCATACTAGTCTCTGCTAACACCCTAACGGCATCTAGAAGTGAACTTCCTTGCCACCCTGTTGCCACACCACACAGATACTGCAGCAATGAACAAAATAAAAGACACAACAATATTCGCAAAATAGCACTACACATTGTGGCATTAAAGGCTAGGAGATCAGTCCAAAATGGTTTCTTGAAGAGTTTGTCGATTCCCTGTTTCATTCTCCTAGCCTTTTTTTCTATTTCACCTAGCTTAATAACCTTTCCCTTTAATATACTGTATGCTGTGTCAGAATCTTTTTCTTTTTTTTCAATTTAAATTGATACCATCTATAATAAACCATTTCATGTAAACATGTAAACCTAAAAATGTATCACATGTATGAAACGTTTCCAAATTATTTCAGTAGACTCATTGTATTGTTTAGCCACTATTTATTTGGACGTCATGAGGGTGCTGACAATGTTGCTGTTGATTCTATGTGGAATATATCTCCCAAGCCACATACTGTAGATTATTTATAGTCTCTAGAGTGATGACCTTCACAGGCTCAATTTTCTCCCAATACAATTCTTCTCGGGTTTTTCAAACTTCAGTAAAAGTTCATGTCAAGAGGTTGAGATGTTACTCACATACAATAAGACATCTCAGTTAGATTATGTTTTTATAGAGAAGAGGACACTGTCAGGTGGCAATATTACATTCAACACAACCATTTCTGACATTTACTACTGCATTATTTTGATTAACTAGTATGAAGCTGCAGATAGCCTCAACAAAAACAAACCCCATGCCATTGAATGAGTGTAAGGGTTCCTTCAAACAGTGTCCATTACATGTATTCTTAAAACAACAGTGTTTTTTTTACGCATTTTTGGGGGTATTTTTGTGATGTTGTTTCTTATTTATAGAGTACCTGTCATATTCCACAAAAAAGTTATATGTTACTCAATACTCCTGATCATGTATATATAATGTTTTATGTATCTAGCACCTATCTCTCTCTCTCTCTCTTTCTTTCAAGTTGTTCACTTGGTTTGTCATTCTGTGCTTTGAAGGGATGTGTCCTCACCCTGCATGACTCCTCTTTCTCCCTGAGTCTGCTGTGCTGTGCTGCAGGCTTCTCTGTTACCCCCTCCTCTCTGTTTTCATACTGCAGTTTAATAGGACAGGAGAGAGCACAGAGGAGTGCTAGTCTCAACCTCACTTACTGGACTTTGTCACTGCCTGTGCTTCAGCTGGGACAAAGATAATGCTGCAGCTGGACAGGATTATGTTCTGGATGGTATGAAGACCCCTGGTAGTGTTTTTTGTAAGCCATGAACAGAGGTTACCCTATGCTCATTAAACATTTTTGTCTGTGTTCGGTCCAAGATTGCTGTTTTTACGATTGCACAGAAATAAAAATAAGGTTTTTGCCTACACAGAAGTGGTGAGTGCTGCCCATTGTTCTATTTTTGCACTCTGTATGCTGACTACTGTCTCAAGTGGAATATAGCACCCTGAAGTACATGTGGAAACCAGAGAGGTGCAAGAGTTGTGCTGGCTGAAAAGAAATGTATGCAAGCCTGTAAGTAGGTGAAGTTATACTTAGTAGTGATGACCATCTGTTTTTGGACTTTTGTTTGCTAATATTAATGTATTAGTTATTTTTCTTTGATGAAATAAACACATCCAGCTTACCTGTGCATGCTGGGATTCAAATCCAAAAGGCATCAAATTACAGATTAGACATTCTTATAATATGTCAACAAAAGTTTCCATCCATCATTTACACGTTCAAAATAACAGAAAATAAAAAAACGGCATCTGCAAAAGTTTGGGCACCCTGCAGAGTTAATATCTTGTACTGCCCCCTTTGGCAAGTATCACTGCTTGTAAACGCTTTTTGTAGCCAGCCAAGAGTCTTTCAATTCTTGTTTGAGCTATCTTTGCCCATTCTTTCTTCTTCCAAAAGTCTTCCAGTTCTTTGAGATTTCTGGGCTGTCTGTCACGCACTGCTCTTTTAAGGTCTATCCATAGATTTTCAATTATGTTGAGGTCAGGAGATTGTGAAGGCCATGGCAAAACCTTCAGTTTACGCCTCTTGATGTAATCCCCCATGGATTTCGCGGTGTGTTTAGGATCATTATCCATTTGTAGAAGCCATCCTCTCTATAACTTCAGCTTTTTCCCAGATGGCATCAAGTTAACATCCATAATTTGCTGAAATTTTATTGAATCAATTTTTCCTTCTACTCGTGAGATGTTCCCTGTGCCACTGGCTGCAATACAACCCCAAAGCATGATTGATCCCCCCCCCCATGCTTAACAGTTGGACAGAGGTTCTTTTCATTAAATTCTGTTCTCCTCTCTCCAAACGTACCTTTGCTCATTCCGGCCAAAATGTTCAATTTTAACCTCATCGGTCCACAGAACTTGTTTCCAAAATGCCTCAGGCTTGTCTATATGTTCATTTGCAAAGTTCAAATGCTGATTTTTGTGGTGAGGATGTAGAAGAGATTTTCTTCTGATGACTCTTCCATGAAGACCATATTTGTACAAGTATCTCTTTATAGTGGAATAGTGTACCACAACTCCAGTGTCTGCCAGATCTTTCTGGAGGGATTGTGTAGTCAAAGGTGGGTTTTCAATTGTTTTTCTCACAATCCTGTGAGCTGTTCTGTCTGATATTTTTCTTGGTCTTCCAGATTTTGCTTTAACTTCCACTGTTCCTGATGACTGCCATTTCTTAATTTCATTCCAAACAGAGGATATTGACATCTGAAAATGTTTAGCTATCTTCTTATGGCCTTTTCCAGCTTTGTGAGCGTCAACTATTTTCAGTTTCAGATTTCTAGACAACTGCTTAGAAGAACCCTTGGTGCTGATTGTTGAGGCAAGGTCAGATGAGTTTGGACATTTAAAACCTTTGAGATTGACATCACCTGGTCTTCCCAGATGATGATTGAGAACAATCCATGACAGCTTTGTCTAAGCTTTGCAAAGGGGTAGTGCATGCTATAAATTCTGCAGGGTGCCCAAACTTTTACAGACGCCATTTTTTGTTTTCTGTTATCTAAAAAGTGTAAATGATGGAAATAAAATCTAACTTTTGTTGACATATTATAAGAATGTCTAATCTGCAATTTGATGCCTTTTGGAAATTTTTCCATCTTTCCTTGGCTTCTTTATGCACATTAATACAAATTTTTACCTGGGGTGCCCAAACTTTTGATCCCCACTGTACATCTTATTTCAGCACTTCTTGAAGACTACTACACATTTCAAGCTATTTAGTAGTCCTTACCTACTTAAACACAGCTTAAATCAAGTTTCTAATGTTATGAGTTTGTGTTACAAGAAGCTTGAAACATGATATCTACTTCATCTTTAGGGTGTATTCTGGATTTTAGGGATAAAAGATTGAAGCTTTTATCTGATGTGATGCTGGACTTATCTGCTTCCTTAATTTATTAATAATAATAGATAACATTATAACACAGTTAATAACCACCTAGCCCTGTTGGACATTAGATCCCAAGCCACGGCTTTCTGCTATTTAAAATATTCTTAAATTACTTGATATTTAGGTTTCTGTAGACTTATCTCTCCATTAATTAGTAATGGAAATGTAGTCTTTGCTAGGATATTCATTAATGGTAAATGCGAAGCTCTGTGACCAATACATTTTGACATTACATTATGGAAATGAGTCTAATGAAGTTTTTGATACCGGACCTTTTGTTCCTAAAAAAAAATGTCTTGCTACAATTTATATTAGCATCAGCTATTTTGAAATGTCCACACATCAGTTTTATAAAATAACTGAAAGAGAGGCTGTGGTGCACGGAGGCGGCGGTGGTGAGCTGAACTACAACCTATAAAATAACTGAGACCACTGCCTCCTTGTTTCCCCTTCCTTTTCTGCGTGCTTGACACACAAGGCTCAGCATACAGTGCCAAGACCTGAAACCATTCCCAGACAACAGGGATTGACACCATGTATGTGTCATTATTAGTAAGATGGTGCAGGTACTCAATGTGGAGACAGAGCACAATACTATATGCTGTGTTCAGTGAGCACGAGAGGGTGAGAGGGGGAGCCAGCAGGTGAGTGATGCTGTGGCACTTAAATGGGCACTGTCAGATACAAAAACTTTTTATATGTTGTACACCTTGGCAAAACATTAACCTATATAATATTTTTAATAAGAAGATTTAATTTCCTTTTATAGAAATCATGACTTATAAAATCATGGCTTTGTCCAAGCTGAAGCACAGGCATGAACAAAATCCAGTAAGTGAGGGTGGGCTATCACTCCTCTGTGGTCTCTCCTGTCTGATAGTACTCCTCAGTGCTCTCTCCTGTCTGATGGGACTCCTCTGTGCTCTCTCCTGTATGATAGGACCCCTCTGTGCTCTCTGCTGTCTGATAGTATTCCTCTGTGTTCTCTGCTGCCTGATAGGACTCTTCAGTGCTCTCCCCTGTCTGATAGCACTCCTCTGTGCTCTCTCAAGTCTGATAGGACTCCTCTGTGCTCTCTTCTGTCTGATGGCACTCCTCGGTGCTCTCTACTGTCTGATAGGACTCCTCTGTGCTCTCTGCTGTTTGATAGGACTCCTCTGTGCTCTCTCCTGTCTGATAGCACTCCTCTGTGCTCTCTTCTGTCTGTTAGCACTTCTCGGTGCTCTCTCCTGTCTCGAGCCTCGTGCTTTGAAAAAGCCAGATAATGGCGAAACGTCAGACAAGAGGGATATAATTTTAGCTCAGCGCTGTATATATGGATCCATGAGATGTATGAGAGCCAATAATAACAGCTAGTGGCAAACAACATGAAAAGTATTTAAAAGACAGCCAACTAATCTATACCAATGCTGGATGCAGGGTATTTTGAAAATATAAAAAATTCTTGGTCTGTGAAGCCAACTAGCTGAGTAACACTAAAATATTAACCACCAGCTCATACATCAATATATGCTATCAGCATTATAAACATATCAAACTAGATCCACATACAGAGCTGTATTTTTAATATGTCACTGCCACCTAGTGGCCATTGAGCACTATTTATTCTTTTCATTTATTTTTGATTAAATAAAAATTACATTTTAATGTTAAGAAAATAAATTTGGGTGCCTCTATTCAGGGTTATCCCTGAGGGGATTTATTTCCCCAAGGAATTTTGTTTTGGACTCTCCTGTCTGATAGCACTCCTCAGTGTTCTCTTCTGTCTGATAGCACTCCTCTGTGCTCTCTCCTGTCTGTTAGTACTCCTCAGTGTTCTCTCCTGTCTGATAGGACTCCTCTGTGCTCTCTCCTGTTTGATAGTACTCCTCCGTGCTCTCTCCTGTCTGATAGCACTCCTATGTGCTCTCTCCTGTCTGATAGGACTCCTCTGTGTTCTCTCCGGTCTGATAGGACTCCTCAGTACTCTCTCCTGTTTGATAGTACTCCTCTGTGCTTTCTCCTGTCTGATAGTACTCCTCTGTGCTCTCTCCTGTCTGATAGGACTCCTCTGTACCCTCTCCTGTTTGATAGGACTCCTCTGTGCTCTCTCCTTTCTGATAGGACTCCTCTGTGCTCTCTCTCTCCTGTCTGATAGCACTCCTCTGTGCTCTCTCCTGTCTGATAGTACTCCTTTGTGCTATCTCCTGTCTGATAGGAATCCTCTGTGCTCTCTCCTGTCTAATAGCACTCCTCTGCATTTTCTGCTGTCTGATAGCACTCCTCTTTGCTCTCTCCTGTCTGATAGTACTGATAGCCCATCCTCACTTACTGGAAGCCATTATTTCTATAAACAGGAAATTAAATCTTCTTATGAAGTATATTCGAATGGCTAGAGGAGATTTACAGCCATAGACACATAGGGGATAAGTGTCTGATTATGGGGGTCTGAACCCCCCCCCCCCACGCGATCTTCTGTACGGAGCCCTGATTCTGCTGCGGAATGTTCTCTAGCCCCTAGATGCATTGCAATGCCTGTGGGAATGCCAGTGGGAATAGCTCCTAATAAATATATATTAACTCCCTCAGCAATAATGTATCTGCTATGTGCTGTGACATCCCACGCTTGTGCAGTTAGATCTTACAGCACATAGCAGCTAAGTCACTGCTGAGGGAGCTTATGTCAATCACTTAAAATAAACAATTTTCCCAGAGTACGGCATCTTTTAGCTTTTGTAGGATTTCAACCCATACCATGTGCATGTTAGCAGTTGTAGTCCTGGAATACATAAACACCATAATTGGTAGGTAACATGTAATTTTGGAGCACAAGGTTAAAACCACTGTAAAGCCTTCTAGCAAACACTACTGACCTTAGCCAAAGTGGTCAATAGTCCCAGAAAGGTGTGGGGTTAAGTCACAGGCAATTTGGGCTTTAGCAGTCCTGGGTCGGGCCTTAAAGGAAATCTGTCATCAGTGTTACCTGCACCAGCCTATTGGTACAGACAGGTAATGCAGGTGACATCGATGACAACGGTACTTACCTTGTCCCTTTCAGAGCTGTGGTTCTCCAACTATCCTCTTTGGTATCTTTAGCTCCTGGCCCGACTTGGAGCATGGGCGGAGCTTAGTGACATCACCGCTGCTGTTTGCTAGCAGCAGGACACAGCAGAGAACAGCAGCGGTGACTTCACTAAGCTCCGCCCATGCTCCAAGTCAGGTCGGGAGCTGAAGATACGGAAGAGGATTGCCGGAGAATCACAGCACGGAACAGGACAAGGTAAGTACCATTGTCATCAGTGTCACCTGCATTACCTGTCTGTACCTGTCTGACAGGATAGTACAGATGACACTGATGACAGATTTCCTTTAAATTACCCAGGATTCTTTCCCCAGTTTTCCTTACCCTGACTTCAAGTGTTCAAATACCCCCAAAACTTACAGTAAAGTTGAACACCATGAAAAGCAGAAAGATCAAGAAAAACATACAAGGCATGTATGGTATCAATAATAGGAGAGAACAAGAACAGCACATTACCAGTAGATGGCAGAAATCGGAGATTATGGAATGATTGATGGCACAAAGATTGACGATGATGACAGCCAGGAATGAAGCAGTATATTACAGAAAAGAATAAAAGCAAGGACTGATCTTAACAAGCTGCTCCAAGTCTTTTCCCTGTATCTTCCTTTGAACTCTAACTAAACCCACTTATTCTGTAATATAAATACAGAAAGCCTGGACTAAATGGCTTTTTACATGGGCCAAATATCGCCCATATGAATATTCATATAATAGGTCTGTGTGAGTGGGCCAGTTGATTTGCTGATCAAATTGTTTCTGCAAGCCAAAAAATTATTGTTCTTCTGCTGTACATCATAACATGTAAATGGGAGATGGGTAGCAGATAATGATGAAATTAAAGGGCAGCATAAATGATCCAGCAATTGTTAATATAGCCCTGCCTGCTTGATAATTACACCATGCAAAAACTCCTTAAATGAGTACCAATTTACTAGATTGGTGCTCACTTACAGACATGGGTCAGTTTGTCTAAAATGGTCCTAACTTTCCCTAGTAGAAACAACAAGAAGGCATTTGGACCCAGAGAACCAAAGCTTAGCAGAAATTGAAACAAAAGAAACTTGCAACAAGCAAGAAAAAAACTTAAAAAAAAAGCATTATGGCTTATTAGATAAGTCACAGCAGTCCAGTCTATAGCTTTCATCAGGCAGGAGAGGCACAGATCCTGGTTCATAAGCCTGATGACATTAACTGCTGTGACAGAGAACAGGACTCCTGGCTGACTTATCTAATGAGCCATAAAGCTAATGTTTAGTGCAACCAGCTCCCTTCTTCACATTACTGGTGGTGTGCTGACACTCTGAGACTGTAATGGAGCACTCTGTTATGTGAGGCTGTGACGACACGTCACAGCTTACAAGGAGCCACAGCTGAAGTGGATGATCCATGCTCCTTTGATATATGAATAACAGTATATTTTTAATTTGCTTTATTTCAAATTCCATGCAAATTGTCTCAGGGATGTTATCGACCATCAAAAAGCTTTGAGTGGCCAAAAGCACGCACTTTTCTCAGTGGTGTTGAATTTATCCCAAGAAGAAATTCAAGCCATCAGGAAAATATGATAATACACTGGAGCAGCAGTAAGGTGAAATAATACGAACATAGAATACACAGAACGTCTGAAATACTCCTACCTATAAGAGATTAGTTTAATCCATATAAGACAGAATTTTACAGGTCTCCATTGTAGTAATGTTAATATAGTTGAACACATTCAAATATTTTGTGCAGATTTTAGGCAAAAAGCTTGAATATGCTGCAGTATGTATTAAGTATGTGATTGAGTTTTGCAGGACAGCCGACACAGCTATTCTGCACTTGTGTTAGAAACCCTAGAATTTTTATGTTCATAAATGAGGCATCAGCATTCTAAGTGAACACTAAGAACAGGTTGCCTGTGCGTGTTATCGTTCACCTTCTACCACTTGTTAGAGTTGCTCAGGGGGAAAAACACATTTTTTATACATGCATAGCATAAGCTGTTACCGCAGGGCTTTAGAATTCATAATATCCATGGCCTCACACCCATCTAAATCAGTATATAACAAATATAAAAATCTGAGCATTCACAGCAAACATACTTGGAGAAATTAGCAAATATATGGCTGTCTATATAAATCAATAAACTAAAAATAAACAAACAGTTCTTCACTTAAAAATGAATACCTGTAAATCCAATTTATGAAACATAAAAATGTTATGCATTAAAATGAGTAAACCTTTGTTCTTGCTTAAAATGGCTGTTTATGTAAAGCTTGATTACTGTATAACGAAAAGTTCTACAACATTGATATGCACTTTATTTTTTTATTTCATCATTTTCAACTAGAATTCATAGAGCTCTATAGAAAAATTTAATGGGCGTCCACATATTGACAGGGAACTGAAACAGCAGCTTCAATAGCAATAATTAATTGATAAATAATAGTGCCATATGAGAACCTAAAGTACATAGTAGTGCTAGATAGCATAAAACCACCAATTTTTTTTTTTTTTTTCAAGAAGGTACATTGATCTTGCATCTGACTGGGTCCCCTCAGCCTCTGGCTTCAGGGCCAGGGCAGGTTCTGCCTATAAGCAAAATAGGCAGCCACCGAGAGCGCCCTCTTGATGGGGGGCGCCGCTCTGCCTGCTGCAAGAAAGTTAGACAACCAGCATCCTAACCACTCATATCCATGTGTGACTCATTTTTACTTTTTTTATGAACTTAATAGTAAAGATTTTAAATGTATTTTTCTATTCTGTAATGATATAGACAAATTATTTTATTTAGTTTATTTTAGTATATTATAGGTGTAGCCAACATTATTTCTACTCCTGCATTTATCCCTTAGAAGAAAGTGAGTAAAACTGTCTGGATATAAATAAACTCATGTGTTTGATAAAAAATAAATAAAAAAAAGCACAAGGCACAAAATTACCAAAATAAAGCAATACACAATTGAAACAAAGCCAGGATACTATTGACCCTTGGTTCAGTTTAAAATAAAGGAAAACTACAAAGCTACACTCACCTGTCCCTACCTTGTCGTTGTCTGTGGTCACATTACTTAGCCTTTTAATGGTGGCTTTGATACTTAAAGGGGTTATCCACCATAAGGTGATTTTAGTACATACCTGCCAGACAGTAATGGACATGCTCAGGAAGGATCTGTGCATGTCTTGGGGTAAAATGGCTGTGTTGTGAGATTACCGCAATGCTAAGGCTATCTTTTTGTTAACTGGCTGTTTTTTGTTTGAGTTTCCTTCTTCAACTACAAATCCCATAGTTCCTTGTTTGTAATTGTGAGGTCACTTTTCTCCTTCCCACACATCAATCACCCCACCCATTGAAACACAAATGAACTGCATTCAATTAAAAAGACCAGTGTTTTCTAACCAGGGTGCCTACAGCTTTTGCAAAAATACAATTCGTTGCAGAATGATCTACCTCCCACCTAGCGTTAGCTCCCCCCATTGACAGGCTCCCTCTGTTCAGGCTACCTAACTACATAACTGGCTACCCAAATACCTGGCTACATAACTACCTTCCTACATATCTAGCTGTGTAACTACCAGACCTACTACATACTTGACTATCTAACTATTTACCTGGCTGCCTACCTGCATACCTGGCTGCCTAACTAACTACATACATACATACCTGGCTACCTACCTATTTACAAGGCTACCTACCTACATACCTGGCTGCCTTATTACCTACTTACATATCTGGCTACCTAACTACCTAGCTAGCTACCTGGATACCTACATACCTGGGTGGTGCACTACTGGGTGTTCCACAGTTTGTGACGCCAGGGTAGTATTAACCACCAAGCTCCAAGGTTTAGACAGTTCTCCTGGGCCAAGCGCTGGGGACAATAATGACCACAGATGCAAGATTATGGAAAACTATCTTTTACTGAGGCAGGAATGATGGTAATATACTTTACAGTACAGATCAGAGCAGGGGAAGTACAGAGTAACCCTGTAAAGCTTGTTGCCTTGCTGGCACTTGTAGTAGCTTTCACTTGACTGAATGATGGCTGCTATGGACTCTATACTTTAGATTGCAGGCTTTATTTGTGACTGATATTGTTCCACATGGACTTAAGACTTACTGTTGTAGTTTCCCCCAAAGCTTTTGCTTTCTTACAGGCATGGGCTGTAGACTATGGGGCAAAGAGTTGCCTGAGGCTTCTGTCTCTTGCTATCAGAGTCTGCAGACTGTACCTGTGTGATGGGTTGCTTGTAGATGCATGGCTACTGACTTTGTTACTTCTCCTCAGGACTCCTTCAGGTTACCACAGACTTCTTCTAACTCCTCTGTACACTGTACCTCAACTCACATAGATCTCACTAGCTTCTCCCCCCTTACACTACATAAAGACTAAGGCAGGGGGCATCCCATTGGGCATCAGGATCACATGGTTTACCCTGCACTAGTTCCCTTAACCCCTTAACGACGCAGGACGTATATTTACGCGGCGTCCCCGCATCACATCGCACCGGTCCTGGCGCTCATCAACGGCCGGGACCCACGGCTAATACCACACATTGCCGATCGTGGCAAAGTGTGGTATTAACCCTTTAGAAGCGGCGGTCAAAGCTGACCGCCGCTTCTAAAGCGAAAGTGAAAGTATCCCGGCTAGTCAGTCGGGCTGTTCGGGACCGCCGCGGTGAAATTGCGGCATCCAGAACAGCTTATAGGACACCGGGAGGGCCCTTACCTGCCTCCTTGGTGTCCAATCGACAAATGACTGCTCCGTGCCTGAGATCCAGGCAGGAGCAGTCAAGCGCCGATAACACTGATCACAGGCGTGTTAATACACGCCTGTGATCTGTGTAAAAGATCAGCGTGTGCAGTGTTATAGGTCCCTATGGGACCTATAACACTGCAAAAAAAAAGTAAAAAAAAAGTGTTAATAAAGGTCATTTAACCCCTTCCCTAATAAAAGTTTGAATCACCCCCCTTTTCCCATAAAAAAAAATAAAACAGTGTAAAAAAAATAAAAATAAATTAACATATGTGGTATTGCTGCGTGCGTAAATGTCCAAACTATAAAAATATATCATTAATTAAACCGCACGGTCAATGGCGTACGCGCAAAATAATTCCAAAGTCCGAAAAAGCATATTTTGGTCACTTTTTATACCATTAAAAATGAATAAAAAGTGATCAAAAAGTCCGATCAAAACAAAAATCGTACCGTTAAAAACTTCAGATCATGGCGCAAAACATTAGCCCTCATACCGCCCTGTACGTGAAAAAATTTAAAAGTTATAGGGGTCAGAAGATGACATTTTTAAACGTATAAATTTTCCTGCATGTAGTTATGATTTTTTCCAGAAGTACGACAATATCCAACCTATATAAGTAGGGTATCATTTTAACCGTATGGACCTACAGAATTATGATAACGTGTCATTTTTACCGAAATATGCACTGCGTAGAAACGGAAGACCCCAAAAGTTACAAAATGGTGTTTTTCCTTCGATTTTGTCGCAAAATTTTTTTTTTTTCCATTTCGCCGTGAATTTTTGGGTAAAATGACTAATGTCACTGGAAAGTAGAATTGGTGACGCAAAAAATAAGCCATAATATGGATTTTTAGGTGGAAAATTTAGATGGTTATGATTTTTAAAAGGTAAGGAGGAAAAAACGAAAGTGCAAAAACGGAAAAACCCTGAGTCCTTAAGGGGTTAAAGACACAATAACATTGATAAACATTAACACAAACTTGAATCACAGAATAACATAACACAATTATGCTGGAGTAGTGGGCCCAGTACAGTGACACTGGAAGTGCTTGAGACAACATTTACATGACAGGACAACACTGGGTCACCACACCTGAATACCTAAATACCTAATTACATACCTAACATACATACATAACTACATACCTTGCTACATAGCTACCTACCTACATACATGCCTGGCTACCTACCAACCTGGCTAGTTACCTACCTACATATCTGGCTACCTAACTACATAGTTAGTTACCTACCTGGCTACCTACATGCCCTATTCTGTTCAGGACACCAAGGAGGGCATTATTACAGTTTGGGGCCTGTAGATGGGCAGATTGTGTAGAGGCAGGAACTGCACTGGAAGAATTGAGATTCTAATATGCTTGTCCTGCAGATGTTAAGAGATGTGTTTTGGATGGAAGAAGTTGTCATGGCGGTCTATTCTGGACAGAACAGAAAAGGAAAAAGGATGCCACCAATAAAAAAATGTCTGTGAGTTCCCTAGATGTAACTGTAATCGCTTATATGGTATACAGATCCTGTGTACAGCTGGTATCTACCTCTGTATGGTCCTGTATATAATCACTTATATGGTATACTGATCATGTGTACTGCTGATATCTACCACCGTATGGTCCTGTATAAAATCATTTATATGGTATAAAGATCCTCTGCACAGCTGGTATCTACCTCTGTATGGTACTGTATTTAAACAGTTATATGATATACAGATCCAGTGTATGGCTGGTATCTACCTCTATATGGTCCTGTATGTAATCATTTATATTGTATACAGATCCTCTGTACAGCTGGTATCTACCACCACATGTTTCTGTGTATAATCACTTATATGGTATACAGATCCTGTGTACAGCTGGTATCTATCACTATGTGGGCACTGGATGGGGAATACTAGTTTGCATATAGTGGTTTTATTCAGTACAGTATGGTGGTATTATCTAGTTATTGTATGGTGGTATAGATCTCCTCCTTGTATACCAGTATTATTGGTCATGGAAAATTATCTTACTTATGTTAACGTAATTTTATTTTATTTTGGGTGTCGGGGTGGAGCATGGGGAGGGATTTGGTTGTCATAGGGGAGTGACAGAGGTGTGGCCAAGGTCTTGCAGGGGCCCCTTGCTTTATTTGGTCTGGAGGCCCTGAGAGCACCCCTGTTCACACTGAACCAAACAAAGCTGAATGGGAGAGGAGCAAGGATGACCCAATTGTTTACTGAGAGGCATAAAAGCAACTAAACTTTGCCAAACATTACACAAACCAACCACAATCTGTCTGGAAACCTGTTATGATTAAACCAGACTAGAGCTTTTAGCAATGCATACAAGCATTATCTTTATAGATGGCAAAACGAAGCCTGTAAAGAAAAGTGCCTCCTACCTAAAGTAAAACATAAAGAAGAATCTACAATGATGTAGAGCTGCTTTGTTGCCCCAAGGATTGAGACCGTGAACAAGTAACACTGACAATGAAATCAGAGGGTTAGCAGTTAAACAAAATGGGTCCTATTGAAGGCTAATGATCCAAAGCACATAAAAAAGTACCAAGAATAGTTATGAATGAGACAATGGATGATTGTAACCTGGCTAAAAATGAGTCCAGATCTCCGTCCCTTTGAAATTGGAAAGAACTGAAATCTTTGATTGGAAAAATAAACCCTCTAAATCTTCATGTGCTTGAAAGATCTGCAATGGAAGTGTGGAAAAAACTACCCTCAATGCTCATAAGACCAATATATGGCGGGTATAATCGCAATTAGAACTTATAGATCACCAAAGGTAATCCAAAAAATACCCTATTTTCCACATATAAAACATTTATCTTTATTATTTCCAAAGACACACCAAACAAAATGGATTCAAATTCCAGTGCTATTCACTCCATTGTGGATAAAAGTGAACCCACATATATATTAATGCCAGACTGGCCCCTCCATCCTAATGTAATTTGTTCCTGTATGCACCAGCAGTGTGAAGATCGGGTTGGAGTGATCACTGTATTTACTCAGCCCCTCTCGACACATTTCGCTGCTTAACGCAGCTTTGTCAAGAGGACAACGGGCACTGAGAGCAAACACGCCGAGTCAGGGGTTTTAAAACCTCCCTTCATAACATCATCCTGTGGGAAGTGGAATATTCCGGAATTCTAATAGGTTGTCATGATGTGCGGACCAATCCGCATCCCATTCATCACACTGACATTGGGCAGATTTAAGAAGCCTCCAGATGGCTCAGAAATGACTGCATATATAGTGACAGGTCAACTATTTTGTTAACTATATTTGGAGATGCTGTAAAAATATTCTAGGGAAAAAAAGTTGGCAAATATCCACTTATCTATATTCATATATCCACCCTTCAATCTTTTATACTAAGGATTCAAGGGTGCCAATAGTGTTATCCACAACTTTATATTGAAGCATTGCCTTGTTATGTGTCTTTTATTTTAATGCACTGTAGTATTAGTACATATGTGCAGTATCTCACAGTAACCACAAAGGTTTCTTGTTTGTGCTATGTCTGCAACATTATTGCCATTATAACAAGCTTATACAGTATCTTTGAGTCAAGAAGAAAGGCAATAATAATACTTGACTGTATGAGGTTAAATAACTTGTAATGGACATTCAAAACTTCCCTGGAGACAGAAATGCTACTGCTTTTGTCTAAGTGGTCTTTATACTTTTGCCAGGATTATTATAACAGTTATTGCTCATAAGGATGAGTGTGTTTATTCAATTCTCAATGCCATCCAGAGGAGTGATGATTCATTTTAAAGTAAGATGTAGTCATATTAAGTAGCAAGTAAATGTAAAGCACACAGAGACAGCAGGGAGGGTTAATTCACTTTTCTGGTCTTCTCGAAATGTAATCTAGTGCAAATGTCATTAAATACCTAGTAAGGATAGTGACATTCATCTCTGTACTATATAAATATTTGTAGTAAATCCTTGTTACCATTTTGTGTTTTCTAAACCTAGGGATTGATCATACTATGGAAGTTTTAGGTGACTGCACAGGCCCAAGGGTCCTGGGGGACCCTTCACCATCCAAACTGCCCATTGCCTTAAAGTCTATGTACAATTTATTACCAGTAGTGGATAATAATGTAGACGGTTATGACAACCTTTCAGGGCTCGGTGATCCTGCCCCAGTCAGCCCGCCACACTAATAACATTTATGGAGACAAGTCATGTTATTACTCTCTGAAGCTGACATCTCTTTCAGGTGGAGTATTGCTGGTATGCTTTTGTGAATATAGAAAAGGAAAATTATAGCCAGCTCACCGCTTGTAATGAATCAGTCTCTAGGCCCTCGTCACTTGTATCCGGAAGCCAGGAGGAAGCCGAACCGTTATCCTCAGTAGTATAAATGAAAAAGGAAGGGTTTCACACTCCCCGGAAAAATATAGTAAAAATTTAAAGTCCAAAATGAAAAAAAACAATGAAAAAAACACCCAGTGAGCATAAAAAAAAAACCGGCACAAGGTTTTTTTATCCTCCCTGGTTGTTTGTTTCGTTGGTTTTTAATATGGACTAAATACATTTTGGACTTTTAATTTTTTCTATATTTTTCCGGGGAGCTGGAAACCCTTCCTTCTTCCATTTATGCTTTTGTGAAGTCTTTCAGTCGCTGCCCACTTATCACAGTCTGTTTAGTAGCCTGGTTGTGTCTATGTGTATCAACTGAAGCTAAGCTGTGAAGGGGAACAATGAAGGTCAGAAAAGGCTGCAGAAGCATTATGATCCACAATCCACTATCAGCTTGAAAAAAGAACAGTCGAATGCTGCCCATCTACACACAGCAGTCTCTGTCAGGAGTCCAGAGCAATCACCAGGTCTCCATCACAGAGTGCCCTTTCCTCCTCGTTTCCGAAATGTGGATCCCTTCCTGGACAATAGATACAGAGCCATGATTTACCTTCTGTCCTAGTAGGCTCAATCATATGTTCATGAAATAACAGCAGGCTAACACAGCCTTATCATTATTATTATTATTATTATTATTATTATTGTTGTTGTTAAACCTCTTCACACCCAATGACACGCATGTATGTGCATCAAATGCATCATTAACCGTTTACTGTCATGCTGCTTTTTTTTCCGTTTTGCTAATTTTTTCCTCTGTAAAATGTTATTTTTTCCATCGATAGAGTTATATTAGGACACAAGTTATACTATTTATAAACAATATTTTACCATAAAATGTACTGTAAAACCAGAAATGATTTGTGGCATGAAAAAATCTATTCTACTTATTTGGGGACATTTGTTGTTACGTTCACTGTTGATTTAAAAAAATGACATTTTATTTTGAGGGTCAGTACTATTAAAACAATACACAATTTGAATAGTTTTCATTATGTTTTATTTTTTATGTTTTACTACTTTTACAAAATAACAAATATATTTGAATATCTATTTTTTGGGGGCTTTAACCTCTCTTTTATTTTTTTTATTATTACCATTTTGCAGCTTTTTAATTGCTTTTCGTATCTTCTATTTGTATACAATGCTCAGCGTGTGGGACCTATAATAGGAAAGATTTATCAAACCTTGTGCAGAGCAACAGTGGAGCAGTTGTCCATAGCAACCAAAATTTTATTTTTAAAAAGCCCTCTTAAAAATAAAAGCTTAAATTTGATTGCTTGCTATGGGCAACTGCACCACTTCTCTTCTGCACAGGGTTTACTAAATATCCCTCTTTGGGCAGGATCACACGACAGACAGAAGACTAGAAAGCGAGCTCCCAGCTGGGTCCAGGTAGCTCTGTGTGTCCGCTCGTAGTGGCGCATTTCCCGCTGTAGGAATCCTGTGCTATGAGCGGACACACAGAACTACCCAGCTGCACCCGGGAGCTTGCACTGTATTCCCACTGTGACTGCTGTCAAATAGTCTGCGGATGCACCCTGTGTGACCCTGCCCTTTGAAATTTATTATAGCCTGCAGTTTATATCAGGTTCTCTCAATTTTAGCTTCAGAAATATTGTAATCTTTTAAAAAATATCAAACTGTAACAGTTATGACTGCAGATAATGTATTAGTAATGAGATATAGAGGCGGAAGATCTCAGTGCAGAAGTGGAAAGTATTGTTTGGGGACTGAACATTTGTTCTATTACTTAAGTTTAATTGTGGTAGATGCTCCGGGAAACAATCTCACATCTACCAGTTCTATTTTTTATGAATGAAAGGAAAGATTAATAAAAGAACACAGGAGGGGAGCATCTAGTTTTTGTGTGTATAGGCTCCAGCAAGTGTAGCCCTGGCCCTTTGCACAATCCAGGGTTTATTCATTTAACTTTTTGCTGTTCACACATTAATCTTGTTGTATATATTGCCAACACAAACATTATAGTAGCTGACTATACTGGTGACATGCCTATTTCTTACTTAAAAATCCTCATGGAATAGCAGTTGGCAGGCTGAATGCATGCATAATACCAAAGTGTTTAACTGCCTGATGGGAACTTGACAATTGGGAGTAACATTTTGGTATTAAAAACGTTCAAAGAAAAAAAAATGATGAATCACAAATCCCCGATTAGAATTGTAAGGCTAGGCTCAGACTTCGGAATCTCCGGGCAGAAAATTTCTGCCCGGAGATTCCGAGTGCAGACAGCGCTGGCTGAATCATTCGGCGCTAGGACCGTGCGGACACCTCAATCTCCAATAGACTGCAATGTGTTCTGCGCGGATTTCTGCCTGAAGAAAGACCACCGCCATTCTTTAGGCGTAAATTTCCAAGCGGATTTTCCGTTCACAAATTCCGCTTCACAAATTCCGAAGTTTGAATTTGTGAACGGAAACCCATTCACTACACTATGCATTTTAGCGAGCTGAATTTCCGCTTTGCAATTCCGCTTTGAAATTGCAGGCGGCAATTCTGTAGTCTGAACCTAGCCTTAAGCATCTGTCAGGGGAGTAGCTATACTGCATATAAATTTAGCAGTCACAACTGTTGCTTGAGGGATATTAAAGGTGCATGGTGGGCATTCGAGCCCAGGAGCTTCATTACTTAGTATGTGATACCACGTTTTTTATTTAATTTTTGTTCATTTTTTTATAGAATACAGTTCATATACATCATTTGTGTCTAGCCAGTTTTTTATGCTTGAGGTCTAATTACAAATAGCTCTTTTTTGTAGCAGTCAATATTTTAGCATCAGGGGCAAAGATACAAAAATACTTTTTGCCCTCACTTTATGAAAATCTGGATGCAAAATGAACAAACTTTCTAAATAGTCTTTTTTTTTATTATTATTATTACTATTATTTTGTGGCTGCTCATAGAAAGATGAGGCTGTCAGACAATCTTTCTGCTCTCTTACTGAGACGCTACACTGATAGTAGACAGGGTGCAATGAAACCTTGGGGGCAGTTCACACAGGCTGTAGAAAGAGAGAAGAGCACCCAAAAGGAAGCATGCAGGGAAGAATCACACTGGCGGACCAATGTAGAGAGAAAGCAATACAACCACAGCTAACTGTAAAGGATTTAAAAGAGAAGTAAGCTACATTTTTTGTAAAGACCTATGGAGAAAGTGTTTGTGCACCATACTAAGGCTAAGTTTCTACTTGTTTATTTATTTATTTTTTTTGTGGCCCAAAAAAACACGAGAAAAAAACGCCAGTGTTTGGTGTTTTCTTGGGTTTTTTCTAGCGTTTTTTGCCTTTGAGTGGAAATTGCATTTTTGGTCCCCTTGATATTATTTCAAAATTTGTTGGGTACCGAAAAGAAAAAAAAAACAAAAAAGTAAAATAAGGATGCAGTAGTGATGGAAAAAATTAATTTAACAAAATTCATATTTTTTATAACAACATTTTTATTAATTTTTAAACAGGGATCAATTTATGTGGGCGGCAGGGCATAAAAAATGTAGCCGACAATAATAAAAATGTAGTGTGTATGTTTTTCACATTTTTTTCTTTATTTTTTATATTTTTTAGGTAGTACTACTACTCCCGTCATGCAACACACTGTTCCATGATGGGAGTAGTAGTTCCTGTACTAATAGACAGATCGCCCCGGGTGTCACTTCCATAATATAGCAGAGATGTGGAGTGGCTCTATACATCGCTTGCATCTCTGCTCTGTACTCCGGCCGGCCAGTGATGTCAATAAAAATTCACATCAATCATTCATATTTTCCACCCAGAGTGGGGATTGGCCGGATGGTGGCAGCCAATCCCCACTCCAGCGGGAAATATGAATGAGTGAGTGGCCGGCTGGAGTACTGAGCAAAGATGCGAGCACAGGAGAAAGCCGTTCCACATCTCAGGGATGAAGGAAGAAGGACGATCGCAGCGGGTGTCAGGAGTTACACCTGCTGTGATCTGTCCTTAACTGCTGGTACTACTGCTCCCAACATGGAGCACACTCTGCTCCATGCTGGGAGCTATAGTACCTGCATTAATAGACAGATCGAAGTGAGTGTCACTCCTGACACCCGTTGCAATCCTCCAGTATAATGTATAGATGTGGCCGGCCGCTTTTCTATGGTTCCCTGCACCTATTATTCATATTTCCCACAGAGAGTTGTGATTGGCTGGAACCATCTGGCCAATCACAGCTCTCTGTGGGAAATATCAATAGGTGTATATATACAGTAGTGCAGGGGACTATAGAAAGTGGCCACTTGCATCTATACATTATACAGGAGGATCACAATGGGTGTCAGGGAACAGTGTGTTCCATTCTGGGAGTAGTAGAACTACATAAAAAAATGTAAAAAATTAAATTAAAAAAAAAGGTGAAAAACATACACAAACAACAAAAAACGTGGTCTCAAATGGCTGGAGGTGCTCAACCCCAAATGCGGTTGTGCATTTATACTGGGGGAGCAGATCCTGCCCTTGTAGTCCGTTGCTAAGGGCGATCCCCAGCATAAAAATGCATACAATGGAGGATGCCTGCAGCGGACTACAAGTGCCACAATAGAATCCTACACCAGATAAACGGTGTGGATGTGTTTTGTTGTTTGTTTAAATTTTATACTTGGAGGTGTGTAAACTCCAAAATTAATGCGCCTTGAATATCTTCAAGGCAGCATTAAGGTAGCACCTGTGAGGCCAGGCACCCATATTAGCCAACTCAGGTGGGGCTTGCAGCTTGCCTCCCTCCTCCCATTGCATGTGTGCTCAGTCACGCTGGAGGGTATCTGGGAGGAAGTTGTGAGTCGATCGAATGCTGCCATAATTGCCCACTGGCCCCTGTTTTGCTTATCAAGCACAGGTAGGATTAGCGTAGGTCTCGCACCATCTTGAGAAACCTTGGCGTTGGTGTGTGGGCTCTGGTGTGTCCTTCATATAAGGATACACTGGCGAATGTCTCAATTTTAACATCAGTGTTGAGGGATAGCCAATGTCCTTGTATACATCTACCACAGTAGTGCACCCATATTCCTGTATTGAAAAACATACACACACTACATTTTTATAATTGTAGGCTACATTTTTAGTGCCCTGCCCGCCCATATAAATTGATCCCTGTTTTAAAAATTAATAAAAAATATTGTCATAAAAAAGATTAATTTCATTAGATACAATTTTTTCCATCATTACTGTATCTTTTCTATGTTTTTTTTTATGGTACCCTACAAAATTTTATTAAAAAAAAAATCTCCATTTTTGGATCGCTAAAGTCCAAAAAATTATAAAAATTGCTTGCAAGAACGCCAAGGAGCTGAAAAACACCAAAAGTGAGTGAAAAAATGCCAAAAGGATTTTAAAAAAAACTTCAATTTGAAAAACGCAAAGTCGAAAAAGAATTTAGCGATTTCTCATTGATTTACAGCTAACATCTGGCCACAGCGTTTTTTTTTTTTTTTTTATGAAAAACACCATGGGGGCCATTTTGGCATTTTTTTTGGGGGGGGGGTGAAAATCTAGTAGAAACTTAGCCTAAGTACATAGCAAGAAATAAATTTGTGCCATAATATTGTTAGCACTGCTATATTATAGTTGCCACTAGGCACTCTAAACTTTGTGCTGCACTTCTCTTTATATTACTTTTGTTTTGTAACAGCTAGATTCTTTACATTTGGCATCCCATGCAGTGCCCTATAAGCTGAAACAGAGCACAATGCAAGACTTATGGTTGTCTACCAACACAGTTACCCCAAATCAAAAGACACACATGCAACATTTTTTTTTTATTCAACACAGCAATGTTGGATGATAACTATGCAAGATTCCCAGACACACAGAATGTACTGTGAACTCTGCCTAAGGTCAATCTATTGCCTGGCTCCTTTCCAGTTCATGTTGAAGTCAGCAAGCCAAATGTCACTACTGACTTCAACAGTTTGTAAATAGACTATCAACCCATTTTCTCCTGACTATTTATATAAAAGCATTGAGAGTATTTAGTTGTTACAATGAGGGCATTTTCCCAATTATGATCTATTTTCGATGTATTTTTAGCGCACACTTGTCATAGGGTTTTTGACAAATGTACAACAAATATATCAAAATGTTGCAGGCCACTTGCTCAAAAAAATCTGTACTTCAGAACGGTGTATATGAGGAGCCAGGATGTTGCTAATCTTGGTGTATGCCTTTTTATGACAAAGATTGAGTTTTTTTGACCAGTAACTTTGCCTGTATTACTTTATTATACATATAAACATCAAAGTTGTTAAAAAAATTTTATGTGTCATCCAAAGTTAATCCCTTCTTCATATAACACTTTCATTTAACCCCTCAGACCTTGCTTTCACATGAATTTTATGGCACTTCTGCAACAGCATGGTGCATGTTTAGATGCTTTTGTCATGCTGGTCAGACTTGCTCTAATTTAGTGAGCACAAAATGCCGTGTGCGCCTAATTTGCGACTTTCTCAAAAAATTACCATTTGATAAATGAAGAACCACTGCAAAAATAAATAAAATAAAAAGTCATGAATGTAATTGGGTTTGTAAAATGATCTATCACAAAAGCCAAAGTATCTAATTTTAAGGCTACCCAACAAATGAATGCCATGCTATGAGGATCACAGCCATAGGTAGACATACATTTTGGGCTCAGACATACATTTTGGGCTCTGATAATGAATAATATGCTAGACTATTATGCTGCACTGTCCAAATATGTGTCCAAATAATGAAGGTAATAGACACATTTTAGCTGTTTTCCTATTTTATTCTCAACGGTAGATTTATCACCAGTGTGCTTGCATAACCCTGTTACTGTCATTTATGCTCAATATTCTGAAGCAGCTAATTTCTTCAGTCTCATTTAATTGAATGTATTTCCTCCAGATTATTCCCAGTACATGTACTAATTTGAGCAATAACTTGATGAAGAATTCTATTATTTGTGAATCTTCATATACTCTACAGCAGTCTACACTAGCCTCCTATGGATAGGGAATAATTTTAACTCAGAAACCCCCTTTCATATATATGCACATTTGCGTGTAAAATGTTTTGATAACACTATGAAATTGAATTCACCGGATCTAAACATAACCTACAGGCACTTTGGGGCAAAATCAGGGCAGTCTGAATATAAATAAGAATGTTTCGTTCACATGTTCATAACTTCAATTTTAACTGTTATTCTTCTCCAGATGCAGGAATGTATCAATCGCTTTCTCATACATAAAGCCTAAAATGATGTCTGTCCACGGTGGAATGATCTAACATGTGCCCCTTTTTTATTATTAATAATAATATAACCTCACCTTAACCCTTTTAGGACCCAGGACATTTTAAATGTTCACATTTTCATTTTTTCCTTCTTAGTTTTGATGCCATTTACTGTGCAAACTTGGCATTGTATTTGTAAAGTTGGTACGATCACAATGATACCTAATTTGTTTAGTTTTACAACTTATTTAAAAAAAATTACAAACCAAAAATATATACACTGCTTTATTTTTATAAAGTTTTTACTTTTTTTGTCTAAAGAGGTGGTGAGTCTTTTTTTTTTCTTTTAGTTTTTAGTTTTTTTTTGCCAGGATCATTAGTTTTTGTTATTACCATTTCGGGGTCAGATGGAACATTTTAAAACTTTGAACTTAGAACTTTTTTTTCAGTTTATTTCTTGTGTTTTTTTTCTTTCTGTTTACCTCATTCATTGGATCAATGCATATTATGTTTTAATTGTTCAAAAATTTCCACAGGAAACCATGGCATCTGTGTTTACTCATTTATTTAAATTTTTTTATTTCCATTTGGAAAATGGGAATAGTGAAATAATAAAATAAAATCATTAAATTTTTTTTAATTTCCCCCTAGGGAACATGTATGACTAGCCACGGAGGTTAAGCAAAGGCCTCCGGCTGCCATGACAATGGTACTGCTTTGGGAGCAGATGTCACGTAAGGCCATTTAAATGTGGCTGTTAACTTTGATGTTGGCATTTCAGTGGTTAAATAACTGCATCGGAGATCTCGCCATTCAACAGCGTCAGCCATCAGTTTCTGAAAGCACCCTGAAACTGCCAGGCATGTAGTTGGCTTGATTCCTAACGCTCTCCCTACATATGTAATGGCCCCATGACAAAATAAACGTCATGGGTTGTTAAGGGGTTAACTTTTCTCTACCAATTTCCTGTATGTATTTAGTTCAACCTGCCTTTATACTTATCCTGAATTGTATTCTTATTGCCATTAACTTTATATGTGGTTGATGCATCTCTCCATCTCTACAACTGGTGGGCCAGTTGAAGTGCATAGTGTGAAATGGCACAGTTCCCCCGATCTGCATCCCCCTGTCTAGTTCATCCACCTGTGTCCTGCACTGCATGTTATTCCATGTTACTTCATTGTTGAATAAAGAAGATTGAGGTTTACGCCTGCGGTGAGTGCCCTGTCTATCTTTCCTTATGGATTTCAGTCTCCATGTTTTTATCTTTCTATCTTCCCCCCCAATTTTTTCTACTGGTGAAGTATTTCTGGTCATATATCTCTGACCACATGTTTACCCATACAGCTCTATTTCGGCATTTAGTGGCATAAGTTATCCATTGACTATCACTGTAAAAACATATATTGTGTATCAGACTACAGTTACCAATAAGTTTTGCATACATCTAGCAGCTTAGCATATGCAAGATGCAAGAGTTGATTCTTTCTGTTTTCTATCGGTAAGAAACTCCTCTCTCCAGGAAACTGCATTGTCTTCAAATAATTGGAGTAGGGTTGGAGATAAATTGGAGTTAATCTACTATGCTCCCCCTGGATGAAGATATGGGGGAGACGGTGGGAAGACTATCCGTGTTAAAAAAAAATGAATGTTTCCTCTATCTGGGAGTAAAAATAGCAGCCACGAATGACAGGTTTGTGATTAACAATATACGGCCCCTTTTGAATAGTTTAGCGAAGAGAGTAGAAGTATGGATTAAAATGCCCTTCTCTATGTCAGAAAGGATGGCGATAATAAAAATGGTGGTCCTCCCACAGATCCTTTTTTTTCTTACTGCCTCGCCAATGTGGATCGGCAAATGCTGGTTCCGGAAGATAGAAGTGATACTGGGTAGATTGTTATGGGGAAGAAAAAGGGTTCATCTGAAGTACAGATATTTTATGGCCCCTGGAGAGAGGGGGGGATTGGATATGCCCAACTTTTTTGTTTATTACATGGCCGCGCAGTTGGTACGAATAGTGAATTGGAGAAATTCTAGATATCTGGAGAAGATTGTAGTAGATAAGGAGAAAGTGAACATATATGAGGTGTTGGAATTAGATGATTATGAGGAGAGTGGTTCAAATAACACGATGTTATTGTATAAATATAGGAAAGTATGGGAAAGATTAAAGGGAGAATTACATGTAGGAAATAGTTTTGGGTTCACACCCCTATGGGGTAACAACAAATTTAAAGAATTGGTGAATTGTGAGTCAACTTTTTGGGATAGTAAGGGTATAAAACGACTGGAAAAATTATTTGATAAAGGACAACTCTTTTCATTTGAGCACATAAAAAGGGGGTATGATATTAGTGATAACGATTGGCTGTACTATTGGCAAGTTAGTCATGCAGTCCATAACACGATAGATAAGGAGATGTACGCAGCACAGAAACACAATTTCATAGAAGCACTAACTCAAATAGAGCACTTTAAAAAAAAAGGAATATCAATTTTGTATAAGAAATTAAATAAGATTATTGGAGTAAGGGGGATCGATAGAATTAAAGAAAAATGGTCCGGAATAGTGGGTACTGTGTCTGAGGATGACTGGGACATTATGGCCCAAAATATAAGCAAGGTTTCTCGTAATATGGAACATAAAATTACACAATTTAAGATATTACACAGGACCCACTATTCCGCGCTTCATTTACATAGGATAGGGGTGAAAATCACGTCACAGTGTGTTAAATGTGGTTTGGAAGAAGCGGATTATCTACATAGCTTTTGGTCGTGTGAGAAGATATCTGTTTTCTGGGAATCTGTAATAAAAGAGGTAGAAAGTAAAAACCCTGTGAAGGTACCTCGTACGATAGAGGTTATACTGCTGGGAGCTATTGGTAAGATGGGCAAATTTGAGTGCCTACTACATCGGATTTTGTTCTTCGCCAGATTGATTATATTAAGGAATTGGATATCCCCTAAAGAACTGCAAATAGAGGAATGGAAGGAAGGTTTGAAAACCATGAAAAATAAGGAGTTTAGATGGATGAGGAGTAGGGGGGGTCAAAGAGAATGTAGAAAAATTTGGAATTTATGGTAGACTTAAATGTTCTCCTTTTTTTTTTCCTTCTTCTCTACTCTTTGCTCTTCTCGGTGCCAGTGGGTGGGGGGGGGGGGTGGATGGGATGGGGGGGGATGTTGATTAGATATACTCTTAGATGTAAACAAGTATGGCTATTTGGCTTCTATGGCTTTTGCTTTTCTCCCAATTGGTGATGTTGTTTTATCGGATTTGTACAATGTATTTTTGTAATTGTTTAATATAAAAAAAAATAATAATAATTGGAGTAGGGTATTGACCAATAGGTTATCAACTATAGGGGAAATAAATACCAAAACCTTCTGTCCGGTGGGGGGGAGGGGGGCACAAAAACAGATGCCTTAATAGGAGACCCATTTATATTTTTGCTATGGGTCCCCTTTCTTCTATATAGACCACTAGCCAGTATGATACTCTTTTGGTACATGCAGAATGTATGGGGTCAAGTCCTAGGAAAAAAACCTGTGGAAACTCACCCAAGATTTCCACTCAAGGGCTGGTCTAGCAGATCTGCTGCTAATGGGAACAGTGTTCTTGCTGTTGGAAAAGTGCCTGAACTCTGTTTCCATGTGCTCCTGCAGGACCTGAGCCCTGGGATGATAGATACATTTGTATGTGATAGCTAACACAGTAAATAAAAAAAAAAAGCCAGAACAGAGTCTATAGTTCAGCTTGCTGTCAAAAGATGTTAGTCCTTTCATGACTTTACTATGGTGTCTCAGAAGTATACATACAGCTCTTAAATAAATATATATATTTATACATATATATATAAATATATATATTTATACATATATATATAAATATATATATATATATATATATATATATATATATATATATATATATATATATATGTAAGCCAATACATACATGTGTGAACAATAGTTATTAGGTGGCACTACTAGTAGCAGGCAATACAGGGGTTAATACTCGAATCCTTGCAAGTAGACATGTGCAATTCGTTTCAGAATGAATACTAAACTTAAAGAATTTTCCCGTTTTTGGGTGTTCATTACAATCCGAATGCACGAAAAAAGAAAATCGAATATTTCCGAAAAATAATACGAATATACAGTTAACGAATGCATTCGTTAAGTAACGCATAACGAATAATGCATGTTAACGAATAACAAATGCATTTGTTATCAGTAAACCGAATGTAAGGAATAAATTAGAATTTTTTCATTGGGTTTACCTGAGGAAAATTTGCCTTCCTACACAGAGAAAACTGCAAAAAAAAGGTGAAAACAACAAGAATCCTAAGGTAACACCTGCTATTTATTTCAAAAGAGGATCAGCAAGTGAAACTAATGTGCATTTCGTTTAGTAACGAATGCTAAATTTAACGAATTTTACAGATAACGAAAGATCCGAATTAACGAATGCATTCGATGTTATTAAAAAAAGCATCAGAAAACGAAAAAAAAATTTGCGGATGCATCCGAAAACCAAATATGACGAATGCATAGCATTCCGAATATTCACAGAACCGAAAATTTTTAACAAACGAAAATGAACAAAACGAAAAAAACGAAATTTTGGGTTCTGCACATGTCTACTTGCAAGTACCGGATAGTGGTGCGGCGATGGAGATCAAATCAATGGAGTCTCCGGAGGTGCTGGGATAGATAGAAGATTAGATGTATCAGATATATGGTATCGAACAACAACCAAAGATATCAGCACTCACCGCTGGGTTCATGACATGACACTCCAAAGTAGAGATGCCGGTGGATCTCGGTGGCAGATGATGCATGGTACTCAGAGGCTATTACCAGCAATTTTGCATGGTGTGCGCTTCTTCCTACCCGAGGCTACTTAGGAGCTTTGAGTGGTGAACCCAGCGGTGAGTGCCGATATCTTTGGTTGTTTCTTGATACCATATATCTGATACATACAAGTAAGGGTGTCACAAAGATCATAGAGTTCAATCATATAACAAAAAAGGCATTTTAAGTGTGGCAAACACTTGTTCACAGCACCGTATATCCTCAAGCTTAAGGAAAAGCATTTATTTAGATGAGGACATTTTGTTGACAACCACGTTAATCTTAAATGGATGGTGAGACGCTCAATTCTGAATGGTGTTGAGATAAGGCTAAAAATCTACACTGAAACAATATCGTTTCATAATGTTCATAGATCAGAGAACAAATGATGTGGGAGGATTGTTGTTGTGATTACAATTTCTGGCCATAATTCTTTCCAAGCACATTCACTTCAGAACACTGTACGTGCAAATCGGCTTTGGTCTTTTTCTATAAACAACATTTTTTTTTCATTCCCTGTGACTTTCACCCAGATTGACTTCCATCCAGAAGATCTGGATATCTATGATACCGTTGTAATGTGTGTATGTGCTTTTTATTGTGATTCTCTAATGTACATCGTTTTTTTTTTCCCTATCAAACAGCTGAATTGTGTACATGCAAAACATTGCTTGGTTTTATTAATCCATTACTATAAAGTGAATGGGAAAAAATGTCAAAAAGCAACAGCTTGTGATTTTAATTGTGACTTGCAATGAACACATTATTGTAATTTATCAAGGAGACTACGATATCGCGCTGGTCAGAGTATTTTATTATCTAATCAATTGTACCAAGCTGAAGTAGCACTATTGTTGATGCTATGTCTTGCATAACAAATTAGGTTACAAGTGTAAAGCAGCATTAATGTGCCTTTAATTTGTAGGAGTGGAAAGAGAACATTGCCACTTAGTATAGCATTCATCTTCCAACTACACCACAAGCATCGGCTGTGTTTACATTTCCATGGGAAGAGGGGAATAATGCACTGCCGGACCCCTCTAATGTCATCTTATCTCCCACAGGAAAAAAGGAGTGAGTAAGATGAAATTCACTATGTCTGATACCTTTTTTGTGCCCTGACATCTGTCATAGGAGGACTGACAGGAGGACAGAAGATCATTATCATAAGGTTCAGAAAACAAATAACTAATGTGTTCAGAAAGCTAGTAAATATTGCAAAATTTTTACCGTCACGGTTTATTTTTTTTCAAGCCCTGTAAATTGATATAGTGAAATAATGTCTGTTCTATATGGGTTTTAAGGGCACATATACACTTACTTCGCTTGTAAATTCCAGTGCAACAGGCACTCATTGGCCCTCATTTACTAAGAGTGTTGTGTAGGTTTATTTGTGGGTTTTAATTCCCTACAATTTATTTTCCACGGTATTTACTAAAGTTTCCCTACATTTTCCGATTTCCCTACACTTTGCTTTTTTTTTTACACATGCTCTGATCTGTAGGGTTTTCCTCAGCTCAAATCCACCACATTTTATGTGGAAACCTTAGTATATATGTTGGGTTTTTGTGAAAATGTCGGGAACACGCCCCTTTTCGGATGCCACGCCCCCTTTCCCCAATGACCACACCCATTTTTCGGGTTTTCTTAGCAAAATGGAGAGTTAGTCTTGGTTTTTTCAATTCTGGCGCAAATTTTGGTGCACAATCTGGTGCAGACAGAATTTCTGGCGCAGACAGAACTGGCGCACAACCCGACAAAACGTGTCGGGTTTCCAATAGTAAATGAGGGCCATTGTGTTCACTGGGATTCTGCTGCACCGAGCACAATGCTGAATTTCCACAATTCTCAGAATTTTTGGAAATCAAAATTCCAGACTGTGCCAAAAGAATAAACATGTACATTCTTTTGGCAGAATTTGCTTGGATATGTGTTGCTTTCAATGGGGACAGAGCATGTAAATTAGTAAGTGTCTATGGGGCAGATATTCTGTAGTGCGAATGCGCCCCTTGTAAATTATTGAATTCAATAGTCCCAGGAAGGAATATTTTCCATTGTGCTGTAGACTTTTTCTTTCTTTCTTGTATAGTAGTACCCCTGTAGTCTGCAAAACTGCTGGTGAACTGAATTGATGGCGATCACTAACACTAGCATTAGAGCATATCCTTAAAGGGGTCCACTCCACCCCTAGACATCTTATCCCCTATCCAAATGAAAGGGCATAAGATGTCTTATTGCGAGGGTTCTGCCGCTTGGGACCCCCACAATCTGGGCTGTGGCACTCAAGACATCAAGTGCACGGAGCGAACTACGCTCCATTTTGGATGACTGGCGATGCGGGGTGGAGGTTTGTGACGTCACGGTCACGCCTTGCTCATGACATCATGGCCATGCCCCCTCAATGCAAGTCTATGGAGCCTATGGGAGGGGGCGTGATGGCAGTCACGCCCCCTCCCATAGACTTGCATTGAGGGGGCGTGGCAGTGATGTCACGAGTAAGGCACAGCTGTGACATTACGAGCACCTGCTGCTCCGGCTCTGCACTTGACACTCTAAACGAACACCAGGGGCATCAGGGTCTTCAGCGATGGGAGCCCCGTGATGTCTAGGGGCGGAGTACCCCTTTAAAGGTATATTAGCTTTAAGAACAAGGAGAATGGAGGATTAGGATTTCGCAAGAGACCCATCAAAGTACAGGACAGCGCTGAGGCCAGTGATTGGCCGAGCAGGCAGGTCCTACAAAAAGCACTTGTCTTTTAAACAGAAAGAAGATTGGTCGACTGGAAAGTGCAGAACAATGAATCAATATTATACCATATTATTTACAATAAGACTTTCATTGATCATTCATTTACTGAATATAATTAACCCCTTAAGGACTCAGGGTTTTTCAGTTTTTGCACTTTCTTTTTTTCCTCCTTACCTTTTAAAAATCATAACCCTTTCAATTTTCCACCTAAAAATCCATATTATGGCTTATTTTTTGCGTTGCCAATTCTAATTTGCAGTGACATTAGTCAATTTACCCAAAAATGCACGGCAAAACGAAAAAAAAAATCATTGTGCGACAAAATTGAAGAAAAAACGCCATTTGGTAACTTTTGGGGGCTTCCGTTTATACGCAGTGCATATTTCGGTAAAAATTACACCTTATCATTATTCTGTAGGTCCATACGGTTAAAATGATATCCTACTTATATAGGTTTGATTTTGTCGCACTTCTGGAAAAAATCATAACTACATGCAGGAAAATTTATACGTTTAAAAATGTCATCTTCTGACCCCTATAACTTTTTTATTTTTCCACATACAGGGCGGTATGAGGACTCATTTTTTGCGCCGCGATTTGATGTTTTTATCAGTATGATTTATGTTTTGATCGGACTTTTTGATCACTTTTTATTCATTTTTTAATGGTATAAAAAGTGACCAAAATGCGCTTTTTTTGACTTTGGAATTTTTTTGCGCATACGCCATTGACCGTGTGGTTTAATTAATGATATATTTTTATAGTTCGGACATTTACGCACGGGGCGATACCACATATGTTTATTTTTATTTTTTTTTACACTGTTTTATTTTTTTTATGGGAAAAGGGGGGTGATTCAAACTTTTATTAGGGAAGGGGTTAAATGACCTTTATTAACACTTTTTTTTACTTTTTTTTTCAGTGTTATAGGTCCCATAGGGACCTATAACACTGCACACACTGATCTTTTACACAGATCACAGGCGTGTATTAACACGCCTGTGATCAGTGTTATCGGCGCTTAACTGCTCCTGCCTGGATCTCAGGCACGGAGCAGTCATTCGCCAATCGGACACCGAGGAGGCAGGTGAGGGCCCTCCCAGTGTCCTGTAAGCTGTTTGGGACGCCGCGATTTCACCGCGGCGGTCCCGAACAGCCCGACTGAGCAGCCGGGTCACTTTCACTTTCACTTAAGAAGCGGCGGTCAGCTTTGACCGCCGCTTCTAAAGGGTTAATACCGCACATCGCCGCGATCGGCGATGTGTGGTATTAGCCGCGGGTCCCGGCCTTTGATGAGCGCCGGGACCGACGCGATATGATGCAGGATCACGGCGCGATCCCGCTTCATATCGCGGGAGCCGGCGCAGGACGTAAATATACGTCCTGCGTCGTTAAGGGGTTAACCAAATAGATACTTGAGATAAATAACTTTTTTAAAATAACTAAATGACATTTTCCAAAAATCTGTGTATTGTCATGTTTTGACACCCAATAACTTTTTTATTTTTGCATCTAAGGGGGTGTGTGGGAAGTTTAGACTTTTTTTTTGTTTTATTTTTATACATTTTTAAAAACATTTTCCTTTTTTATATCCTTTTTTAGACCACCCAAGGAGACTTGTATAAGCTTTTATAAGCAATCATACAATTGCTTCAATTGCTTATACTATTCATTGCTCCTTTAATGACCTGCTATTCATGCTTTCACTTTTGTTTCTTGTCTAGCAAACCATTACAGACAAATACTATATTTTAAAGATCAGCAGTCCAAAATTACACTATTTTCTACTGCCTGGAGTTACCCTTGTACTCAAGAGCACAAGAAGGTACAAATGACTATAAAGCAGTTACAGCATGAAATGTACAGTATGTGTTATTAAAGACACAGGAACTCCATTTAGCACAACATGAGCCAAAACTTATGGGCACCTACATATTTTTGTTTCTTTTTTTAAAACTGCATTATGTAAAGTATCTACTGGGACATGAATGCACAATAATATATACAAATACTACATTATGACTGCAGCATATTTATGGCGCAAGTACAGCATGTTCTTACCGAACATTAAAAGGCACTTTTCTGTCTTCACAAATACTGTACAGTTCATTGGGCAATCTGTGTCCTGAACAGTAATAATCTGGGTATGATCATAAATTATAATAAAATTGATGTCCCAGCTATACATCAAAATACAATTTCATATTCTCATCGATTATTTCAACTCTCCCCTTACTTTTTAGTATCTGGGAGTAAGAGGATTGCAATACTTCACATAATAGGAAAGTTGTGTATAGGATGTAAGTGTACAGTACTGCATATGTTGTAACAGGATGCAAAAGGGAGGCATAATTTACAGAAAGTGAAATTGTTCAGCAAACCAACATAATCTCAGAGTTTGGAGGATGAAGCTCTCGGGAAATGTGAGGCATTTGTTTTTCTGCAAATTTCTTTTTTTCTTGGCTGTTCGGTGTCATGAAATTGTAAGGACCGATAATATGGCGGTCTTTATAGATCACAGATTGTATCAAAAGACTTATCTGCATGATATTGTTATTATTTTTCTATTTACTAAACAATATATATATGTATTTTTTTTATCTTTGCTGGCAGCTAACACTTGCAAACTTCTCATTCTTCAGACTGAGTTCTCTTTGATCAGTAAAGTATACCGGCCATGAACTATGAGTATGGTGGCTCAGTGGTTAGCACTGTTACCTTGTAGCAATGGGATCCTACATTTAAATCTACCAAACAAAAACATCAGCATGGATTCCCTATTTTTAGTTTCCTTCCACACTCCAAAAATATATTAAGAATATCTTTCAATGATGTTGGTCCTACTGTGTGTGTCTGAGATGTGTGGCTCAATTGAGGAGAGGACCGAGGTTTATTTAAATTATGATAATATCTCTAGAGTACCGAGGAACATATATGACTGGATAAGGAAATGGAAACAGGAAAATGTACCAATTACCCCTGTGATTAGCGATAAATGCTAGGTCAGACCACCATTGGACACCAGCCTCTCATATCTCTGTTGGCTGAAGTGGCAGCTGAGCATGCACACCGGCACTCCATACAACTCTATAGGAGATATAGAAATAGCTAGGACCTCAGGTGTCCCAGAAGAAAGTTACCTCAATGCTCAAAAGATTGACAATTGCCATACTTTCATTTACCAGAAGGGTATCATATTTTTATAAAATTGAAATGTCTTTAACAAGGACTAGCCTTATTGTTGTACCACTTTAATTGAAAAATAAAATTTCTAATTTGAAAAAAAAAATATATATATATATATATATATAGTGTAGCATTTTTGTTGTTGTAAGTGAAATAAAAGTTGACTATATTTTTCTTAAACTAAAATCAATGTCAAATAAATATACTGTAAATCCCTGATCTGCAGTGTATTGCAGTCTTATTGTAGTATACTCTGTGGAGAGCTACTTTCTGTCCATTCAGTACCCCGTTCTCAGAATCGGTGGGCTCCTAGCAGTCAGACCATGTGATATGTAAACTGCACTTGTTGGGAAACCATTTTTAGACATCACTCCAAAAAGATACATTATCACATATTCTGAACAAAATGTACTATTTATTTACAATATGTATTTGGTTACTGCAGCTAGGTTTTTAGAAAACAATCAATATACAGTGCAGTTTATGTCAACTCTTGATCATACTCAAAACTCAAGTTTCAAGGAGACTGTGTGGGCTGCAAAATGCATGCCTCCTTCTTCCCCCACCCCTTCCTGCCTTGAGCTAAATGCTGGAAGCTAAGCCCTGTATGTCAATCAGTCAAGGCAGGGAGGGGTGGGGAAAGGAGGCATGCATCTTGCAGCTCACTCAACCTCTTTGACACTGAGCTCTAAGAAAAATTTAGAGCTGACAAATTTCATTTAAGTGATATTTAATCTGAAGCTATAATTTTAACAAATATATTTATACATAAAAACAAGCACATGAATGTAAGTCATTAATATACCATATTATTTCCAAATTAGACTTTTACCCCTTAAGAACCAAGCCCATTTTCACCTTAAGGACCAGGACATTTTTTTTGCACTTTTTACCATTAATAACTCTGGGATGCTTTTACTTAAGAATTTGATTCTGAGATTATTTTTTCGTGAAATATTCTACTTTACCATAGTGGTAAATTCTCATCAATACTTGCATCATTTCTTGGTGAAAAATTCAAAAATTTCATGAAAAATTTGAACACTTTGAAGCGCTCTGCTTGTAAGGAAAATAGACATACCAAATAAATTATATAAATCACATATACAATATGTCTACTTTATGTTTGCATCATAAAGTTAACATGGTTTTACTTTTGGAAGACATCAGAGGGCTTCAAAGTTCAGCAGCAATTTTCCAATTTTCCACAAAATTTTCAAAATCAGAATTTTTCAGGGACCAGTTCAGTTTTGAAGTGGATTTGAGGGGCCTTCGTATTAGAAATACCCCATAAATGACCCCAATATAAAAACTGCACCCCTAAAAGTATACATTCAAAATGACATTCAGAAAGTTTAACCCTTTAGGTGTTTCACAGGAATAGCAGCAAAGTGAAGGAGAAAATTCGAAATCTAGTTCTTGTAGACCCAGTTTTTGAATTTTTACAAGGGGTAAAAGGAGAAAAAGCCCCCCAAAATGTGTAACCCAATTTCTCTCGAGTAAGGAAATACTTCAAATGTGAATGTAAAGTGCTCTGTGGGTGCACTAGAGGGCTCAGAAGTGAAGGAGTGACAGTGGGATTTTGGAGAGGGAATTTTGTTGCTGAAATGGTTTTTGGGGGGCATGTCACATTTAGGAAGCCCCTATGGTGCCATAACAGCAAAAAAAAATGGCATACTATTTTGGAAACTACACCCCTCAAGGAACATAACAAGGGGTACAGTGAGCCTTAACACCCCACAGGTGTTTGACGATTTTTCGGTAAAGTCGGATGTGCAAATGAAAAAATTAAAAACATTTTTAGTAAAATGTTTTTTTTTCCTGGAATTTACAATTTTTACAAGAGATAATAAGAGAAAATGCCCACCAAAAGTTGTAACCCCATTTCTTCTGAGTATGGAAATACCCCATGTAAGGACGTAAAGTGCTCTGTGAGCGCACTACAATGCTCAGAAAACAAGGAGCCACATTTGGCTTTTTGATAGCAAATTTTGTTAAAATAGTTTTTGGGGGGCATGTAGCATTTAGGAAGCTCCCATGGTGCCAGAACAGCAAAAAAAAAGCCCCTCATGGCAGTTTATTTGGGAAACAACACCCCTCAGGGAATATAACAAGGGGTACAGTGAGCCTTCACACCCCACAGGTGTTTGTCAAATTTCCAATAAAGTTGGATGTGAAATTGAAAAATTAGATTTTTTTCACAAAAATGCTGGTTTTACCCTAAAGTTTTAATTTCACAAGGGGGTAATAGGAGAAAAAGCCTCCCAAATATTTAACCCCATTTCTTCCGAGTATGGAAATACCCCACATGTGGATGTAAAGTGCTCTGCGGGAGAACTACAATGCTCAGAAAAGAAGGAGCGCCATTGGGCTTTTGGAGCGAGAATTTGTTTGGAGTGGAAGTCGGGAGCCATGTGCATTTACAAAGCCCCCATGGTGCCAGAACAGTGGACCACCCCCCACACACAAACACACACATGTGACCCTATTTCAGAAACTACACCCCTCACAGAACAGTGGGCTGTGCAAATGAAAAATTTTATTTTTATTTTTCATGTACCACTGTTCAAAATATCTGTCAGACACCTGTGGGGTATAAATGCTCACTGCATTCCTTGTTACATTCCTTGAGGGGTGTAGTTTCCAAAATGGGGTCACATGTGGGGGGGGGTCAACTGTTCTGGCACCATGGGGGCTTTGTAAACGCATGTGGCCTTCAATTCCAGACACATTCTCTCTCCAAAAGCCCTTCTCTTCTGAGCCCTGAAGTGCACCCGCAGAGCACTTTACATCCACATATAGGGTATTTATATGATCAGAATAAATGGGGTTACAAAGTTTGGGGGGCTTTTTTCCTATTACCCCTTGTGAAAATGGAAAATTTGGGATAACACCATCATTTTAGTGAAAAAATAAAAATTTTGCATTTTCCCGTCCAACTTTAACAAAAATTCTTCAAATACCTGTGGGGTGTTAAGGCTCACTATACTCCTTGTTACGTTCCGTGAGGGGTGGTTTCCAAAATGGGGTAACATGTGGGTGTTTTTTTTGCGTTTGCGGTAAATCCAATGCACAGTGACAGTCTTATATAAACAGTCTCTATATTGCTCAGTGACTGACAGTTGTTGCGGACCTTGAGTAATATTACAAGTCTCTGAATTTAGGATAATTATTACAGATCCGTCCGGATTTAGGGGATAGATAAGGTCCGTTGATCTTGCAGAGTGCTTGGGATTGATACACTCACGATTCTGAATAGATTCAGCCATTGCCGCAAGGCTCAGGCCTAACTCACTGCGATAATAGCTGCGGAGATCCTTCTCGTTTGCCAGCCCAGGAACAAGAGAGAGAACAATGGCCGCCGCTCCCTTATATGGGCAGGGGGCGGGGTGAATTTGATTGGTCCGAATACCTGTCATTCAATGTTACACAGTATGATGGGATTGCATACGTCATAAGGACCTCCAAAGGTCCCAAAGCAGAAATACCATAGAGTTCACCTAGTCATGAGACCTGCAGGTCCTGGTACGCTAGGCGCAGGTAATTAACCATTTATTTACATGTATATCACTATATTTACATAAACCTTGAGTAAACTACTGATTTACTATATGGAATAGAGGTGACAAGGGCAGACTATATAACGTGGACCCCTACGTCCTAGGGACTCTGACTATGGGGACCCACAGACATATAGGTACCGTATAGGATGCGATACCGGGACACCACAAACCCCCTTACTTAAGATAAGTCGAAGTCTGTCCCCTAAGACAGAGGGACTAGGACTAGAACAGGATGCTATAGAACAGGATGATCTACACATTTGCTGTACATCCTAAGTAAACACTGAACACATCTACATTCTCTGATATTCTTGCTAGTATCTGGACTAGACAATAAAAATCTATCTAGACATTAGTGTTATCTAGACATAAATGCTATCTAGACATTCACGAAGCTATCTATCCTTTAGTTTAGCTTCTAAGGCATTTTACTAAACCTACCACACACTTTAAAGCTTAATAGACAATTAGGCAGCCACCTAACATATAGTTTCTAGTTCCTAAGACATTTTTATTAGCTCTCTACACAATTCTTGAAGGCTAAACTGAACATTAATATAACTCTCTATACATGAGACTATCTATACATTAGTTCAGCTCTATATACCTTTAGCGTCAAGCTGACTAGACAATTTTATTATCTCACACATTTTATTTCTTTGCCAAAAATGTTACCTGTAAGTACACATAAGGTTATACTTGCTAGCCGGAAGTTAGGCACAGTAAGGGTGGCTGCTAGGGTCTATCGGCTACACGCTACTTATCCCTAGAGCACTTTCAGAAACAACCTAACTAGGTTATTTTTAGAATTACGTGTTTAATTCTGTATTAGCAAGAGCACCTACTGGCCAGGCAGATCATCTCACACACGCAATGAAAGAGAAGAAGAAGTGTACCTAACAGTGGCAGGAATTGGGTATCAATATGCTACAATTCCTAAGTGTTTTCTTAAGTGAGATATTTGTTTTGATGTATGTACTAGAAAAACTTGAAGTAGTACATTTAAGGGAGTAATCTAGGGTACTATGTGTGCAGGTACTAAATGTACCTTATGGGTAGTTTGCCCTGTGTAGTCCTTTGAGAACACCGCAACACCACCTCCGAGTCATCAGGAGTTCTTTCACTTGAGGATTCTTCAAGAACTTCAGTCCCCGAGGGACCAGCTGGAGGGTTGGAAATGGAAGAAACATCTTTGGTTGAACTGAGGGGTTCTCTTAAGGCAGGTGGAGTAGTGGCATCAATATCCGGAGCAGTCACTGGAGTAAGACTGATGTTGGGTGTAGCAACCAATGGTGGTTGACAGGGAGCAACAGCTACTGGCAACTGACTGGGTGGTGCAATCAGTGGCGGCTGGCTGGATGGAGCTGGGAACGATATGCCCCATGGTAGGCTGCTGAGATGGGAACAAAGGAACGTCCATAGTGGGATGAATTCCTTCTCCCGGCACATATTCTCTCATTGGCCTTGGTGGAGGTGGAGTAGAAGTAGCAGGAGGATCAGAAGGAGTAGGAGGAGATGGGCCAAGCATATCTTCTCTCAGGCACACTTTTATCCTATTCCAGTGAACCACCTGTTGCTCGAACCCGTCTTTTTGTATCTCGTACACGTCCGTTTTGGGATAAGGAACCGCAGTAATGGTGTATGGCTCCGTTTCCCTCAGGGAGTCCAATTTATGGGTTCTAGGAAATTTTCTGAGCCACACTTTATCTCCAAGCTGCAAGGGCTGAGCCGAAGCATGTCGATTATAATCTTTCTGCTGGCGTTCATGAACTTAACCCATTTTCTTCTCAACGATGTCCTTGGCTTCCTCAATTCTTCGTTGATGCTCTGACACCCAACCTTGGGAAGCCTGAGGAGAATTGTTGAAAGGTGCCTGTAGCCCGAAGGTTTGATCCTTTGGCAATTGGCCGTGTCGGCCCATCATCAGGAAAAAGGGCGTATACCCCGTAGAGCAGTGAACAGTGTTGTTGTAAATTTCCAGGAGTTCAGGGAACAGCTGAGGCCACTCTTCGTGCTTTGAAACAGAGGCTGCTCTGAGCAGCTGGATGAACACTTGATTGATCCTCTTGCAAAGCCCATTCCCTTGGGGATGGTAGGCCGTTGTCTGGAGCTTCTTGCAATCATGCAACCGGCAAAGTTCCTGGAACAACTGGGCTTCAAATGCGGTTCCCCAATCCGTGAGGACCGATTCCAGTGGTTGGATCCAATGTCGATAGAAGAGTTGAGCAGCAGTCTTGGCGGTAAGGTCCTTGACGGGGACCACGACCACCCACGTGGAATAATGATCCATCATAGTTAGAGCATGACAACAGCCAGATCGAGTGGGGGCCAGCTTCACATGGTCCAAGGCAACAATTTGATTCAGCCTTTCTGTACAGATGGGACTCAAAGGGGCTCTTGCGTCCCTCTGGGGGTTCTTTATCACGTTGCACACGGAGCACTCGGCACATCATTTCTCGAGGTCTCCTCGCATCCAAATCCAGTAAAACCTCCTTCTGATGGTGATCTCTGTCTTATGGACCCCGAAGTGTCCGGATTGATCATGATAGGCATTCAGAACCATGGTTGCATCCCTTCTGGGAACCACAATCTGGTGTATGCGGTCTCCTCAGACTGGGTCCAGGGAATTTCGGTAGACCAACCAATTGTGCATGAACAGGCGATTCCTCTGCCGCCACAGCCGCTTCAATTCAAAATCTCTGTGGGCCTTGTGCACCCGAGTAGGCACTTTCTTGTGGAGGCAATAGTCGAGGAGGTCCCCGATAACCCTGCTTTCATCCTGAAGTGTCTTCCAGGTGGACAGATCTTCAGAGACTTTGGGAGATTCAGGTCCGTCACCCGCCTGGGCAGTTAGAGCATTCTGGCTCACGAACCTTCGGTAGAAGGGAGGCATTTCTACATCTTCCCACACATCTTCAGTAGGAGGTTCTTCTCCCTATTTTTGATCATGGTGGTCCTGCCAAAGTCTGTGGGGAACTTGCTGAAAGCTTCTTGAAGTTTCTTAGCCACCTGGATGACTCCTTCCACCTTTTCCTTGGGGTATCTTCGCCTCCTATCTGTAGTTGGCTCCACCAAGGTTCCGCAGGATTCTGGTCAGGTCCTCGCTGGACCACCTGTGACTTCGAGACTACATCTCGGACGTCTAGATGGTGTAGAGTAGCCACTGGGTTATACTTGGGTAGTTGGACCACAACTTGAGAGAGATTAATAAGTCTCACTGGAACCTTCCCATTACGTACGGTTACCAGGCTTCTAGCAGCTCGCACCAAGGGACAATCTTCCAGTAGAAGGGGTTCCAAGAGCGCTTGGTAATCTTGATTTTTCACCCCGGGTCGGGCACGGCACCAAATAACTGTCTCCGTCTGTGGCTGTAGACTAACGGCTCGGATATCTTGAATCCTTACTCAACAGATTTCTCCTTGATGATTCATGAACTTCTGTTCTGCTTGGAGGATTTTGAGGTGGTGTTGGGCAGCTCGCCGGCCTGGGGGTGACAGGTGAGGGAGAGATGCATGCAGTGCACAGACAATATCATCAAAACAGTGCCTCATAATATTCATGCCTAAAATGAAATCAGCTGCCCACTCATCCCTAACATTTGTGACAATCACACCCTGTCTTCCTAACACATGTTTTCCCACCTGCACCGTGGGCTCCCAATAACCATGCCTGGGTACTGGTTTCCCGTTCCCTGCAATTACTCTGAACTCCGCTTCCTGAGGATCACACAACCTTTCTGGGCCCCAGTACTAATAGAAAACCCCCTGTGGAATAGTGGATACCTGAGACCCCGTATCTATCAGAGCTTGTAACCGGATACCTTCAATCATCACCTGTACATAAGGACAAGAAGCTACATACATAGACAGTCCCTTCTTGTCACTGGTTGATTCTGGACCTTCAACCTCTACTCCTGGGGTGCGGTCCTCGACCCCAGGGGACGCCCGTTTAAAGCCCAGCATTGGCTCTTCCAGTGTCCATTCTTGTTACAATAGCTACAGATGGGTCTCTGACTTCCAGGTGGTCTCACAGGAGGGATACCAGATAGAGCAACAGGGCAAGGGTCAGCCCTCTTAGGTGGTGGTGTTGCAGATCTAGAAGGATTTGGCCCTACAGCCATTTCTTTAAAGGCCTTGACTAACTGTTCAATGTCCTGTTTAATGTCACATAGTTACATAGTTACATAGTTAGTACGGTCGAAAAAAGACATATGTCCATGAAGTTCAACCAGGGAATTAAGGGGTAGGGGTGTGGCGCGATATTGGGGAAGGGATGGGATTTTATATTTCTTCATAAGCATTAATGTTATTTTGTTCCAGGAATGTATCTAATCCTGTTTTAAAGCTGTTAATTGTTCCTGCTGTGACCAGTTCCTGAGGTAGACCGTTCCATAAATTCACAGTCCTCACGGTAAAGAAGGCGTGTCGCCCCTTGAGACTAAACTTTTTATTCTCCAGACGGAGGGAGTGCCCCCTCGTCCTTTGGGGGGGGGGTTAACCTGGAACAGTTTTTCTCCATATTTTTTGTATGGGCCATTAATATACTTATATACATTTATCATATCCCCCCTTTAACGTCTCTTCTCAAGACTAAACAATTGTAACTCCTTTAATCGCTCCTCATAGCTAAGATGATCCATGCCCCATATTAGTTTAGTCGCGCGTCTCTGCACCCTTTCCAACTCTGCAGTGTCCCTTTTATGGACAGGTGCCCAAAACTGAACAGCATATTCCAGGTGAGGCCGTACCAATGATTTATAAAGGGGGAGTATTATGTCCCTGTCCCTTGAGTCGATGCCTCTTTTGATACATGACAATATCCTGCCGGCTTTGGAAGCAGCAGCCTGACATTGCATGCTATTCTGTAGTCTGTGATCTACAAGTACACCCAGATCCTTCTCTACCAGTGACTCTGACAGTTTAATCCCCCCTAAGACATACGATGCATGCAGGTTATTAGTACCCAGATGCATAACTTTACATTTATCCACATTGAACCTCATTTGCCAAGTGGATGCCCAGACACTTAGTCTATCCAAGTCATCTTGTAACTTATGCACATCCTCTAAAGACTGTACCGTGCTACAAAGCTTGGTGTCATCTGCAAAGATAGAAACAGAGCTGTTAATACCATCCTCTATATCATTGATAAATAAATTAAACAACAGCGGGCCCAGTACTGAACCTTGGGGTACACCACTAATAACCGGGGACCAATCAGAGTACGAATCATTGACCACCACTCTCTGGGTACGATCCATGAGCCAGTGTTCAATAAAGTTACAAACTAAAATTTCCAAACCCAAAGACCTTAACTTACCTGTCAGACGTCTATGAGGGACAGTATCAAATGCTTTAGCAAAATCCAGAAACACTATATCCACAGCCATTCCTCTGTCAAGGCTTCTACTCACCTCTTCATAAAAGCAAATTAGATTGGTTTGACAACTTCTATCCTTAGTAAACCCATGCTGGCTATCACTTATAATACAATTATCCCCTATGTATTCCTGTATGTAATCCCTTATAAGTCCTTCAAACAATTTACCCACAATGCACGTTAAACTTACCGGTCTATAGTTTCCTGGGGAAGACCTAGAGCCCTTTTTGAAGATTGGCACCACATTCGCCTTGCGCCAGTCTTGTAAGTCAGCTGTCCAAGGACTAGAAGAAGGTGTTGGCGGGGCAGATTGAGAAGGGACAGGCGGCTGGGGCGCGGGTCCCGGAGATTCAGTAGTGGGGACACTAATCTCTTCTGTCTGAGGTTCCGACTCTATTACTTTAACCGCGAGTCTCGTAAAAGCTGGGAAAGCCATGTCGGATTTTGCACGGCCAGCATCCTAAGTTGGGCCTTGTCCCAATTGTTTAGCGCCCCTTCTATAAAACGGTCCATCAGTACTCGATTGCCCTGATCGGGCGTGATGCCGTCCAACTTCTGTACCGCCTCTAATGCGCTCTGCAAAGCCACTGCATATGCTCAGAGGGTCTAACCTGGCCACTGGCGCCGTTCATAGAGTCGGAGGCGTACCTCGGAGGGAGAATGAGATTCAAACACTTGAGAAAGTCCTTCAAAAATCTGTCCCACTGTGGCTTTATCAGCCGCTGGCCAGGTGCGAAGTACTTCCAAGGCGGGTCCCTGGAGTTGTTCCAGAAACAGCTGTACCTGTTGATGAGGGGGAAGTGCATAAAATCGAAAGAGGCTGTAGAATTTTTCTTTAAAGTCTCTTAATGTAAAAGGGTCACCATTGTAGGTGGGAAGCACAGGATTCCCCAAGAAGACAGGTGTGGCAACTGGGGCTCCCAACACATAGGGAGAGACTGAAGATGGACTTATTGGGTCCTGTTCCGCCTGTGCTGGAGGTCTCGCTGGAATCACAGGCAGAGCACGTCCTTGTGAGGTCGAAAGTATTGGTGAAGGCAGCAACATTCTTCTGGCTTGGGGTGGAGACCCCATTGGTGGTGCCACTGGAGCATCGCCCCCTTGCTGTTCAGGTGAGGACTGTGGGACTGCAGGTTCTGACATCTCTGTATTTGGTATGCTGGCCCTTTAAACAGGTCTTGAATTCCTAGGTCCCAAAGAAATACGTAGTTGTTCTCTAATCTGGAACTTGAGAGAGTAAATTTCTAATTTGAGGGCGGTGACCTGAAACTCAACAGCCCTTAATTGAAATTTGAGTGCGTTGATCGGCAGCTGAAGCGACTCTATGCGGGACTTCAATTCGGCAATCTGATGTCTCATACTGTTCCGGTTCCTCACAGCTTCCAGCCCGTTGTCGCACTCTGCGCCTTTTCCCGCGATGAACTGTCTCTCTTTGTTGGTTTCTGGCACTAGACTCCAACAAAATGGCCGCCGCAACACCGAGAGCTTCGGTGGACGGGGTCTCTGGATCACGTGCGCGGGGATGTCCCGCGTTAACTTGTAGCTCCGCTGTACTGTTCACTTCCCCCTTACTTTACATGCACACTTCCTCCACACAGCACCGTGTGCGCAACCCCTTGTGCGCAATAAGTCACAGTACATAAAGTTTGTTTTCTGGGGGAGTAAATTTTCACTAATAGCGACTGTAGTAGGCACACACCCGTATCCTGTTTGTGCAACGCCAAAAAGGCTTCATGGTAGCCCTTGGGGGGGTGTATAGTAGTGGGGGATGTTGTTTCGGTATATGAGGGGTTAATATTAACCCGATAGTTTGTGACGCCAGGCTGAGGGCTGGTATGCTGAGGTAACTCTCCGGCCTATCGCCGCCCTTCCCAGTAAGCAGAAATACCATAGAGTTCATCTAGTCATGTGACCCACAGGTCCTGGTACGCTACGTGCAGGTAATTAAACATTTATTTACATGTATATCACTATATTTACATAAACCTTGAGTAAACTACTGATTTACTATATGGAATAGAGGTGACAAGGGCAGACTATATAACGTGAACCCCTACGTCCTAGGGACTCTGGCTATGGGGACCCACAGACATATAGGTACCGTATAGGATGCGGTACCGGGACACCGCATCTTCCTGTTCCATCCTCATATCCCGTCCTCATATCCCTTCCTCCTATCTCGACCTCCTATCCTGATGTCCTATCCCGTCCACCTTTCCCGTCTTCCTATCTTGACCTCCTATCTGGACCTTCTATCTCGACCTCCTATCCCGACCTCCTATCTCGACCTCCTATCTCGACCTCCTATCCTGACCTCCTATCTCTTCCTCCTATATCGACCTCCTATCCCGTCCTCATATCCCGTCCTTATATCCCGACCTCCTATACCGACTTCCTATCCCGACCTCCTATGTCGAGCTCCTATCCCCACCTCCTATCCCGACCCGTAATATGTGTACCAGGTATTGAAATATCTCCAGCTGTACGGATGTTATGTGGGAACATACATTTCCCATTAATTTGCATGGGACTTTAAACAAAAACCCTGACCCTCACAAATGGGGGTAGTTAATGGTTAAATTAACTATCCTATATTTTCAGTGGACATATAAGTAACATGTGACCAAGTATTATCGAAATATCTCCAGACGTTTGGAAGTTATTCAGTAACATATATTTCCCATAGATTTGTATGGGACTTTAAACAGAAACCCTGACCCTGGCAAATGGGGGTGAGTAAGGGTTAAATTACCTATCCTATGTTTGTTGTTGACATATAAGTAACATGTGTGCCAAGTTTCATGTTAATATCTTTAGCCGTTTGGACGTGATGCTGGAACATACACACGCACACACACACATACATACATGTTTTATTTATATATATATACTAGCGGAGTATGCGGCGTTGCCCGGTTTTTCCTTCCTAATCCTTGTTGGGGAGGAAAATAAACAAAGGAGGAAGCTTTTGACTTCATATCCCGTCCTCATATATTGTTGTCATATTCCGACCTCCTATCCCGTCATCATATCCCGACCTCCTATCCCGACCTCCTATCCCGTCCTCCTATCCCGTCCTCCTATCCCGTCCTCCTTTCCCGTCCTCATATCTCGACCTCCATTCCCGTCCTCCTTTCCTGTCCTCCTATCTCGACCTCCTTTCCCATCCTCCTATCTCTACCTCCTTTCCCGTCCTCCTATCCCATCCTCCTATCCCGTCCTCCTATCCCGTCCTCCTTTCCCGTCCTCCTATCCCGTCCTCCTATCCCGTCCTCCTATCCCGTCCTCCTTACCCGTCCTCCTTTCCCATCCTCCTATCCCGTCCTCCTATCCAGTCCATCTATCCCGTCCTCCTATCCCATCCTCCTATCCCGACCTCCAATCCCGACCTCCTATCCCGTCCTCCTATCCCGACTTCCTATCCCGACCTCCTATTCCGTCCTCCTATCCCGACCTCCTATCCCGTCCTCCTATCCCGTCCTCCTATCTCAACCTCCTATCTCGACCTCCTATCCCGTCCTCCTATCCCGACCTCCTATCCCGACCTCCTATCCCGACCTCCTATGTCGACCTCCTATCCCGTAATATGTGTACCAGTTATTGAAATATCTCCAGCCCTACGGAAGTTATGTGGGAACATACATTTCCCATTGATTTGCATGGGACTTTAAACAAAAACCCTGACCCTCACAAATGGGGTAGTTAAGGGTTAAATTAACTATCCTATATTTTAAGTGGACATGTAACATGTGACCAAGTATTATCGAAATATCAAAAGGCGTTTGGAAGTTATGCAGTAACATATATTTCTCATTGACTTGTATGGGACTTTAAACATAAACCCTGCCCCTGACAAATGGGGGTGAGTAAGGGTTAAATCACCTATCCTATGTTTGTTGTTGACATATTAGTAACGTGTGCCAAGTTTCACGTTAATATCTTTAGGCGTTTGGACGTGATGCTGGAACATACACACATACATACATACACACACACGTTGAGTTTATATATATATATATATATATATATATATATATATATATATATAAACTACACTTTCCTTCCACTCTCAGTTATGACCAGGTCAAGTTGTTGCTCTGACATGATGCGTTTACAATGTTATTTACAGAAATCGCAAAGTAGACAGAGTTCTGTTAATCATTGTGGATTGTTTTTCAGTCATTTTAATTGGGCTAAAATCCAAAAACAAACACAAAATTAGCCACAATTTTATAGAGTATTTATCAGCATCTATCAAAAAAAAAAAGATAAAGTAAGTATAGAGAGCTAAAGAGACAAACTGTTGCGAAAGCTGGAGTCGGCGCCGGAAGCTTGTGATGTTATAGCCGGCCCCTTCATGACATCACACCCCGCCCCCTCAATGCAAGTCTATGGGAGGGGGCGTGATGACTGTCACATCCCCTCCCATAGACTTGCATTGAGGGGGCGAGGCTATTATGTCACACGCTTCCAAACACTTAGCAGCATAGTACCCCTTTAATGTCAAAAAGAATTAAAGCAGCCTTCCTTAATGTCATACAGACTGTTACCAAAATTAAGGGATAAATTGGTAGAAAAAAAATAACATTTCTCTAGGTCCTATGGTACAACAGTGTTATTTTTGGATGATAAGTGTTCATACCCCTGCTGTGCATGTATCAATTAGTCCCTGATGAACAAGGGTAGTTCTATTGTTCACCCACAGACCCAAACCAAAAACAGTACAACATGTGTAATGCTGATAAAGAAATATATGTATTTGTATGTATGGAGATTTGGTTATATAGTTAAAAAGTACCTCTCATGATCTTGTAAAATGTTTTAATCCTCCAAGTTCACTGTCCCCATCATGATAAACCACCCCCTGCCTTTATTTTATTATTGTTTAGTTTTCTACCTTGATATTTCTCTGTATTTTCTGCTCAGTCAGATTCACAGACTGGGAAGAGGTGTTACCCAGCAGGCGTTACATCATCTGAAGTTATACAGGGGAGAACTTCCTCCCTCACTCTGCTACACACAGCCCAGAGCAGTTTAGTGTGTGAGATGAGCTATGATTGGCTAAGGCTGCACACATTCCCCTCAGCACTCCAGACTGCATTTCCTGATTTTGGACTTCTGCCAGGCCAGCAGCAGTCCAAAGTCTGTGCAATAGATAGGGGGACATGTGCTTTGGACAAGTAGGGAGAAACCTAGTGGCAGCTTTTTTAAAACACAAATAAAACATAGAATTTTTTATTTTTTTTTAACAAAGTACATTAGAAAGATTTTTTATTTACCATAGGGAGTGCAATAATTAAAGTTTAATTCATTTAACTGGGATAATTAATTCTGCATGTGCAAGGTCACTGTATGAGTAAGGAGTTGGGAGCTACAGCGATTCACATGCACGATGATGGTGCATCACATGATTTAATATGCCTCTGAGATCTCATATTGGCTGGATGGGCATGAGGCCGACTTCTAGATGGATAGATAGATAGATAGACTACTGTGGGGCCCCACTTTTAGTCTTAGATCAACTGGTGTAGTCTGTGAACTGGACTGCTTTTACCTGCCTGTACCTTTCAATTTGACATCATGGCGTGGTGCTTCTTTTTGTTTTACTGGATAGATAGATAGATAGATAGACAAGAAGTATAGGAATAAATCTGCAGTACTCCAAGATATGGTGAAAAAAACAGGTGTGCATTTTATTCACCCATGGTTCAAGATACAGCAGATTTATTCAAGAAATATACAGACTGTGATCTGGTCTGATCTTCTACCAATTGGTTGTGCTGCTTCTTCTTTGGCACTAGATAGATAGATAGATAGATAGATAGATAGATAGATTGATAGATAGATAGATATGAGATAGGAGATAGATAGATAGATATTCTTCAGAGAAATGGGCAGCACTGGAAGCATACGGTTGGTGCAAGCTTGAATAACCTGGTCAGGGTCCGATAAATCCACAGTGAAGACAGCAGCACTCAAAGATGTGTGAAGTAGGGTGGCTTTTATTCACCAAAGCATCACAAACGCCTTTGTGATGCTTTGGTGAATAAAAGCCACCCTACTTCACACATCTTTGAGTGCTGCTGTCTTCACTGTGGATCGATAGATAGATAGATAGATATGAGATAGATAGATAGATAGATAGATAGAGTGATAGATAAATAGATATGGGATTGATAGATAGATAGATAGATAGATAGATAGATAGAGTGATAGATAGATAGATATGAGATAGATAGAGTGATAGATAAATAGATATGGGATTGATAGATAGATAGATAGATAGATAGATAGAGTGATAGATAGTTAGATAGATAGATAGATATGAGATAGATAGATAGATAGATAAATAGATAGATAGAGTGATAGCTAAATAGATATGGGATAGATATGCTAAGTATTTTAAGGAGCAGTGAACAGATACAAGGTTGTCCTCATAGACAGCTATAAATTGCCTCAGGGTTCCTCATTGTAATTGAACAAGCATTTCAGATTAGTGAACACAGTAATGTGAACTGTTATGTCTAACAACAAAGGAAAAAAACACAATTTCACAAGAGAAGAGTGGTTCTGTAAATATGAGAACTCCCCTGTAGATCTTTACTAAACTAATATATTTCAGACAACCAGAAACCATAGCCAGCCCGCTCAAACTAAGAAAGCATGTATTGATAACTAAAGTGAAATGAATGGAGTAACTAATAGTGTGTATTTACAATTGACTTTGTTCCTGTTAGTTGAATATTAATACTTTTTAGGTATTATTCATATTTAGTTCACCTGTATTTTTGTGGTACATTATAGCCTGCAGTATGTCTCTATGTTCTTACTCACATGTACAGTGTGAGACATGATATCTATGCTCACTAACAGCTTTTATTCCACATCCGTAAAATGTTTTTTTTAACACTTTAGTCAATCAAAACTGTGAAATAAACGTATTTATCTTAGTATAGAGTTCCTTTCTGTATGAGACAAAATTACTGTTAACATATTTTCACATTAATTTGCATCTTACATAATCTTATGTAGTAAAACACTGTAAAATTGGTGTCAAAATAAAGTTATCTAACCTCTTACAGATACAGGAGCTAATAAAAATGACAATTAGAGGTTGGATACAGACAGTGCTGGACTCAAAGGGAGCAGTATATTAGCAGTAAATAAATGGTTAAAACAAAGTTAACAATCAAGGCTGTGAATCAATGTAATATAGTAACATCATGAGTAGCAGAGCTACAGTTTCATGTCACCGCACTCCAGACTTTCACAGTATATGCCATGAGTTGAGCAACCATATAAAACAGTGTTTTTCAAGCGTGGTCCTCAAATACCCCTAACAGGTCATGTTTTCTGGATTTCCTTAGTCTTTCACAGGTGATATAATTATAGTCAGTGAATCGGGAAATCCTGAAAACAAGTCCTGTTGGGGGTGCTTGAGGACAGCGCTTGAGAAACACTGATATAAAACAAGTCAGTAGAACACTATAATATTCAAAAGTCTAATTGAAGATACTGGTTGTCCCAATCACTAGAGTCTCAAAAAAAAAAAAAATAGCTAGACTTATGAAAATACTTTTAAAATTTGAAACTTTGGTGCTAAACCTACAAACCTGCCAAACCTGAAAAAGGGACATGGCAGCCTGAGAAAAGAGCTTTATCTGACAAGACAACCTATTTACTATTACATTCTCACAAAATCCTGTAAATATATGGCTGGTAATTCCAACCTCGCAAAAAAAGGTCAGAACTTTCTTTATGTGAAGCTGAAAATCTGAATATTCTTGCTGTCACGTCGTGTAAAAACTAGATGAGGTTTTACATATCTGGTTATATAAACTCTCAAAGTACACCCATTGGTGCACAATATCATGCAACTCATATTTGGCTCCATTCTTTTTGACAGTATTGTGGCCAGTCCAGTGAATCTCAAGATTTTCTACGCAATTTTAAATCAATTACATGATGAGGAAACAGTAAAGGACCATGCCTGAGATCCGAATGTTCTTTAGAAATCAAATAAGGGACTTTGGCCACCATGGTCACTTGATTTGATCCACTGGAATTTTTCTTGTGGGACTGCTGGAAAAACTCTATTGGAATAAGTCACAAAGTATCCAGAAACTGAAAGGAAACATCAAACGACAAATTGGTGAAGTCAAGGCGGACATGATTACCAGAATGTTCATCAGTATTGATCATTGGGTTCAGGCATGCTTTACTGCAAACGAAGGATACCTCAGCATATGTTATCTCATTGAGTAAGGTATGTTTTCACAAAAATAAAAACAATACAATACAAGACCATGTACATATAACTGAGTGTGCAGTGTGTGTGTGTGTGCAGCAGTGACCAGAAGATCTGACGGCGGGAACAGTGTGGGAGCAAGGAAGGTAAGTTTGCTGGCTTTTATTGTTTTAATGCACATGGGGGTGGGAGTGTGATATGAGGAAGCAGTCTGCTAAGTTTTATATTTTCCCACAAAAACCCTTTTATGGATTCATTAATCTTGGAGTTATAGCTGATTGTTCTGGACCATCAGTGCATGGGATATCATGCATTATTACAGTGAAATCTTTCTTTAGTGACTGTAAAAGAGCACTCATAAGATAATATTATTCCAGAATTTAACTACTTGTAGATTTGTCAGTTGGATAATTCTGCAATCCCGGATGTTTTAATCCCATACAGACCTTTCTCAATGGAATGCATACTCACATTACTATGATGAATATGTGCTGAAAAAGATAGTAGAATTAGATTTTGTGATTGATTAAAGCACAGCTACTGGGAGTGGGGACTGACAACTACTCACATCTACAACATAATATTATAATACAGAACTGTTATCCTTTTACTTGTACAGCACTAAATTCAAGGTGCACATTCAGTTTTTTTCAAGTGACCCACATGTCTGGAGCACGTTCTTTGCACATACTGGTACACCATAACCAAGATCCCCTGAATATGGTTCACCCCAGGGTCAAAAACCTTTCTAATTGTGCAGACTCCTAATTACACCGGTCTACAGAAGGACATACAGGGTTTTGATAGACCACAAAACTAAAATGGCACAAAAAACTCATTTAGAGTAACTAGTACCCCAAACTGTCCTGAACTACTACATCTATCATATTCATCGGAACCACATCTATATGGTGGGATACTTTGCAGCCTTCTGTCAGAAATATACATCATAAGTCTTCTCCATGTATACCTCTGACGGTTGGCTAGAAACGCAGCCCAGCCTAACCCAGCAAAAGTTTTCCAGCAGACTGAAGCAGTTCCTCATTAGCCTTTACGCATACAGTATCTACAGGAGAACATGTATGGTGGTAAGAGCCTTTCATAAAGACAGCATAGAATAGCTAGGCCAGCACCTTTTCCAAGGACAGATTAAGTGTAGACCCTTTTACACACCAGAATATTAAGAAAAGGTTTGCCATACAGTACAGAACAATTGCCCACTCACTACCTTTCATATATCAATACAGATGTGCAACACATGTACTGTCATGACAGGGGGTGGACAGGGAGAGTGAGCCCTAAGCTGTCCCTAGAAACACTCTTCCTGCCAACTTGGAGCCCGTCCCTCCTTGCGCTAAAATGCAATGGGCGTAAAGGTACACAAATAATACAGTACACAGTCGGGGACAGGTAAGAAAAGTAATGGGAAAACAACCAAATAACCAGATAAACCAGGCAGGATATAAATATACAAACAGAGGAGGATATAAAACACAGAACACTCTACAAAAACAGAAACAAGTTAAGAGGACACATACATAGAATAAACTGGACTCCCCACTCCAAACATGGAGGGACATCAAAGCAAAATAGACTCCTAGCCAGCGGGCATACTCCACTCTGTGATCAGGACACTGGCCTAGAAGGAAACAGAAATATAATACACGGAACACTAGACTGAGAACCAGATGAGTCTGAACAGACTCCAGAGACTAACTACTGAGCAGGGGTACAAGCACAAGATTCACAGTGTAAACATAGACTAAGATTACAAGGTTAAAGCAGAATGGACATACTAATCCTAAAAACTGACAGATGTACTTTAAACCAAGCTGACTAAAATCTATCATAACAGGAATGTAACCATGGTTAAAACACAGATATTAAAAGATGGACATAGCAAAGGTGAATAATAAAACAGACATATTCAGAGTAAGAAATAATCAACAGCTCAGAGTACATACAGAGCTCGGGTTTAAAAACCACACCTAAGCTGTCATTTGCTAATAGCATTAACTATTCCCTAGCCAGGGATCAAAGAAAACTGCTCATCCTAGTGTCTGAACAGACACCAAAACAGAAAAATACAAAAGCACAAAAACAGACATTACATGTACTTACACATTGTACAAATATATAGTAGATACACAATCAGTACTCTATATGGCTCCTCCTAGTTTTCAATTGTATAACCTAGAGTGGCACAGACCAATTTGCTGTTGGAGAGACAGGATGATGAATGTGCTCATATTCACACTTACCATATACATAGATGTAATGATATGCTACACACTTTATACATAGACACCATCATATGAACTTTTAAAACATATGTAGATGTGCTCATATCAAAGCTTATAATATACTGGCACCCCTTTGATAATAAAAAAAAAAGTCCTTTCTCATCAAGTTCTTGTGAAACACTTTAATTGTAGGAATACAGGGAAACAGGGTACAACTTTATATGTAATATGAACTTTTTTTTATATACAGACAACTTTTCAGGTATGGGCTGTAGATATTTAAAGGGGCATTCCATGTATTTTTGTTTCTTTTTACCTGTGCTCAGGACACAATTAAATAGGAATGCCCTTTATGTCTGCATCGCAAAAGGACCTTCCCGCTCAGCCAATCAGTGTATGAGTTGTGACACCCCTGTGGGAGTGGAAATGTTCTTGCACCACAGACACAAGTAATTGCAGCACATCAGAGACCTGACAGAAATAATGGGCAATGCAGGGGAGCTAGGTAGTTTTTTTTTTTTTCTATTTAACTGCGTACTGAACGCATGTAAATAGAAATACATTTTTCCAAAATACCTCTAACTTTTTTTTATTTAGACTTCTCTTACATTCAATATGCATGAAATTTCAAGACTAAAGTCTAACTCCAAGACGCAGCATCCTGTTGCATGACATTGCAGGGGCTCCTCCTCACTCATGTGCACAGAAAACTGGAAGGGATCAATTCAAATATGGTCTCAGCAAATTACATGCATTAAAGCACAAACATTAATGACATGAATATTGAAACATTTACATATAATCTTCACTGATAAATACTATAAATCTACAGATTTCATTTAACCCATTGAGTTCCAGCATTCTCAAATTTGTAATCTAATATATTTCTTTTTTTTTTTCAAATCCTTGTTCACACCAATTGGGAACTTTTCCACTATCTTAATTATTTTCTTCCATTATCTACTTTCTTATGTCTATGTTTTTCTTGATCATAGATTTATGCTCTGTTAATCTGTCTGGAATTCTGGTCTAGGAGATAAATAGGACAGACATCCTGACAAATAGTCTGTGAGTAATACTTTCTAAACACAAAAGAAAGTTCATGCTAAACTAAACCAAATCCTGTTTTCTATCATGTCTACTCTTTTTATGTAAAAAGCTTACACATTGCTATAAAGAATAATGCCCTAGTCCGCTGCTGTTATTTGCGATGTCACCAAAAGTGGAGAGAGTTGTCTAAAGTCTGTTAGCAGGTCAGATATGGTAACACTCGGCAATGATGGCAGACTGCTTTGTAGCAACAACATTAGATGTCACCAGCAAAGCCACTCATATGCTGGCTGTGTTGATGATGTGTATTCCATAGAGAATGGAACATATTTGAAATCACAGTACAAGTACAGTTGCTAGTAAAAAATAAAAACATTTAGGACGTGATCCACCAAACACGTGCTGTCTTTTCAGGGCACCTTGCTTTACCTTGGTAGCAAAAAAAAAAAAAAAAACTGGCACACCCTAGCTCCATTAGTAAACCCTTGATATGCAGGTATTGTGGCAAAACTACCAGTATGCATTGGTTATTGTTTCCTACAAAAAGGGACCAAGGTTAGGAAAACCAACATCCAGCAACAGGATCATAGGCACTCAAAGCTGGCTGATGTGCAAGGGCTTGAAAATCGTATGCAATCCCTCACAAGAGCTATTTTAGGGTAAAGAAGTGAAAATTTGTGAATACTGGCTTGGAAGAACGGTGTCAAAAAACTCATTGGCTTATGAGCAGTATTGGAAATCTAGGCAACATTAAATATATACACCAAGTTGTGTGTAGAAGATCCAACTGTGACTAGTAAAATACCTGTTCATCAGCTAGAAGATGCAACCATGACTAGTAAAATACCTGTTCATCAGCTAGAAGATCCAAACATGACTAGTAAAATACCTGTTCATCAGCGTATCACATTGGGAACAAATAGAAGCAATAAGAAACATTATTTACTGAACTGCATGCATTCACTGAATGCCTAATAGTGACTCTCGAAGGTACATTTTCTGTTTGCGTTTTGGGGATTTGGAATCAATAACTGGTTTATAACAGAGCTATTCTTGAATCCAGGTTTATACATTGCACCTTTACTTATATGTTATAGTTCAGGACAGTATTTGTGCTGCTGATGTATTTTCATATCACAGGTGATTGTCTACTGTGGATACAATAGTAGCAAAACCTTGATTGTGAAAGGAAATAGGTTTTCAGCCTCTTAATAGCAGGACAGATAATGGAAAGAGTGAGGAATTAATAAATAAAGTTTATTAGACATCTCCATGCACTCATATTTGTTAGTACTGTACTTTACTTGTTAGAGCAGCAGTTTGTACTCCAGAGACACTCTTCTTAAAGTAAATCAGGACAATAATGAGTTTTGGTGAATTTAGAGGCAATTTGTCACCCAGTCACAGGAGATGGATGTCCAATACTTACATGCGGTTCCCTTCCTCCTCTCCAAAAGACTCTCCTCTTTCCATGTCTGTAATACTGTGTATGTTATACAATCATGCCTTAGTGTTTTCTCTGCCTACACGGATCAAGTGCACAAGGGAAGACACTCCTATTCCCAAGTATCCACTCACATGCACCCTGGGAGTTTACAAAGACAATTCTTTTTCTGGGTTCTCCATTCTCTCTACTAGTGTAAACTACACCCATAGTGTGATACAATGTACAATATACAACTGTTTTAAATAAAATAAAAAGAGCATAAAGCATAAGTAAAAATAAAGCATAACAACAGTGCTCTACGAGCTGACTTTATTAGGGTTTATATGGTTTACGCAATGGTGTCCTGCCTTTTACCAGACAAAATAATACAACACACTGCTTTTTTTTGTCTGGGAATTGTGACAGAATGTAAACAAAACCTAAAGCGTAATTGTCGTATTATGAAAGAAATATAGGCTGGATATATTGCAATAAGTATATCAGAAGTACTAGGTCTGTAGTTTTTATTCACTGACAGCAAGCAGGAATCTTGATTATGATCTATTTTTTTCTTGTGCACTTACATAGCTGACAGCAATTAGATAAGCAGGGGTATAATAAACAATACCACACCTACTAACAAGAGGCCCAAATGACCCTGTCTGACAGAGCTGACAAGCCATAAAATATCATGACATCGGTATATTTAGTTCCTTTCACCCCAGAAAAAAAACTGAGAAATAAATGTCAAACCCATACTGTGTGCAGTTCTATGTAAACCTTTTAACCGACCGTGGCTCTAAGTGCCTGAATGATATATCAGACGCTTTGTATACAGTCATGAGTAAAGCACAGTTCATTTAACCTTATCTTCTTTTTGTATAAATGAGAGTTTTACTACAATCAGCTTGAAAAATATATAAATATATCATACCTTTTTAAAAAATGTGTTTACAGTGTTTATATTAAACAAGTAAATTACAGGTTTCGTAAACAAGAACGTCAAGAAGTAAAAAGTAATTTTAGCCTAGAAAGAAGATGACTGTAGTTTCCCTCAATTTAACTAATGGGGTAGATTAGCATTTCAACACCTATCCCTTACCCACTGTGGTCAGGCCCCCCCATGATCTGAATGGTGCCCCAGCTCTTCTTGTGCATATAGGGGAGTCGACACGCACCCCCCCCCCCCCCATGCATTCTCTGTAAGAGCATCGGAATCGGCAAAGTGCTGTACTTGACTATTTGACTGTTGCCAATGATCCCATAAAGAATGCATGGAGAAGAGACCGCGCTCTATACACAAGAAGAGCAGGGGTACTGTTTAGGAAATAGCAGGGAGTCCCAGGAGTTTGACCCCCATCCCCCGTGGTCAGAAATGTATCCCCTATCCTGTGCATAGGCAATGAATGTTAAAATGCTGGAGTACCTTTTTAGTAACAGGAAGGCCAAAATATACATCTGCCCCTATGATCATTACTTTACCTCACTGATTTGCAATGATGAGAACTTCCAGACATGTGTGTAAATAATTGAAAACTGCATACCTTAGGTTTAGTGCTCCACTTTGCTTAGGTACATTTTTAACTGTTATTTTTGTTATAGATTGATGATATGTTTTCTAGTAGTAAGTAGGATAATATAAATTTCTCCACACACATTGGCCCAGATTTATCAATTTGTCCGGATTTGCCCATAACAACCAATCACAGTTCAGCTTTCATATCCTAAAGAACTCTGGTAAAAATAAATCTGAGATGTGATTGGTTGTTATGTGCAAACAAGACAGCAAATACAATCTAAAGACTGTTATAGGTGACAATATCAACTAAAAAATCGATCTGATTTACATCTCATCTACAGTTTTTCTCAGACTCCTATATTGTAACACTGTAGCTCAAAGTATATGAATACCCTTTTAACTAGTATTCATCTTTAAGGTATGTTTTTTTTCAGACAGATCTATGTTTAACCTTTGGATTTGATCAAACCAATAAAAACCATTGATTATATTATGACAAGATAACATGACTGGGGTATATTAAACAGCAAGAGAACAGTCAATTCTTTAAGATGATGTACTGAAAGCAGCATAAATTGGCACGTGTAAGGATCTGAGCAACTTTGTCAACTGCCAAATTGTGATGGTTAAATGACTGGCCAGAGCATCTCTTTCGAGCAATAACAAGATAAGATAAATCTTTCAGCTTTGCCTAAAGTAACGCTCCTCTTTTGAATGACATTATAATTGTCAAATAGGTTCAAAATGTTGTGCTGACTAATATCATAACCCTTGAGACACACAGCAATTTTGAGCTTTGAGGACCCATGGATTTTTTTTTATCTTAAAGTGCTCAAAGTTTTTTTTTTTTCATTTATATTGCCATAAGGAAGTTTGTCTTTTGTTAAACGAATCATAGTTTTTATTGCATTTAACTCAGAGTGACCATGTCGATGCCAGTCCACCTCCAAAAATGTCTACAGTGGGAATGTAAGAATCAGCAATTGCCATGGAACATTGAAAACAGTGATTTGCCTTAAAGATTACCTGGATCACTTACCTGACATCACTAACCTTTATCAGAAAAAGGAAAATTGTCAGGTGCAAAGAAATATTAAGAAACCTCAGGTCTTGACCATTTTGTGGATGTTACTCTGTCTCATACAACCTACGCAAACATTGTTACAGACCAAGTACACCAATTCATGGCATTGGTTTTCTCCAAAGGCAGTGGCCTCTTTCAGTGGGACAATGCACCCTACCACACTGCAAAGATTGTTCAAATTTTTTTTTCAAAAACATGATAAAAGTTCAAGGTGGTGACTTGGACCCCTGGGGTCTCAATCAGATTGAGCATCTGTGGGATCTGCTGCAAAACAAGTCTGATCCATAAATGCTTCCTATCCTAGGACCCCTACCACCATACACACAAACCTTGCAACTTACATGGTAAAGGCTTTACTTGTTAATGTTTTGGTGCCATCTATCGAATAGTATTAAAATGGGTAAGAGCAGTTTTAACAGCACAAAGGAGACCATAGACAGGTGGTTTAAACACTGTGGACACTTTGGATCAATATTTTCTTGAATTGCAATTATTATGGGCAAAACGTTTTTGTAATTGTTTTTGCACATGGATTCTGTTCATTACCGATTCCATCTGACAGGCTTTCTGATGGCTCTGTCTCCAGCTCCTCCTGTCTTCTCCTGAACACGTATCTAAGCTGAATTATAAGTAACTTAAAGTTGATGTTATTTGACTTGATCAAAATTGAGCTTAGATTAGCATTTACAAGACAACAGGAGTGGCTATAGTTATGAGAGAACCTATATGAAACTACTGGCAGAGAAAAGCATCAAGCAGCTTGCTACTTAGGAATACATGCAAGTTGTAGAAACCAAACAGTTCAAAATAAAAAAAAAGTATTATAAAATATGTTTAGTCCACAATACATGCAATAAAAAATATATATCCAAAGTTCTCTATAGCCTTTAATGCATTGGACAATCAGGGAATAGCATATACATATTTTCATAAAGTGTGCTATGGTCATGTTTGTTTCATTTTATCATAGAGGAAAACATTTTTAGTAGGAGCTATCATATTTTTTGGTTATTATTTTCCTTTATTTAAAAAAAAATCTTCTTTTAAAGCTTTAAATAAATCCTCAAACTAATCCATTTGATGCCATTGACTGTAGTCAATTTCACTCTACTTCGCTGCTGTAAACTCTAAAAATAAAAGAATCCCATTGTATGATAAAAACTCCGACAAGAACCAGCTGAAGAGACAAAACACAATAAGCAGCAAGAACTGGCCGGGCAGTGAACACTTTTAAAATGACCTTCAAATGTCATCCTTTAAGAAGAACACAGATACAAAGGCATCAAAACAAACTAGTGCGAGTGATCTGAACTTCAAATGAAAGCACAATAAACTAAAATAGACACTTTGCATATTATCACAAAGAGGGCATCAGGTCTCAACAGTAACATTTTCAATGTGAATGTTGTGGTGGGTGGAAATACTCAATTATATTGTTTAATTTTATTATATATTATTTTATTTTTCTTTGCTTATTTATGTAACATGAATACAAATTAGCTTACGTAAAGGACTTTATCACCTATAGAGAGCAACATGACTCTTCTAGATCTATGTACAAATTACATGGAATACTTTCATAAATATTTATAGGAAAAATGTCACTCACAGGATGAATTATAGCTTCAAACCTGGATGGTAACCACGTAGCATATCAAAATTGAAACATCACAATGCACTAATAAAATCCCATTTCCAAGAGAATCCTAACATTGTAAATCATTCTATGAATGTACTTGTATATATGTATTTCTATGTGATGGGAATTCTCAACAAATACTAATGGATTCTGTCTACTTTCAATCATATGAACAGTTTCAAGGGTAATTGTATTATCTACGTGTGTCTTCCTTTATTATATATACTAAAACTTCACATAAAATCACATGACGTCTATCTTAAAAAAAAAAAATGTATAATGAGATTATACCGGGCAGTATGTTTAGGCTGAGGGTGATTGATGAAGTGGGATCCTGCCAGCGTGAGTGCAGAATATATTCCTATATGGTCATTACACCAACACACAGTGGTTCATTTCTTAGGTTTTATTCGGGTCTTTTGTTCTTTCGAACTTTAAAGTTCGTTTTTGTCTCTTTTTATTGTATAAAAAAATTATTCAGTGAATGATAATTATAGTAAATCAAAATATGTAGACAGAATGCTCACGTGACCCAGTTTTATTTCACTATATGGCCATAAATAACTATTACATCTCCAATTCCCACTATGTGACCGGCTATGGCTAAGATTTCATTGACGTGGTGGTCTACAGGTCCTTACAGGTCTTGTGGCCCAAAAAAAAAAAATGCATCAGTCAACGCTTCTACATACTTCTACACCCACAAATACTGTAATTTGGATAAATCTGAATATCTTGCTGGCTTAAATGCCTTTTGTCTGTGAAATGCCTTCCTTGTAACAAAATATCCAACATGGTGTATATGTCAATAGCTATGTATATGCACAGCCTATGCTTCTAATGTAAGGAACCAGCTTAAATGGGCAACAAGCCTCATTAAACCATTTCTCAGCATCTTAGAGTAATTCTCAACGTCTTCCAGTAAATTGAGGAATGATACATGCAATCTGATTCTAGCTATTGCTAAGGTTTCAAGGACTCTTCCTTTAAGTCTTTTGTCTACCTCACTAAGGAACCTGCGCTTCATCTTGAAGAGATACATTACTGCTCACTGATCAAAGTTTTCATGGCGATAAAGCTGCATCTTAATCAGTATGCCACTGTGCCCAAATGTTATGACTCATCTTTGGCTCATAGCAGAAGCAACACAAAGCATGAGTAACAGCACTGATGCCTTAATAGATTGGCATTGAGATGTGTAGTTTTTTTTATACCTACAGGAAGCAAGTTGGAACTTGGCCTGGGTCAGCAGCTACTGGAAGTCATTATCATCTGAGAACAGTAGATGCATGCTGCAACATTCCTGCTAGGCTTCGTGAGACCCCTAGCAACGAAAATTGAGGACTGCATGGGGGGGCCAGTGTTTGTTCTGTAAAAATATTGAATGTATCTGAACCCAACTCATTCATCCACCTTCCTAAAAAATCAAAACACGTCTGCGAAGAGCCAAGCAATTTCCAGAGCTACACCACAAGCAGAGAGGGAGCCTTAACTTATTCATGCAACGATTACCTGGGCAAAAATGAAAGAAATAATACAAATTGTGTCTATATAGTCACGTCCATCACTCGCTTATCGTTTTGTTAGCACTAGAAGTTAAGACCTTTGTATATTTCATGAACAGACAATTTTTTTTTCTGTGATGTTCACCTGTAGTTAGGAATAGTGTGAGATTTGTGGTGTTATTATAGGGATATTTCTAGTATTACAGTGATCATAAGCATATACAATACTATGTATTACTATATTCAATGGCTAGAGGATCACACTGCATCACGAATATTTCCAACATCCACATTTGATCCCTCTCCCCCTTCCCCAGAATGTACTAGGATATACAGTATATAACATGTTGCGATGACTTGGTATGGTCTGACCCATGTTGGTGCTTGTAGTGATTGATGTGAATTACTGTACAGCTGCACAACTTACTTCTTATGTGCTAATGATTGTCTCTCAGTCCAGATAATCCAGACTATCCCACAGGCACAGGCAAAATCATTATCCAAAGCAGTCGCTGTGGATTAGAGGACTGGAAATTGCATTTAGGGCGTGTAAATTACAAAATTTTATATTACAAGCCAGGTATGTAGTCAACCACCGATAATGTCCACCTTTTACACACAGGTATCCATCCCTCCATTTTCCTGCAAATGCATTAAGCTATGGGACACTGAGGTATAGCAGTGCACAGACTACCAACAAGTAAGCCATCGGTCAGTCATAGCCTCCCCTTATTGACAAGGTGAGGAAGCCCTCCTGAGGTGACAACTTATAATAGCCTGTTACCATAAATATGATTATTGAAGATAACTCCAGGATGGATCACCGACCTCAATGTTTTATCATTGGACACATTGCTGCATGGATGTCAGATTGCCCATATAGGTTTTTGGGGCACAGACAAGAGCATGTAAAGGTAAAATGCTTACAGTGTGTCCAGTCCATACTAAGAGGCTACTGTCTGTGGCTCAGAATGTGAAGCCTGCTCCATTACCAGAGTGATGAACAGCTCTATACTTCAATTCACTGCAGCTAATAAAGAGGTAAATTATAAAAGCTAAATTACTGGACACTTGGAAGGACCCAGATAGAGCCAAAAAACACATCTCCTAATTAAAAGATGGAAGGAACTGCACATAGGCGTTAATGCAGAGTACAACTGGAGCCCTAGCACTATGACAACAGGTTTCAGGGAACCAGATATTTCCCAAACTACACAACAGAATAGGCACTGATTGACAATGGCCAGCACATTAACCTTATCCCTGCTGGACCCTCAAACACATATATTCATAAGAAATGGAATGAAGGAGGAGTCCTTCCTTACCTGTCTGTGTTCTGCTACTTGACTAATCCTGGCGACTGTTCTCTTTGGATCCTGTGTCTTGGACTGGTGATCCAGGTCAGTGTCCTATGCCCTTGGCTGTATGGAAGCTTAAACCAGGATGGGGGTACATTCAGTTTAAGCAAGGCACCTTTCCCAGGAACCCTTCCTTCCCATTACCTTGATTTGTAGGATGTGTATCAAACAAGTGTCCTGATCAGTCATGAGCTGTGTACCAGGGAGCATCAAGACTCCATATATCCAGGAGCTGCAAAAAGGAACTTGCTAAAAACTCCATTCCACAATGGCATACCCCTCTAGATAATCCCGAGACGGTTTCTCAATGAAATCACATTAGCTATTGTCTTGGGTGGCATACACTGGCAGCGGGCAATTCAAAGAGAGTAATGAATGGCAGAGGCTGTGTACAGAGCAGCAGGGGACGGGGATGTCACAAGCAGATCCTACAGCTGTCAGTACACTGGGAACGATCTTCACTGACTCCACTATATGGATGTACCTATGTGTCTCACATAGCTGCCTGCACTCTGCCTGCCTCGCCGCTGGAACTGGAGGAGGAGGAGGAGCAGAGCTTCACATGGATTCATAGGGAAAAGCTTCATCTGCTATGGGAATGTGTACAACTGTCTGCAGCCCCCTACTTCTGCCTCCAGGACGGCTCAGGTGCAGGGGAAAGATGCCCATTTGGACTTATTAATCTCTTACATACCAGTCTGTCTAATTCTGCCTAATTATTAACAATAATGATTAAAAATATCAATGCAAAATATGGAAAAAAATCATTTCTTTGTTCTGTTTTATAATTTGTCAGTTTATGATGAAAGTGTAGACACCTTTTTAGCTCTATTATCCCGGTTCTGTCAGTTTTTAGCATTTTGTTAGGTAAATTACTAAGGGACTGCATTATGGCTATTCCTGTAATATATTTTTAGAAAGGTCAGTTTACATTGATCTTATGGGTCAGTTTCCACAAGATCTGTGACAGATTTCTTTTGGCTTTTTTTATTTTTTGGGACAAAAACTCAAGCAGTCTTATTGTATTGGGCAGAAATCAACAGAATGGAACTGCAACAGTAGATGGATCAGATAGATGAGAGTCCAAATTATAGGTAGGTAGACATATAACTATTTGGAAGCCCTATGATATCAACAAACAACAGGAATGTGATGTCCCAGCTAGTGGTGTAGCACTCATAGAGGCAGACTAGTGTTGCTCGCGAATATTCACAATTCCAATTTTAATCGCGAATATCGCATATTTGCGAATATTGGGGGGCATTTACTAAGGGGTTTAGTCATTTTTTTCTGACTATTTTTGGCGCAAAATTGTCGCAATTGCGCCTACCCTATAAATTGTGCGACTTTCCCTAGCAAGAGCTAGAAAGTCAAAAAAAAAATTCCCGCTTAATTTACGCAAGTTTTCAGTTTTGACTTGCAGTGGTCAGGAATTTATTAACTGAGACAGTCGCAGTTGCGCAATAAACTGTCGCAACGGCCGTAAAAATTGACTAAATTTACTCCAGCTCCAACATGGAGCAGGAAAAGCTACTGCCGCCCGGGCTCCGACATACTTTCTCCCCGCTACCCTCACTGCGCTACCGGGACACTACAGTGATTTACATCCCCCCCCCCCTCACCTGCCAGCGCCATGCAACTCCCATCTGTCTGCTGTTGCAAGACTACAAGTCCCAGCATGGCCTTACAGTGAGGACACGCTGGGAGTTGTAGTCTTGTAGCAGCGGGAGCTGAGCGGCGCGGGCGGGAGACAAGGGGGGGGGGGGGGGTAGCGGGGAGGCCGTATGAGGAGCCCGGGCGGGAGACAAGGGGGGTAGCGGGGAGACCGTATGAGGAGCCCGGGCGGCTGCACTGTAATGTCAGCCCGGGCTCCTGCCCTGAGAGCCATAGGCTTTGGCTGTCAGGGCATGCTGGGTGTTGTAGTTTTGCAACAGCTGGAGGGCCACAGTTTGCAGACCACTGGTGTGTGGTCTGTAAACTGTAGTCCTCCAGCTGTTGCAAAACTAAACAGCTGAAGGGGACCGGCGAAGAAGTTCACTTACCCTTCCGAGGCTCCAGCGACGATCGCTGACGGAGATCGTCGCGCGGCACTGTCGCGCGGCAGTGTCGCGCGGCAGTGTCGTGCAGCGCTGGATCCTACGGAAGCCGGTAAGTTGCGCAAGCTTCCCAACCAGGGTGCCTCCAAATGTTGCAAGACTACAACTCCCAGCATGCCTGGACACCCTTTGGCTGTCCGGGCATGCTGGGAGTTGTAGTTTTGCAACAGCTGGAGGCACCCTTGTTGGGAAACACTGGCCTAAAACAGTGTTTCCCAACCAGGGTGCCTCCAGATGTTGCAAGACTACAACTCCCAGCATGCCTGGACAGCCATTGGCTGTCCGGGCATGCTGGGAGTTGTAGTTTTGCAACAGCTGGAGGCACCCTTGTTGGGAAACACTGGCCTAAAACAGTGTTTCCCAACCAGGGTGCCTCCAGATGTTGCAAGACTACAACTCCCAGCATGCCTGGACAGCCATTGGCTGTCCGGGCATGCTGGGAGTTGTAGTTTTGCAACAGCTGGAGGCACCCTTGTTGGGAAACACTGGCCTAAAACAGTGTTTCCCAACCAGGGTGCCTCCAGATGTTGCAAGACTACAACTCCCAGCATGCCTGGACAGCCATTGGCTGTCCAGGCATGCTGGGAGTTGTAGTTTTGCAACAGCTGGAGGGCCACAGTTTGCAGACCCCTGGTTTGTGGTCTGTAAACTGTAGTCCACCAGCTGTTGCAAAACTAAACAGCTGAAGGGGACCGGCGAAGAAGTTCACTTACCCTTCCGAAGCTCCAGCGACGATCGCTGTCGGAGATCGTCGCGCGGCACTGTCGCGCGGCAGTGTCGCGCGGCAGTGTCGTGCAGCGCTGGATCCTACGGAAGCCGGTAAGTTGCGCAGGCTTCCCAACCAGGGTGCCTCCAGTTGTTGCAAGACTACAACTCCCAGCATGCCTGGACAGCCTTTGACTGTCCAGGCATGCTGGGGCTTGTAGTTTTGCAACATCTGGAGGCACCCTGGTTGGGAAACACTGTTTTAGGCCAGTGTTTCCCAGCCAGGTTGCCTCCAGATGTTGCAAAACTACAACTCCCAGCATGCCTAGACAGCCTTTGACTGTCCAGGCATGCTGGGACTTGTAGTTTTGCAACATCTGGAGGCACCTTGGTTGGGAAACACTGTTTTATTCCAGTGTTTCCCAGCCAGGTTGCCTCCAGATGTTGCAAAACTACAACTCCCAGCATGCCTAGACAGCCTTTGACTGTCCAGGCATGCTGGGACTTGTAGTTTTGCAACATCTGGAGGCACCTTGGTTGGGAAACACTGTTTTATTCCAGTGTTTCCCAGCCAGGTTGCCTCCAGATGTTGCAAAACTACAACTCCCAGCATGCCTAGACAGCCTTTGACTGTCCAGGCATGCTGGGACTTGTAGTTTTGCAACATCTGGAGGCACCCTGGTTGGGAAACACTGTTTTAGGCCAGTGTTTCCCAGCCAGGTTGCCTCCAGATGTTGCAAAACTACAACTCCCAGCATGCCTAGACAGCCTTTGACTGTCCAGGCATGCTGGGACTTGTAGTTTTGCAACATCTGGAGGCACCCTGGTTGGGAAACACTGTTTTAGGCCAGTGTTTCCCAGCCAGGTTGCCTCCAGATGTTGCAAAACTACAACTCCCAGCATGCCTAGACAGCCTTTGACTGTCCAGGCATGCTGGGACTTGTAGTTTTGCAACATCTGGAGGCACCCTGGTTGGGAAACACTGTTTTAGGCCAGTGTTTCCCAGCCAGGTTGCCTCCAGATGTTGCAAAACTACAACTCCCAGCATGCCTAGACATCCTTTGACTGTCCAGGCATGCTGGGACTTGTAGTTTTGCAACATCTGGAGGCACCTTGGTTGGGAAACACTGTTTTATTCCAGTGTTTCCCAGCCAGGTTGCCTCCAGATGTTGCAAAACTACAACTCCCAGCATGCCTAGACAGCCTTTGACTGTCCAGGCATGCTGGGACTTGTAGTTTTGCAACATCTGGAGGCACCCTGGTTGGGAAACACTGTTTTAGGCCAGTGTTTCCCAGCCAGGTTGCCTCCAGATGTTGCAAAACTACAACTCCCAGCATGCCTAGACAGCCTTTGACTGTCCAGGCATGCTGGGACTTGTAGTTTTGCAACATCTGGAGGCACCTTGGTTGGGGAACACTGTTTTATTCCAGTGTTTCCCAGCCAGGTTGCCTCCAGATGTTGCAAAACTACAACTCCCAGCATGCCTAGACAGCCTTTGACTGTCCAGGCATGCTGGGACTTGTAGTTTTGCAACATCTGGAGGCACCCTGGTTGGGAAACACTGTTTTAGGCCAGTGTTTCCCAGCCAGGTTGCCTCCAGATGTTGCAAAACTACAACTCCCAGCATGCCTAGACAGCCTTTGACTGTCCAGGCATGCTGGGACTTGTAGTTTTGCAACATCTGGAGGCACCCTGGTTGGGAAACACTGTTTTAGGCCAGTGTTTCCCAGCCAGGTTGCCTCCAGATGTTGCAAAACTACAACTCCCAGCATGCCTAGACAGCCTTTGACTGTCCAGGCATGCTGGGACTTGTAGTTTTGCAACATCTGGAGGCACCTTGGTTGGGAAACACTGTTTTATTCCAGTGTTTCCCAGCCAGGTTGCCTCCAGATGTTGCAAAACTACAACTCCCAGCATGCCTAGACAGCCTTTGACTGTCCAGGCATGCTGGGACTTGTAGTTTTGCAACATCTGGAGGCACCCTGGTTGGGAAACACTGTTTTAGGCCAGTGTTTCCCAGCCAGGTTGCCTCCAGATGTTGCAAAACTACAACTCCCAGCATGCCTAGACAGCCTTTGACTGTCCAGGCATGCTGGGACTTGTAGTTTTGCAACATCTGGAGGCACCTTGGTTGGGGAACACTGTTTTATTCCAGTGTTTCCCAGCCAGGTTGCCTCCAGATGTTGCAAAACTACAACTCCCAGCATGCCTAGACAGCCTTTGACTGTCCAGGCATGCTGGGACTTGTAGTTTTGCAACATCTGGAGGCACCCTGGTTGGGAAACACTGTTTTAGGCCAGTGTTTCCCAGCCAGGTTGCCTCCAGATGTTGCAAAACTACAACTCCCAGCATGCCTAGACAGCCTTTGACTGTCCAGGCATGCTGGGACTTGTAGTTTTGCAACATCTGGAGGCACCCTGGTTGGGAAACACTGTTTTAGGCCAGTGTTTCCCAGCCAGGTTGCCTCCAGATGTTGCAAAACTACAACTCCCAGCATGCCTAGACAGCCTTTGACTGTCCAGGCATGCTGGGTGTTGTAGTTTTGCAACATCTGGAGGCACCCTGGTTGGGAAACACTGTTTTAGGCCAGTGTTTCCCAGCCAGGTTGCCTCCAGATGTTGCAAAACTACAACTCCCAGCATGCCTAGACAGCCTTTGACTGTCCAGGCATGCTGGGAGTTGTAGTTTTGCAACATCTGGAGGCACCCTGGTTGGGAAACACTGGCCTAAAACAGTGTTTCCCAACCAGGGTGCCTCCAGATGTTGCAAAACTACAAGTCCCAGGTTGGGAAACACTGTGCCCGGCCTCCGCCCCACCTTACTGTAAGGGTATGCTGGGAGTTGTAGTCCTGCAGCTGGGGGCAGGGGACAAGCTTGTCACATTTATTATCACCTGCTCACACATCTCCTGCACCACACAACTACAACTCCCAGCATGTCCTTACTGTAAGGGCATGCTGGCAGTTGTAGTCGTGCGGGGCGGGAGATGATAATAAATGTACTAACCCATTTTTTTGTTTTCTTCTCATTTCAGATCCGTTTATCCTGTGGACTCCTTCGGATTCGGTGGACTACTTCGATGACCAGCGTTTTTCTTTGTTTGATTTTAATAAAATGGTTAACGAGGGCTTGTGGGGGAGTGTTTTTTGTAATAAAAATTTTTTAAAACCTGTTGTGTTTTTTTCTTACTTTACTAGACAGGCTTAGTAGTGGAAGCTGTCTTATAGACAGAGTCCATTACTAACCTGGGCTTAGCGCTAGCCACAAAAACAGCTAGTGCTAACCCCCTATTATTACCCCGGTACCCAACGCCACAGGGGGGCCGGGAAGAGCCGGTACCAACAGGCCTGGAGCGTCAAAAATGGCGCTCCTGGGCCTAGGCGGTAACAGGCTGGCGTTATTTAGGCTGGGGAGGGCCAGTAACAATGGTCCTCGCCCACCCTGGGAACGTCAGGCTGTTACTGTTTGGTTGGTATTTGGCTGAGAATGAAAATAGGGGGGACCCTATGCGTTTTTTTTTTTTAAAATAAATAATTAAATATATTAAAAAAACGCATAGGGTCCCCCTATTTTTATTCTCAACCAAATACCAACCAAACAGTAACAGCCTGACGTTACCAGGGTGGGCGAGGACCATTGTTACTGGCCCTCCCCAACCTAAATAACGCCAGCCTGTTACCGCCTAGGTCCGGGAGCGCCATTTTTGACGCTCCGGGCCTGTTGGTACCGGCTCTTCCCGGCACCCCTGTGGTGTTGGGTACCGGGGTAATAATTGGGGGTTAGCGCTAGCTGTTTTTGTGGCTAACGCTAAGCCCGGCTTAGTAATGGACTCAGTCTATAAGACAGCTTCCACTACTAAGCCTGTCTAGTAAAGTAAAATAAAAATAAAACACAACAGGTTTTAAAAAAAATTTATTACAAAAAACACTCCCCCACAAGCCCTCGTTAACCATTTTATTAACATCAAGCAAAGAAAAACGCTGGTCATCGAAGTAGTCCACCGAATCCGAAGGAGTCCACAGGATACACAGATCTGTAGAAGAAGTAACCAAAAAAAATAAAAGTGTAAGTACATTTAGGGAGAAAAAAACTGTGTTAAAAAAATGTAATAAACACACACACACACACTAAACGCCGTTTACCACTTCTGAGCCATGACTACAATTTACAGTGATCCCTCAACTTACAATGGCCTCAACATACAATAGTTTCAACATACAATGGTCTTTTCTGGACCATCGTAAGTTGAAACCAGACTCAACATACAATGCTACAGACAGTCCAGATCTGTAAAACGTGTCAATGGCTGGAAGAACCAACCAATCAAAATGGGCATTCACTGGTAAAACCCCTGTATTACTGAAGTGTATGCACTGACTGGTATTACATGTTCTGTACACTTTACCTGTATCAGGGTTAGCTGCTCTTTTGGACACCAGGTGAGGGCGACTCCATTACTTGTTTTGGACATTGCCTGTACTGTACAGGACCCCTGAAGAAGCTCCTGTCCTCTACATAGACCAGTGTTTGCCAAGCAGGGTGGCCCCATTTTTTGCAAAACTACAACTCCCAGCATGCCCGGACAGCCTTTGGCTGTCCAGGCATGCTGGGAGTTATAGTTTTGCAACAGCTGGAGGCTCCCTGCTTGGGAAACACTGACATAGACAGTGATTTACAGCTCCCAGCAGATCTTTATTACTTTTATATGTAAGGATTTGCTTTATCTATATCAGTTATCTACTTATTTTTCTTTGTCACTTTTTCCTATTTTTGGATGACATTTTGGTGCCTTTAGAACCAATTACCCTGTTTCCATAGAGTTATGGTCTCAACATACAATGGTTTCAACTTACAATGGTTTTCCTGGAACCAATTAATATTGTAACTTGAGGGACCACTGTAGTTATTGAATTATTTAGATGTGGTGAAAAAGCTAAAAAAAAACTCAAAAACAAAAGATCCAGAAGGAAACCAGCAGCCAAACCTATTCAGACAGCAGGAAAAAGGAACAGACTATTTTTTCTACTACATGAAGTAAATTTCCCACTTTTGCCTATGTGTGCCAAATTTATTAATGCCGTGCAGCAATTTAGTAAATTTGTCGCACATAGTCAAAAATGAAGTAGAAAAAAACAGGGTAAAAACCAGACTACATAGTAAAAGATTAGTAAATGCCCCTCATTGTGAATATAGCACTATATATTCGCAATTACAAATATTTGCTTTTTTTTTGTTCACAGTACACATCACAGTGATCACTGCATCCCTCTCTGCTCTTCGCATATTCGTTATATTCGTTTTTTGCGCATATACACAAATATATGCGCACATGTGCGAATTCATGCACATATGTGCAAATATATGCGCATATTCGTGAATATTGAGCCCTCCCTTCTTTAATGGTATAGGGAACTGATGGGCTAGTGCAGTGGTCTCCATCCTGCGGACCTCCAGATGTTGCAAAGCTACAACTCCCAGCATGCCCAGACAGCCGTTGGCTATGTCCGGGCATGCTGGGAGTTGTAGTTTTGCAATATTTGGAGGTCCGCAGGCTGGAGACCGCTGCACTAGTGCATTAACTCTGTGATTTTTTGCCCATTGATACCAATAGGCCTATTGTGGTCTATGGGGATCTCACAGTATGTAAAACTGTAAGATAAGCAGGAAGGTCATGGGGAGATTTATCAAAACCTGTGCAGAGGAAAAGTTGTCCAGTTGCCCATAGCAACCAATCAGATCGCTTCTTTCATTTTCCACAGGGCTTCATGAAAATGAAAGAAGCACGCTGATTGGTTGCTATGGGCAACTGGGCAAGTTTTCCTCTGCACAGGTTTTGATAAATCTCCCCCTAGGTTAATGGGGTACCAAATATGGGTATTGGGGTTAATTGAAACTGGATGTAATGTGTAAGGCTGGGTATGAATGAATGAATGGGAGGTTAAGGAACATAGGGGGAGATTTATCAAAACCTGTGCAGAGGAAAACTTGCCCAGTTGCCCATAGCAACCAGTCAGCTTGCTTCTTTCATTTTCATGAAAGCCTGTGAAAAATGAAAGCAGCAATCTGATTGGTTGCTATGGGCAACTGGACAACTTTTCCTCTGCCCAGGTTTTGATAAATCTCCCCAATAGGGGGAGATTCATCAAAACCAGTGTAGAGGAAGAGTGGTGCAGTTGCCCATAGCAACCAATCAGATTGCTTCTTTCTTTTTTAACAAGGCCTTTGAAAAATGAAAGAAGCAATCTGATTGGTTGCTATGGGTAACTGGGCGACCTTTACTCTGCACATGTATTGATAAATATCCACTATAATGGATATTTATCAATACCTGTGCAGAGAAAAGTTTACCCAGTTGCCCATAGCAACCAATCAGATTGCTTCTTTCATTTTTCAAAGGCCTTGTTAAAAATGAAATAAGCAATCTGATTGGTTGCTATGGGCAACTGCAACACTCTTCCTCTACACTGGTTTTGATGAATCTCCCCCATAATGGGATATTTATCAATACCTGTGCAGAGTAAAGTTTGCCCAGTTTCACATAGCAACCAATCAGATTGCTTCTTTCATTTTTCAAATGCCTTGTTAAAAATTAAAGAAGCAATCTGATTGGTTGCTATGGGTAACTGCACACCTCTTCCTCTACACTGGTTTTGATGAATCTCCCCCATAGAGGGAGATTTATCAAAACCTGTCCAGAGGAAAAGTTGTCCATGGCAACCAATCAGATTGCTTCTTTCATTTTGCAGAGACCTTGTGAAAAATGAAAGAAGCGATCTGATTGGTTGCTATGGGCAACTACTCAGCAGCTTTTCCAGGAAAGTAAAGTTTAACCACAAGACTGTAACACTCTGTCCCAATCTGGAACTCAATCCACCACCAGGGCTCCCATCCACTGTACTGCCAGGACCTTCCTGCTTATCTTAAAGTTTTACATACCGTGAGAACCCCATAGACCACAATGTGCCTATTGGTTTCAATGGGCAAAAAGTCATAGAGTTAATGCACTAGTGCAGTGGTTTCCAACCTGCAGACCTCCAGATGTTGCAAAACTACATCTCCAGCTTGCACAAACAGCCAATGGCTGTCCGGGCATGCTGGGAGTTGTAGTTTTGCAACATTTGGAGGTCCGCAGGTTGGAGACCACTGCACTAGCCCATTAGTTCCCCATACCATTAAAGAAGGAAGGGCTCAATATTCGCGAATATGCGCATATATTTGCACATATGTGCATGAATTCGCACATGTGCGCATATATTTGTGTATATGCGCAAAAAACGAATATAACGAATATGCAAATTTTGCAAATATTTGTCCATATATTCGTGAAATATCACAAATTTGAATATGGCCTATGCCGCTCATCACTAAGGCAGACCACACAACTGCTATGGAGCCAGTGGAACAGGGAGCCCAGCGTGGTTTTCCTTTGTGGTACCCCCTCCAGAACATCATGTCCCTTTGCCAGTGCCGACATCATCAGGCCTGTCGCAAGAGGAAAGGCAAACCAAGCAATTGCTTGGGGCCCCAAGCTGGCCCGGGGCCCCTGAGCAGAGCCAGTGTTTGCCTGTCCTCCTGCGATATAGCATTCGCAGGAGGACAGGATAGTTACTTACCTGGCAGGGGAGATACCATGATCGCTACGGTCTGAAGAACTCCAAGCATTGTGGTAGAGATTTTGCGTAGTACGATTGCAGTACTTTTCGTTCTTATTAGAACCGCAATTCTCAAGAGCATACCACCTGAAGATCGTCTCCTGCCTGCCTCGGAACATCTGAAGAAGGAGAAGATCTTGAAGACTGCAGCTCCGGAAGAGGCTGACGAAGAACCTGGAAGAAGGAAATTGGCGGTGAATTCCGGAACGGCGGCGCAGAATCTTTTCGAAGAAAGTCGCTGCCTCTGGAGAAGGATTTGCATAGCTCCTCCCACCGGGACCGGATCTGCATAGCTCCTCCCACCCGGGAAAGAAGACTTTGCGAAGCCTCTCTCCACAAGCAAGGAAGCGGAAAAGAGCCTGCTGGAAGAAGCCATGGCCTCAACCAGCAAGTCCACCCAGGAGGCTGCAGGGCAAGGCCTGGAGGTCCAGCCCCAACCACAGCAAGCTTCAAGGCAGAAGGGCGGCAGAATTCCCAACCTGGAAGCTCCAACCCTGGACCCCTGGATGAGGCAGACTGTTGCCTTGAAGCTAAAGCCCGTGGACGGAAGGGTGCCGGACATGTCCCACGACGTGTTCTGTAAGAAGATGCTGGCGGATCAAGGCTTCTCCATGGCTGACACCCTGGGAATAGCAACCTTCTTTTCTGGAATCTTCTACATCACCTTTGCCACCATTGGGACCTGTAGAAGATACTGGGAGGCGGTGAAAGCGGCGAGTCCCGAATCCCCTTTCTCTCGCTTTGTGGGCAACTGCCCTATTCAAAGAGAGGAGAGGCGGGTGACGGTCTCAATGCGGAACCCACACACCCCAGGCACGGACATCTCGACCTTCCTGAAGTGCTTCTGCACCGTGTTGAGGGAGCCCACCCGCATCCTGAACTCCCTCGGATACTGGACCTGCAAGTGGTCTGTGGTCGTCAGACTGAACAAGAACCTTGCTTCTCCAGATGGACTACAGCACCTGCCAACGACATTTTCC